>NW_020799141.1:124012-133971 GCF_003259725.1 Athene cunicularia | reverse complement strand
GTCCCAGAGCTTGTGACAGGATGGGTGGCCTGATGTTTGGGGGGTTTTTTTATTTTTTTTTTTTTGGTTTATTTTGTTTTTCCAACAGGTGCTCTTTTTTTTAAAAAAAAAAAAAAACTATTAATAATAATAAATTAGCAGAGATGGGTTTGTGTGTGTGTGTTGAGCCAAAATCTCAAATGAAATAGCTCAAGGTTTCCTTCATTCCTCTCTGGTGCGGTGTTTTTTGGTTTTGGTTTGGTTTTGGATTTTTTTTTTTGTATTGACATTTTCTTGCTGGTTGTTTTTTTTGGGGGGGAAGCGTTGAAACCCAAAACCTGTGCCCCCCTTGTCCCACACAGAGAGGTGGCTCTTTGTGGAATTCCTTTTTGTATCAGAAGCAACAGCAACAATAAAATTATTTTGGGTTAAGTGTTTCTGTGTCTTCCTCCTTGTCTGGGGGCAGCTGCTGGGGTCGAGGGGCAGTGGGGAGGCCACGTCGGAGGCAGCCCGGGAGCGTGGCAGGACCAGTCCTGGCTCTGACTGGAGGAAGCCTGAACTGGTTTCTTCTCTGTATTCCTCAGGGATGCAGTTTGGTTCTTACAGCCTCCCTCGGCTCCCCCACCCCGGCCTGTCTCAGCCCCCAGGGGGGCTCTGGGGTCCTTCCCAACGCCTTGGAGCAGGAGGCAGATGAGGGAGGAGGGACAGCCGCATCACCAGAGCCTCTCCCTCCCGATCCTTTGCTCTCTTCCAGCAAGGGGAGTGGAAGGAGAGCGATGCCCGAGGGCTGAGCTGGAGCCCAGGGGAGGGGGTGTCTGCACCCCATCATTGCTGCTGGGCTGCGGAGAGGTCACAGGGGCCAAGACAGGGATGGGGGGGGGGCACGAGAAGGGCTGGCGGTGAGGAGGCAGAGGGGATGCAGGAGAGCAGAGGTAAAACCTCCTGCTGCCACCCGGCTCACCCACCTGGTGCTGTGGCCGGGGGAGACGCTGGCTCTGCCTGTGTCATGGTCACCCTCGGCGCCTGGCTCGCCCCGCTTTGAGGGGCAGCACCACTTCGGTAGCTTGCTGGGGGTTTTGCCGAGCTGTGGTTGTGTGACGCAGAGGTTGTGCACTGCTGGGCTTGTCCAGACCCTGCAGGGTGCGCGATGACACAGGGGCTTGGCCACCCTGTGTCCCATGTGTCCCGGAGTCAGGGTCCAGCTGGTTGAGCTCAGCTCAAACCCTCCTTCCAGGCTGACATTCTCGGTTTTAGCAAGTCCCTCCTGGCCTCCCAGCCCAGCCGCAGAGCCGATGTGCCACAAGAGGGCAGGCAGGGCCGCAGCATCCCTGCGCCCAGGAGGGACCCACCGCCTCGCTGGGTGGGGGGACAGCAGGGGACCGCTGTGAGGGGGGGGACAGTCCCGCCGTGAAACCTGGGCAATGGAAAACACGTTCCCACTGAGCTCAGGCAGCTGGAAACTGTCCCCCACACAGGTTCCTGAGCTTGGCAGTAGGTGCTGGGCACCCACGTCCTGCCAGTCACTTCTCTGCAGCACCCAGCAGTGACTCCTTGCAGCCTCCTCCATGTCAGTGCTCATGCGACTGTGGGGACGCTCCCGGGGTCACCAGCACCCACACATCCAGAAGGTCCCTCTGGATGCAGCAGAACCCACCAGGCTGCTGCCTGCGGTGGCTGCACTCGTCATGCGGCCCCAGACTGATGTAGCGGGCACAGCCAGGCGCAGCCCACAGGTCCCGCAGTGGACGTGGCCAGGCTGTGGCTGTCCCTGCCCAGCCACGCTGGCCCAGTGCCCTGCTGTGGCCAGGGAGCACCTTCTGCATGTCCCAGACAGGGCACGTGTCCGGGTGCAGGACACCCACAGCACCGTGGCCTGGTGGTGACGCTCCTGTCCCACATGGCATCCAAACCCTCAGGAGCTGCTGGTGCTGGGAGATGGGGGGGGGTCTTGGCTCCGAGAGGGAGAGAGGGGGCAGCCCACCACTGCTTGGGCACCACCAGTGCTCCTCCAAGAGCTCGCTGGGACACGACAAAGAGCAGAGGAAGAGCTGTGTGGGGTTAGCACAGTGCAGCTTTATTTCCATGGTGGGGAAGAGGTTCTCCCCCATGGGCTCCGATCACTGAGTACAAAGCTTTAGTGGCCCACAGCCATAACCCACCATGGCATTTGCTAGCCCCGCGGCTAGCTACAGCACCCCTACTCAACAGGCATGGTTCCCACAGAGGGGCAGGAGGACAGCCTTGTTTTCCCCTCGAATGCTTACACAGCCCTTCTGATACCCAGATGCAGGATGGCCAGGGAAGGGCCGGCCACCCCCAGCAACCCCCTGGACACGGGGAGGCCACCCAGATCCTGCTGGAGCAGGGACTGGCCAGAATGGGAGATAGCGGTGGGAGGCTGCCAGGCTTGGGCTGGCTGAGGAGCATCTCCCAAGTGTCGTGTGGGACCTTTGATCCCTCCTGGGATCCCAGCAGGGCCACCCAGGCAGGTCTGCAGGGAGCTGCATGACTGCACCTTGCTCAGACCATTTTCACCAGTTGGGCAGGGACAGGTCACTACGGTGTAAAGCAGAGAGCAGGCTGCAGGGCTGGACGCCGAGAGGGGGCTGTGCGTGGGGGGGTGTCCTTCTCCCCGTCACTTGTGGGGAAGGGGAGGGGGGGGGCACTTGGGGCTGCCACACAGAGAGGAACAAAGCCAGCACTTGGGTCTGGTGCCTATAAACCCCCTGACAGACACAGCTCAGCTACAGGGACACACACACACACGCACTGGACCACGGTCAGCACTCCCCAGAGGACACAGACGAGGGCGACATGGGGGGCAGGAGGAGGTGGGGGTCAAAGCTCTGGCCTGGCACCAGGCAGAGCCACCCAGACCAGGAGCCCGGTGGGCCGTGGCTGAGGGCAGGTCCCGCCGTGCCCTGCCCCATCGCCTCCTGCCCCTCACTGCAGCACGCGAAGCTGCCCGGGGGCACGGTGGGCAGCAGGGACCGCGCGGAATCGTATCACCTCTCCAACACATCTCTCCAAGAGTCCTGCAGACTGCGAAGAGAACTGAAAAGTGCTTAGAAAAGAGAGAAACCCCTAGAAAACCCACCCCGGACAAGAGCCCGACCTCACCTCCCTGCCCGGAGCATCCGTGCTGGCCCAGGGCAACACCACAGAGGAAGGGGGGGCCGGGGCCGGGGCCAGCTGGGGTGGGAGGCACACAGAGCACCCAGGCTCGCCCCATCCCTGCCCTCTACACCAAGGCGTAGTCAAACTGGCCCCTCTCCAACCCCTCCTTGTGGTCAGTCCAGGAGGAGGCGGGCATGCGGCTGTAGGGGTCCAGCAGGATGCGGAAGCAGCGCACCATCAGCATCACCAAGAAGACGAGGAGGAAGATGACAAAGGCAAAGACAGTTTTCTGCTCAGCATCCATACCCGCAGTGCCGGCTGGGTGCTCAACCAAGGAGGGGGAGAGCAGTTCATAATCCATCGTCGATGCATCATTCATGGCAGAGGCGAGGAGCGCGTGGGCAGGGCGCATTCAGCTGCCCCAGTGCCCGGGCAGCCAGCTTCAGCCTCCCCGCTGTGCCCACGCACCCAGAGCACAGATCACTCCATAGCCACCGGCGCGGCTACGCCGAGCCCAGGGTTTGCTCCTGCCCAAGCCAAGAGCTCCTGGAGGAGAAAAGCAGAGATGGTGAGGGAGGAGGAATTGGTCACGGGCTACACCAGCTCTGCTAAATAACCACCAGCAGCACAGAAGGGCAGGGAAGTTCACAAGCGGATCCCTGGTTTTCTAGCAAGAAGCCTCTTGTGAGGGGTAGGAAGGTGTGGGAGGGGTGGGCAGCCCAGGGCACTGGCGCAGAGCTTGCCTCTCAAGTCATAAATGCCCAGCAAACCTCTGGGGAGGGTGCCCACCCGTCAAGGCTGGTGCTGCGGGGACCTTTTGGACCAGGTGCCCTGGATCACAGGAAAATTCACACTGAAAAGAACCTCAGCTGTGGATTCAGGGTGGGCTGCTCAAAGCTTTATCTAGTCTGGACTTGAAGTTGTCCTGAGAAGGACACAAGCTTAGAGTTTACTCCTACTGAGGGACAAGTGTCCAGCTGCCGCGGGTCCCTTGGCACAAGGACGGCCCTGGGTTTTGCACCAGGTCAAGAAGGAGCTGAGTCCCAACGGAGAAGGAGAGCACGTACCTCACTGCAGCTGCATGGGGACACTAGCATTGCTATTGCAGCAGAAGGAGGAGAAGGCTGTGTCCAAACAGCCACGTCACTGAGGAAAGATCTCCAGGGTCCAGATTTCTTGGGCTAGGGATGCAAAACAGAAGGACAAAGATAGCAAAAGAGGTTAACAGGACCGGTCACTAGGAGTCATAGAAAAACACCACAAGGCCCCTCTGAAGTTCTCAGTGTCTCTTGTCAGAGCAGCACTGGATGGAGTTCACCTCAGGGAACATCCACACCAGCCTCCCCTTGCACCATCCTGGAGCCTGAGTGCTCTCAGTGCTGTGGAGACTCCAGAAAAGGAAAAAAGTCCCACTCTGAGATATCAGGAAACGGCCAAAGCATCCCCCTGCCCTCCCAGGCAGCGACACCATCTCTGGGAGCACTGTCAGTGGGAAAGTGGAAGGCAGAGCCCAGTCCCAGTTACAGACCAGAGCAGGTTCAGCATGGCTCTGACTCACTTTCCTTTATCTGCAGCTCCTGGAACGCCACGAGGAACAGGGCTTGCAGGCTTTAAAAATATTTTCATGTAACAGCAGCAAAATAAAGGGCAAGAACATCAACAGGGTGAGCACAGCTCTTCACCCCCAGTCATTTGGCACTCCCTTCCCAGGCACATCTCTCGTGTCTAGACCAGACACAGGGTGTTCTGTAGGTCTGTAGGGCACTGGGCAAGCCAGCCCTGCTCCCCCCAGGACACAGCCCCACCGTGACACTGCCCACGGGGGTGGCAAGCCCTCAGCTGGCATCCCTGCGCCCACCTTTGGCCAGGCTATCTCTGAACCCCCAAACACCCCAAACCAGCTGTTTGAGCACTTCCACTAACATCAGCTTCCCAGTTGCGGAGGCTCCAGGTCTCCCGGGTGCTGAGCGGGGAGGCTTTGCCCTGCTTTGTCACCGGTACCCTGTTGCAGGGAAGCACTCAGTGCACTTCCCCAAAGGGAAACTGTACCTACAGCACGTCACGTTAAATTGGCCACCTCTAGCATGACACCATCCAGAAGTCGCTCAGACTGTCAAGCTTCCATCACACTGGGGTTTATCCCTCCCCCTTTATATCCTCAGCTGAGCGTGGGGTGCAGGGATAAGTCAAATAAGGTTCCCACAGCCCAGGTACCACATCGGGAGGGCAGGAGGACGAGTGGACTGAGCTGGAGGAGATCCCACGTGGGCAGGGAGCCCTTGGGTCTCCTGTCCCCAGCCAGAGGGTGATGGCTCCATGTAGCCCTATCTGGGGGATGAATACCTGCCCATGGAGGAGCACTGATGGGACAGAGCATCCTTCTCCTCTCCACGGAGGTCTCTGGAGACAGGCACAGCTCTCCGCAGCCTCCATCTCCTCGCAGAGGAGACGTGTGTGCCCTGTGAGCCCTTAGGAACCCCCTGGGCTTTGAAAGCATTGCAGTGCCGGGGCATCGCTGCCTCCCTGCTGATCTCCTCTGTGCTCAGGAGAGATTCATGCTTCCCACAGACACATCTGAGTTTAAAAAATCCTCCTTCGTGGTTCTTGGTGCCAAAGACGCTCAGGACAGGCCCTGTGCTTGCTGACCCAAGAACAAATCATGTATCTGGAGATGCCCAACTGACTCTCATCAAAAGTGCAGGGAGGAACAGGCACATTCAGGACAAAATGCAAGTTTTTCTGCTAAATATCCCTAGGATTACATCCTATAGCGTTCAGGATAAAAGATTTCCCTCACACTTGGCGTGTGTTGTTTTTTCATTACTGTGTGAAGAATCCGATCTTAATTTCCCAGGGATTTTGAGCAAAGCAAAATATGGTTGATAAGACAGTTAAATGAAGGCAGCTGTTATTTAAGGAACATTTGATTGAGTTTTATTAAGATTCATGTTCCCTTAGTAACTGAAAAGAATACATGAGCAAGGAATTTGCCTAATAGGGACAGAACTCACAAAGGAAGAGGATCACTGTCAACAATTCAGCAACACTGTGGTGAGATTTTTCTGGGTATGAAACACGAATTAAATGTTAATTTGGGAATGGCAAATATCTAATGAGATATTTATTTAAAAAGAAGTATGGAGCAGTGCTTACCGATGCAGGATGCCATCTGGTATGGAGGGTTCACCCTTCCCACTGCAGACACCTCCAAACTGAGAATCTGAGTGGGCAGTGAAGGGAGGTTATGGGCTCTCAGCGGGGATGGGGCTGCACAGCACTGGCATGACTCAGCCTGCTCTCTGGACTACACCCAGGCACTCCTGCTAATGCCAGCTTATTCCATCCTTTAAGTCCTTGCAGGTTTTTGACCAGGGGTCAAGACCTAGAGATGGGTAGTGGTTGGGAAAGCCCAAGAGCCTGGAGAAGAGAAGGCTCCAAGGAGACCTCACTGCAGCCTTTTGATACTTAAAGGGGGCTTGTAAGAAAGATGGAAACAGGGGTCAAGGTTTTAAACTAAAAGAAGGGAGATTCAGACTAAGTATAACGAAGAAATTCTTTACGCTGAGGGTGGTGGAACCCTGGAGCAGGTTGCCCAGAGAGGTGGTAGATGCCCCATCCCTGGAAACGTTTGGGTTGGATGGGGCTCAGAGCAGCCTGCTGGAGTTGAAGACGTCCCTGCTCACTGCAGGGAGCTGAACTAGATGAGCTTTAAAGGTCTCTTCCCACCCAAACTATGCTATGATTCTATGAAGTGTCCAAAGCAGAATCAGAGCCTAATTAGGGAAAGCAACTGAAGAACGTCTTCTGTGCCAGCCAGAAAGCAATTTCTGGATACTAACATTTCGGGTATTGCTTACTTCCAATTTACAGCAGAGTAACCTTGCTCGAATAAAATCTGTTCCTCCTTCAAGCAGTTTACTCCCACCACCAAATAAAAGATGAAGCTGGTCTCCTCGGCAAAGCTGTGCCTTGCTCTGCGTTAGTGCACAGCCCGTGCTCCGTGAGCTGGGCGCAGGGGACGGGGAGCGGGGAGCCCAGCTCTGGATCCAAGGGATGAGGCAGCTTCCCAAAGTCATGGGTAAATTTGTCTCAGGGTGCACGGAGGTTAAGTCAGCTTTGCAGCACCTGGCACTGAAAGGTGGGCGTTTCATCAGCAGGAGTTTAAGAAGACCAACATGATCTGCACAGTGAAGCAGAGTCGCGCCAGGAAGGCTTGATCTTGCTCAAAGAATGGAAGTGGAAGATGACAGGACGTAAGCCACAATGGAGTGGGGTTTAATTGCATGGCGTCATGGATGCAGTCCAACAACTGGGGAGTTACTCAGTTTACAGACTTTTAAATACACCCAACTTAGTACTTTTCCAACCAAAAATAGACATTTACAATTATATAACAATAAGAAACGAGACTAATGTCTTAAAAGGAGAAACTGGAGCTAATTTTGATGGAGGAGAGCTAGGAGGGGCTAAAATACTTAAATTCAAATGAAGCTTTCATAGAGACCAGAATAAAATGACTGCACGCAGAATAAGAACTAAAGCAAATTCATTAGGACGGTGCTAAAATAACCCTGCTTTGCAAAGCACAACCCTCCTGCTGCTCCCCGTACAAATCCGAGACACCCGCGAGAAAAATCCGGAAGATGCGATGCATCCAGGGTCCTGGGAATGTCGAACAAAGACGGTTCTGTGGTCAGAACGAGCCGGGCAGGGGAGCACCACGATTCAGGGCTCCGGCAAAGGGCTGAGGACTCATCTGCTGCTCCGTGGGAGCCGGGGGGGGGGGTTCAGAGGCCCCGGCTCTGAGGGCTGCCCTTGGTTTAATATTCATCACAACGCTGCACATGGTGCACAACCGCCTGTTGCAACCAGACAGCGAATGCGATCGCCGGGGAGATTGGGAAGCAACCGCCCTCGCAGGGATTGCAGGCAAACAAGTTTCTGCCTAAGCAGGAGGATTTCTAGGACCTAAGCTCCTTAGAGATGGGAAAAGGTTTTACTTGCGAGTGCAGCAGGGCTGCGGCGCTCCCTCCGTCCTCCCACAGCAAAAGGTCCGGCTGCCCCAGGCGGGTCCCGTGGGCTCTGCTGGGATGGAGGCAGGCGGGCGCCGTTCTGGGAAGGGCACCCTTGCGCTTGGCACCGGCACCCGGAGCTCAGGAAGCAGCTGAATTCTTTGCAGGGTTTACATCGCCTTTTTCAGTCAATGCTGCTGCTGGGTCAAACAAACGAATCCCGCTGGGTTGCTGCATGGCTGCCAGCGTAAGCACAGCCAGAGGCTCTGCCAGGGGAAGCTCAACTGCCAGCGGGATGCAGACCCGTGGGGTGAAGAGCTGCCCCGTGGCCTCGGAGGGATTTCCGCCCCATATTTAAGCACACTGTGGACCTCCTGGCTGGCAGATGCTGAACACAGGGCTGTGTTCTCCAGCTGCTTTATGGGATGAGCCCTGGACCTGAGAGTAAACGGGGATGGGACCATCCAGATGTATTTCTGTCTTTCCTTCCTACCCATCCCAAAGCCAAATTGCTGCGTTGTCCCTGGAAATCTGCTCCTGTCTTTGCCACCAACTGCTGGTGCAGGGCTCACACAGGGGCCGTCTCTGTCCTCCCCCAGCAGACAGCCAGGCCCAGCAGGAACAAAGTCGTTTCCCATTTCAGGGATCCAGTCTGCTGGGAGAGCAGTGTGTGCCACCTCACCTTGCCAGCTCCCCTCTTATTGCTGCCAGGGAGGCACCCGAGTCTTCACCCCAGCACCTCCACCGAACATCCCCGCCAGGGAGAGACCCTCCTGTCCCTGCCGAGGTGGGTACATATGTTGTACAGACAATGCTGTGCTGCAGGAGGGATGCTGAGCCCCCCCTCCTCCACCTTGAGCCTGGCTGTGTCCGAACCACCCGTGGGGTGCATCTCATCCCAGCCGTGCAGGCAAACGCCAGGCAGCTGCCCAGGGACAGGCAGTTCCAGTCTGCCAAGGTACCACAGCCCACGTCTGTTAAAGCTTGTTACCTGCAGCAGGATTCTGGGGGCTCCTTTGTGAAGCCTCTCAGCCCCTCTCCATCACCCGGCCCTGTGAGGGCTCAGTCTGGGGACAGACCAGGACATGTGGGGTCCAGGAAACATTCTGCCGTGGGTCTGGACCAGCTGCCAGGATCCACGCTCGAGGAAAATTCCAAATCTCAGCAGGGTCCCCCAGTTGTCCTGATGTGGACAGACGTTCCCTCATGCTCTAAAGCCTGCTCACAACATCTCTCTTCAAGCAGCCTCCATGACAAGGAATGGCAGGACAGGCTGGGAGTCCAACGCACCGCGTTTGTACCCCAAACCCTGATGGAAGAGCTTGGCCAGTCTTCTGCTAAACCAGCCCACTGCTAACGAGAAGGCCACCTTCTCCACCACAGCTTCTCCAAGCCCATGCAGCCACCATGGATGGGCTCTCCCAGCCAGGCAGCTCTGCTGGGCAGGGATGCAGCCATGTCCAGCAGTTAGGGGAAGATGAACAACCCACGGACACGGAGGGGAGAACCGAACAGATCAGGCCAGGGCAGGAGCACAAGACACCGAGTGTGAGGGATGTCCCATCCACTTTTTGGCAAGTGAAGGGGGCAACTCTTCAGCCCAGTTCATCCCAGCCCCAGCTAAGCCCCCAGAACCCAAGCTCTGTGATCTCCGTGGGGAGCACAGGAACCCCGGCCAAGTGCAGGGCTCTGCAGCACACCCTTCACATACCTCCTCGCCATGGTCGCACAGAAATCCCACCACTGCTAAACCAAGCCACCCGGGAAGAAGATGAACACCCAGGAAAGGCTGTTCCCACCCATCCCATCCCATCCCATCCCATCCCATCCCATCCCATCCCATCCCATCCC
>NW_020799141.1:93327-123962 GCF_003259725.1 Athene cunicularia | reverse complement strand
CCATCCCATCCCATCCCAAAGCCTCCTGCCCTCTCCATCCAGACTTGACAACCACCACGAGAAGATATTACTGGACCCTCACACCAGACAAACACAACTAGCCCCATCTCCTGAGCCCACCACCACAGGGGTGGGGGGTGTGGGTGTCCCTGGCAGCTGAGCACAGAGGGAACTACCCCCCAGCTCTGCTCCCCACAGCGTGAGCACTCGAGAGGGGACGGGGCATGGACGGTACCTGGCTGGCACGGACTCCCGGCTCCATCACTTGCCATCTCAAGGGAAGGAGCAGCCGCCTCTCTCCTGGAGAGCGCGCAGGGAAGGCAGCTGCTCTTCACTCACGCTGGAGCGGGTTCCTATGGCGATGCAGAATCAATTATAATAAAAGGTGGAGCACAGCAATTGGAGATGAGGGAAGTTTCGTGAGCTGCCTGCCTGGGAAAGCCAGACCGTGGGAGAGCTCTGAGCCTGCCCATCGCCAGGCTACAGCTCCTGCATCCCCGTGTTCCCCTCCAAAAGCCCCTCTTAATCCCCAGGGCAACACAACTGCATCACTGCTCCTCCAAGACATCCAAGACCCCTGCCTGCCCACAGTGTGGACCTGAACATGCAGATCCCCGAGAAAGAGAGAACAGAAGAGAGCTCAGGTCCTGCTGTACAGGAGCCCCAAGGGGGTAGAGGCAGGTAGCAGTAGGAGAAGTCTTCATGTGAGGGAAACCAGGGGGGACACCCACTGCTACCTGATCTGGAGGAAAACAGACTCATCCCTCCTCATCCAGGTGGTCAGGGAGGGTCAGAAAAGACTCCAACTGGCTGTTGGGGGCACCTAGAAATGTGGATGGGATGCCAAGGTTGCATGTAGCTGCTGGGAGCTGATGCAATCCCTCCCCTTGTTCCCTCCTCTCTAGAATTTCAGCAATTTCCCCCGTGCAAAAATTCATCCTGCAAAAATTAATCACCAAACCATAAAAGCAAACTCCTCTCTGTGTAATGGTTCCCGAGGAGCATAACTGTGATCCCCAGCCCCTTCAGCACACCGCAGCATGCCCCCTTCCTACAATGAGGTGATTCATTGTAAATATCTGGAAATAACCACCCAATTTCCTGCGCTATCCATCTTAGCTGCTAATTGAAATGTTTTGGGGTTGGTTTTTTTTCTGAAAGGTGCCTACAGAGACCATTCTCACACTTAATCAGCGCAGGGAACGCTCGCTGCCCGGGGCAAAGGGGACATAGGCCACATTAGTGGCCTCCCTGCAAAATTAATATTGCTTTGCCAGTCACCTGTCCTGTGGCAGGACCGGGAGCGTGTGAATGAGCAGTTCCTGAAGGCCGCCTCCACAGCCACCCCCAGGAGAGTCGTGGGAGCCTCTGGGGCTCGCGGCCGCACTGTCTGTGGAGCTGTGAGCCCTGCAAGCCACAGGACCTGCCTGGGTCCAGGATCCTCGGAGTCCCACTGCTGATGTGTACCCACTGGCAGAGCATCCTCCATGCACCCCAACCCGACTCAGCCAGTATAGCCAGTCTACTCCAGCCCAGCCCAGTCCAGTCCAGCCCAGCCTAGCTCAATCCAGTTGAGTCCAGCCCTGCCAACTCCCATCTAAGCCTCCCTTTGGCCTCACAGCTGTGATTTTCATGGGTCTTTGTGCACCAGGTAGCCCTGCCACATCCTGACCATCACAGCTCTCGGCCAGGCTGCGACCTCTGAGCTGGTCACATACCAGCAGTGTCCAAACTCAACGATAGCAGCTGGTCCCCAAGACGATGGCATGAGTTTTCATCATTTCCAGCTGTTGCTTGTTTTTCAGAACCAAATTTCTGTGGGCTTCCATAGGGCTCATCACCCCATTCCTCTCCGAGTGACTGTGTCTTTCCCGGTCACCCTTTGCCCCAGGTCACTGGGCTGCGAAGACAAGGGAGCACAAACCAATCCCTCTCCGGATGCCCCGGCACTTTGTGTGTTTTCCATGAGGAAGTCTGCTCCAGCCTTTGCTAACATTTCTAAGCCAGACCCATGGAGAGGGGGCCTCAACACCTCCCCCAGCCTTTCCCCTCTCTCAGAAGCCAGCAGGTACAATTCGCAGAGCTGCTGTGGAGACCCAGGCTGCAGCCAGCACCCTGCACCAGCCCAAAAGGACCATCCCATGTCCCTGGGCATCCTCTGTCCTGCCACTCCTGTGTCAGACTGCGAGAGCAGCTCTGCTCCACGGTGGAGACTGTGGCTGCATCTCAATGAGCTCCTGCTGATTCTATCTCCTTTAAACTGATGAGGGTTGTTTGTGCAAACACAATTACTTCAGCTGAGGGCTCTCCATGAGCCGGAGCCATGTTATGGGTTGGACAGGATTTCCCTTGCTGGGATTGTCTCCAGCAGAGCAGGCTGCATCTGGGACACGGGCTGCTCTCTTCGCACAGAGCAAGAACCAGGAGGAGCAGGACGAGCCCTGAGCATGCAGGTGAGCAGCAGTGCCAGCCCACACCTTCCCAAAAGCACAGAAAATAAGAGTATTTGTGAGCAGCAGCAGAGCCTGGGTGCAGTGAAGCCCCTCACTGCCACAACCTGGTTTGCTCTGGAGTCTTCCCAGAGGAGCACGAAACCACACCAGGCACTGGGCACACTCCTCGCTGCAACAGGGGCAACAGCTTTTACTGTTGTGCCTGGTGGCATCTTGTGGAGACCAAGCAGGCCTCCTCTGGCCCAGAAGTTTCCAGCACTGCAGGCAAAGAGCTCGCCAGAGCAAGGTTTGCTGACCAAAGCAACAGACCTTGTGCTGGGACCCGCCAGCTCTGGAGTGTGTGTGGGGAGAGCACATCTCTCTCCTTCAAAGAAGTGGCAGCAGGACAGGCACAAAATGGCTTTAGTGACTACGCCTGTGGATTCCCCAGGACCAGTGACTCTGGGCAAGTGACCCCTGTATCACTTTATAGCCCAGGCATCGTGTACCCAGGACCCCAGGGTACAGGACACGCAGCCCGACGGGACACGGAGCAAGGCCTGTAGCACCCACGGGATGTCAACCCTGTGTCTCCCTGCCAGGAGCTGGATGGGCATTCCTGTAAACCGAATGCATGGACGTAAAGATTTCAGCTGTATCACACTGCTTGAGCTGGCCACCTACACCCCAGACAGGTGGGAAATATTTTTTTTTTTTTAATAATGAAACAAAAGAATGAAACATCTTATCCAGGATATGGAACCGGTGCAATAGGTGCTTGGCATTGTGAAGGGCAGCTGAGAGCTGACGTGGCGTGTGCTGTCCCCTGCACCCCAGAAGGGGCTGCACTGCTGCAACCAAAGCTTAGAGCCTGGGAAACCAAGAGTGGACAATGCCACCGCGCCTACACCTACCCTTAAGAATAAACCTCATCCTGAGACCTGCCGCCTGGGTCTCCTCTGCCTGCTGCCAGAGGAGGTGGAAAAAAAATCCCCACGAAGAGAAAAGCCACACTGGAGCTCTCAGAGTCCACGTGTGGACCACGGCCCGCCAGGCTCTGAGAGACACGGAGCTCCCCTGAGGCCCTGGGCAGCCCCTTCACGCCACCTGCACCTCTCCCGCAGCCCCAGCGCGGCTGAGCCCATGAGCACCCGACCGGCTTGCACACGTGGAGATGTGTCCCAGCCTTCGAGAGCACCGAGTCCTCTTTTCCCCTGGTTTTATTTCCTACCCTGCACTGATCTTTGCCCTCCCGAGCACCGCACCCTCTTCCTCTGTCCCTGAGCAGACAAAGAGGAGGCTCTGGAAGCCTGACTCCAACTGCTCTAATGCTTTTGTCTTGAAATTCGTTTCCCCCCCTACCTTAAGCCTCTTTCAAAAAGTATATGCCTGGGGGAATCGGTATGTTGGGAGCTTCCCACTCTGCCCTCACTTTTTGGAAGGGTTTCAGAGCTGGAGGATATCCTTCTGCTGAAGATTTTGCCTCTTGCAACAACAAAAAAAAAAAAAAAAAAAAAAAGCTGGATGAGCCTCAGGGAAACTCGGGACACCAGTTCCCTGAGGCACACGGAAGATTCTGGCATTCAGAAATATCGATCCTGACTTCACTTCAGAGCACGGATTTCACACTGCACCACAGCCTGCACAGTCACTGCCCCAGCAAAGCACCAGGAGGGGTAGTCCAGGCTTCAGATTATGCTTAAACCAGTTCCACTGTGGAGACAGCGAGGGACTTTGCTCTGCCTGGACTTAAAGGACTTGATAATTAAATGAGGTTCAGCCTTTGCATTATCTCACCCCTCGGCCAAGCACTTTCGAAAGAAAAAAAGCAGAGTGTTTCTCTAATCAAAAATCTATTCACCTATGAAATGCAATAAATCTCAGAAAGGGATCTAAGCACTTTTTTTTTTTTTCTTTTAGTGCTGACAAAGTGATATTGTAAAATACTGCAGTGGTTGCACCGGGTAAAACCCTGTGGCATGGAATGACTGTTTTTGTCTTTGAAGACAGTGACTGCTAACACACACTTGGATGCTTCAGTTCAAGGCAAAAATAGATGCCCCGTGGCTCAATGAAAAGCATTCTTTCTTCATTCAGGTTTCACCGATTCAAGATTTTAATTTAACCGCCGATGGTAATTAATGAAAATTAACCTCTGGCTTCTTGTGAGACTGGATTGCAGCAAGAGCTGCTGCTGGCATGGAAGGGCCTGGACAACTCCTGGTCTGAAGGCCACGTGCTGAGCTGCTGCAGACTGCCGAGGCATGAGGCAAGAGGGATGCACCAGGTCAGATGCACCAACTCCCTGTCTTGATCCCCAGAGCCTGGCAGAGCTGGTGGCACAGTCCCATCCCCTTTCCTGGAAAGTACCAAGTGCTGACCTGAACCTTCCTTCCGAGGGCTGAGGCCGCATCTCTCATCACGCTTGGGTGACAATGGGGGAAGAGAACGTCCTTTCCTGGGCTCATCCAGAGCACTCGGGAGCAGCTGACTCCTCTGTAACAGCAGCTGATCAAGCAGAGAACTGCACCTCATTACTCCTTCCGATGAGCCAAGTTCAGCTTTGCAAAGCCATGATGGATAACGTGAGTGATGGTTTAGAGTTGACCTGTTCTTTGAGATCTGCAAGCGTTGTGACCTCTCCCTACACAGCCTCCTGCCCCCAGCAGCTACCAAGACCTTCCCTTAACCATTACGAAGAGGAGAGGAGA
Source organism: Athene cunicularia (assembly GCF_003259725.1). NCBI lineage: Eukaryota > Metazoa > Chordata > Aves > Strigiformes > Strigidae > Athene > Athene cunicularia. Next base: position 118,819 of record NW_020799141.1, on the reverse strand, counting down.
GGAACCATGGTCCCTACGATACTCTAGCACCTGTAGAGTTCATGACAGTGTCAACTCCAAGTCCTCTGCAGCCGGGGACTGCCACGGTCAGTCAGCCCTGGCGAGGACCAAGTCGTGCCAGGGGAAATGCACAGGGATACAGTTCCTAGGCCATGTCTTAGAGGGTGGACAGGCAAGTGCAGGGAAAAGCAGAGGTGGCCCAGGCCCCACGCCTGCACATCCCATGTCTGTTTGTGCCAGGCAAGATAGAAGCATCTCAAAGGTCATTCCTCTGCGCTCCCAGAGGCTGCTTCTGACACAACTTCTGCCTCAGAGACATGGGTAAGCTTAGGAAAATCAGGGATGGAAGTGTCGCCTGTTGCTGTGGCTTTGATGGCTGGCATCGGTCAGCTGATTGTTGATGGTGGACTATCGAGATCTCCTACGAGATCATCTAAGTTTGTCCAGCTTGCTCCGTATAACTCCCGTGAAGATAAACTGCTCCAGTGCCAATAACCAAGAGAAGGAGCACAAAGGCTCATGGGGCCGACCCTTGGGATGCAATTCTGGAGCTGTCACCAGACAAAGACCAGGCTTCAAGCAAATGTTTGCCGTCTTTTGAAGCAGACCCTCCTTTGGGAAAAAAAAGATCTTTTGGACTCGGCATAGCCAAAGCCAGAGAAGCCCTTCCTGCACCCCAGAAGGTGTCCGGAGAAGTCACTCCATTCTCCTCACCAAGCAGCAATGCCAAGGGGTTGGCCAGGCCATTGGCAGCTGCTGGATTAAGTCCCCAAATCCACAGCTAAGGAATGTTATTGATGTTGCAAAGTCAAGCCGCTTGAAAGCCGGGATTTGCCAGGCAGAAGGTTGTCTCAGCCACTTCAATTGGGGCCCCTTCTGTAACAGCCTGATGATACAGCAATTAATGACAAAATCACTCCCTATTTCTTCTTATGCCTGAGCAACTGGTCAATGCCTCTGCTTTTCTTTTCTCGGTGTTTGGCCCTGCTGTTCTACACGCTCCATCCAACCCTGTTTGGAGTATGAGACTGAAAAACCCCGTCACAATTGCTATGGTGGGCTCGAGCTCCAGGAGTGCTGAAGAATCACACCCCCCCCAGGACAGAGGGTGAGGACAGACAAGGGTTTGGGAGAAATTTATTGCTAGTTTCAGCCTCATCTCATCACATGTATGAACCGACATTTTCTTCCCGTGCACAAGTGTGGGCCAGTGAAGCAGTAATCGTCGTTATGTTTTGGTTCAGGTTCTTTTTTAAAAGACAAAAGTTTTATTTGCAACAAGAAGGAAACCTAAGTTTCCTCCGATTTCATGTAAGCCAAATTTTTTCTTAAAAAATAAAACAAACGACGTAGCCTGCGGTAGGTCCACAGCAAGCTCTTGTAAACAGGTAGAGCTGGGCACAGTGACAGGCGTTTTACAACAGATGCCACTAGGCTCTACAAGAGACAGGAAAATGATGGAAGACCTGGTCTTTTTTACCCCAAACCTAGAACACATGATTGCTGACAGACAGAGCTGCGGGAGCCCTGTTGCATGGGCCGTGTCGCTGGATGAATCCACTAAAGTCCTTGAAATAGCAGCTCTGCTCCTCCTGAGATGGGAGGTTGCTTTCGTCCTCCTTCTCCTCCTCGGATGGTCAGAAACCTTCTCATTTCCAGTTCCATTTTGTCCCAGCCGGGTCCATACACAGATGCCCAGACCTGCTGGTCACCAGGGACTTTTCGTGCCTGTGTGACCCAGGATGAGACCCGCCGTGTGCCCACGGGAGGGATGGAGAATGGGGCTGGCACCGCCAGGCTGTCATGAAACACCCGACTACTGCTGCGCTGTGGGGCAGAGAGGGAGCACGCCTGCTCCACTCTAATTAGTGTGAATCATTAAATAAAATGTCCCCTTCCTGACTTCAGCATGTGTTAGCAAAATAGCTCTATCAAAGCTGCCTTGCCAGGGGACAAGAAATATCTTTCTGCTGGGATTATACAGCTGTGGAATTATCCCTTGCCTTTGACAAGATCAATTAATTACTTCAAAGTCATTTGCAGTAATAAATTAACTTCTCTTCCTTCCTCCCCGTTAAGCCGCAGTGTAGCTGCTGAGTAAATAGTGGTATCTGGGCAGGCACACAGTGCCCTGCTTGTCACCCCCGTGGCCAGACTCTGAAGCAGGCGACGGCTGAATTTTGCTCCCTGGTGGTCTCTGCTGGGGTGTCTCAGCTCGCTGCCCAGCCATGCTGCAGGTCTGCGGTGCAGGAACCTGGGCACCTCCGGGGTCTCCCCGTCACTCGTTGTCACAACCATGGATGCACACGTGCTCTCCACCACCTCCCTGGAGAAGCATCTTCAAGCCACAGGAGACTTGCTGCCATGCAGCCCAACTCATTCGTGCAGATGGGGTTTACCTCCCTGTTTCTACTCAGACACCAGATCAAACGCTCAGCACCAGTTGGAGCAGCACAGAAAGCTGCCCTGAACTGTCCCCACACCCATCCCGGAGGTACAGGGGTGGCCTCGTGGGGTCCCTGCTTGGGGAGTCTCTCTCGGACTGGGATGTGAACACTGGGCAGAAGCTGAGCAGCTGGAAAAAGTCCAGAGGAGGCTGAGAAGGGGAAAGATGTCCTGGAGCAACTTTCCACGGGCTGGGCAATGCAGGAAAACATAAAGAAGAAACCCAGACCTTGAGTCCCGGGGAGGAGAGTCTTGAGGTCTCTTCAGACAGCTCACTGACAGAACTAGGAGTTGAAGCAAAACCAACGGAGGGGAAATTCACCCACGGCTGCAGACAGTCAACCTCTGAACCAAATCCCTACAGCTTTCAGCCAAAATCTGCCATTTTCTAGGTGCATCAGAGTGGTTTTCTGGTAGACCCGCTGGTAAACGAAAAAGACTGAATGCAAGGCTACTCCCCCGCCAGCCCCGAGTCTGACGGCACCCTGGAGTCCTACATGGGTGTCACCTGGACCTCAGTCCTTCCTTCAGTCTTGGCTGAGCAGAGAGAGGTGAAAAGCACTGGAGGGCACGGGCACAGCAACATCAACCAGGGTCCAGGCACTGGGTCCCACCAGCCGCGTGAGGACAGCCCTGGTGACTGGCTCTGTCAGACAGGCATTGGCAGCAACCGAGCCATAAATCCTGCAGCTTTCTAGTTGCTCTTTTCTTGACGTGGGTAGATTTCTTGTCCAGGCTAAGACAGGCTGTGTCCAACTGGGGAGACCCACCTACCTGGCTCTGCAAGTGGTTCTGCCAAACCCAGGCCCACACAATGCCAAAGGGAGAAGCATCCAAAAAGCAACATGGTTTTCGATAGATATATCCAAATGATGTGTCAGCCCAGGTGACATGGAGGCTCCAGGACACAAATTGTGTTGACACGTTCACTGGGACACATTAATCTGGTCCTAGATAATTCACACAGAGAGTCTAGTGATAAAGAGAAGCGTTCCCTGAGCAGGCTCTTTCTGAAAGAATTTGTCACCATCAATAAATTGCTGGGAGATTTATTTCTGCCAGCCCTAAAACTGCACACAAAGTAATGTGATTTGTTCAAACTCTTTAACATGCTGTTCTCCTTGATTTAAAGTCTGTTGAACTATCTTTATTTTCTTAGCACATTATTAATTCAGATTCTGGCTCTGACATGAAGGAACTGAGATGCCTCTAGAGTCTGTTATTTGGGAAGAAAAGGAGGAAAGGGCAAATGGGAGGGCTTAGGCAGCAAAAAAACAGCTCAGTGTTAACTCCAAACTGGGAATAAGCAAGTGTTATCTGCATCTTGCACATCGCTTATATTCTTCTCCATGCCTACAGCTTTGACTACATCAAGATAAGCCAGCTCCAGAGCTCCCAAGGAGTCTTTCAGCCAAGACTACATAAACATATTTCACTCTCCTCAACTCTCTGACTTGCAATCCCAGCTCCAGGGCCAGGGCAACAACTCTCTGAGACTTCACCGAATTTATCTGCTGGCGCATTGGACAAGAGCTGTCTCCAACCCTTCAGGATAGTTTGCCAGCAAGATACCTGATCAGCCCATGCACAATTTAATGAAGCTTTCCTTCGCAGGAGCATCTCTGAGGCCCATGGTGAGGGAGATTATGCTTTTAACTAGGCTTTGGGCCACAGACCATGGCAGCATCTCACCGAAACTGCCAGCTCCAGTATCCACCTCCACTGAACCCAGAGGAGCAGGGATGAGAACCTGGGGAATTGTTCAGCCCAGGGTTGGAGCTGGTGTCGTCTCCAGCAAGGACCCATGAATAAGCATGGAAACACCCCATAAATGACGAGAAACAGGTCGTCCAGCGTTTTTGTACAAAAGCAGCTAACTTCCACCCTGTGCTGGCTGAGAACAGCAGGTGAACTGCTCATGGGAACCTTCCTGCCTTTAACCTCCGCGTTCCCTGAGCAGGGCTGTGTAAAAACAGCTTCAGCAGTTCCTTGGCTGCAAAAAGCTCCCAGTGAACATCTGCTCCGAAAAGCAACAGCCCTTCACCATCTCATTAGCAAGTTTCCCAGGAGAAGGAGCAACCTTTGCAGATGTTAAGCTTTTGTTTGCTGTGCCCTGACCAGGAGCAAGAAGTCTTGGGCCAAGGGTGAGCAGGGGGTCACCCAGCCCCAGACAACGGGAGCTCCGGCCCTGGATGGGTGCACTCGGTCTCATTAAACTCGGCGGTTAAACTAAGATGCACAGTCACTGCTTCTGTAGATCAGGACTCCTAACCGCCAAGCTGGCTCCTCGCGACTGTGCTGGCAATCTGGAAGAGTGCAAGCGCTGCAAGCTCTTGATGCTAATTGCTCGGCCTTGGCGGCTGTGCTCCTCTGTTGTCTTCTGTCTGTATTCTAATACAACCAGAGACCTCAGCATCTTCCTTCAGGCACAGCAGAGACTTCCACCACCCTGAAGACCTCCTGACCTCTCCTGATGTCATGGGGGAAATTGCCAGTCTATTGCCGGTGGGGAGCATGTGGGCATGCTCCATGCTACAAGCTCTTGGTCTCTGACTCGCCCGTGCTGCCTTATCTCTCCCATCATCTTGTCTATCAACTTAGGGCTTATGCAGACCAGTGCTCTGTACTATTTATCCTCTAACCCTCAACAACCACACCTCAACGCAGCCACATCAGTGGGGAGACAAAGCCACCTCCGGCAGGGATCAATCCGCGCACGGTGCCCCTTGCAACCTTCTGATGCTTCACCAGTGCAATTCCAAGCTCATCTACCTCTAAGCCTGACGGCTCCCGCAGCATCTCGACTCCAAGAGCAAGCCCGTGGCCAGTGCAGGTTGCCATGGTACCCGCAATGTACCTTAACTGCATTGACATGAGCCGCAAGGTTACGGCACAGCTTTTCTAATCCCGCTGCCATAGCCCGGTGGTCTTCAATGCCTGGCTACAGCCTGGCGCAGCTCCCGGGCAGAGTTAAGGTGCTCAGATCTAACCACTGTCTCCAGACAGTTTACTCTGCCTCAACAGTGAGCAGAGCTCGGCGTGGGATCACTGCCACCTCCCTCACTAGATTTATTCTTTTTTTCCCCCTTTAAATCACTGATTCATATTCTAAGTCTTAATTGCATCATAACCCAGTTTTGTCTGGGAATCTATTCCAGGAGCAGGAGGGTGCCTAATAGATACTGGAGGGACTGCACCTCCCAGAGGTGCAGGCATCGTTACAGTGAGGGCTGGTGCCAGCAGAATGTGTCTGTCAAAGTACCGTTGTGCAAAAGGGCATCGTGCTCAAGGAGATAAGAAATGATCCCAGTATCCCCCAGCATTACCCAGTCCTCCCAACAGTGATGGTTCTGCTCCTGTGGGGTTCCTCTGGGTCACCCATGAAAAAAAAACGCAGGTTCCAATAGATCCACCCAACATCTGATGATGATGTCCTGTGGAATCCAGACACCCGAGAGCTAGGGCTCTATGGATTATGGTTCCTTTCCCCAGAAACTCAGCACTGCCAACAGGAGAAGAGTCAGAGGGCTGGACTTCAGCGAGAAGCTGTTCAACAAAGGGAAGGGAAGCTGGTGCCTCATTTTGCTTCAGATTACCTAGAAATCACCGGAGAGGTAAAACTCACTGGCAGGTGGGCCAGCTGGTCACGGCAGGCACAGATGTCCTGGCTTTGCTGGGTTTCAGAGCAAAGGGCTCGTGCCTTCACCTTAACTGCTCTGGGCACCTGAGCTGCAGCCAGGGGACAGGAGAAGGATGCCAATTCAGAAAGAGGGACAGGCACTGGGCCAGTGGGAACAGCTTGGTTAAGCTGAGCATCAGTCTGAGATCTAACACGTTTTAATCAGCAGGACCAGATAATCTATGCTGTGTCTCCCTTGGAAAACTAGTGCTTAGGGTCAGGAATCTTCAGTTGAGATTGCTAACGCCTGTGTTGAGCCAGGATATGTGATTACGAGCTATTGATTACGCTCCTTCTCTTTCTGGAGAACAGCAAATAGAGTTCTTGTACTGAAGAAAGAACGATAGATGCACGAGCAACTACAGACTCCACATAGTCCAGCCACAATAGCACTCAAGGTTTCTAAAGTGAGCTTGGACCAAAACAAAGACATGTAGATAAGATAAAATGCCGCAGCACTAATGGAGTTTGCCCATACCAGGCAAGCTGACAGTTATTTTCAGTAAGATCACTGTTTATAGAAAGAAATTCCAATTAATGTCATCTACCAGGATTTCAGCAAAGCACTTGGTATGGTGAGAAATCTGTAGTCAGGCTGGGGGTGATGGTGAACGAAATAGGATGAGCTGTCAGCCAGAGAGGAAGATGTGAGGGGAGTTGCTGAAAAGGGAATGTACAGAGATTTTTCCAGTGGAGCTCCTCACAGCCCGTTCCTGAAAACTGACTGCATTTAGGTTGTGTTACTGCCAGATACAACCAACTAAGGAATGTGCTGGAAAGAAAAAAAAAAAAAAAGGGAAACAGCAGTTTGAGAGGCATCACTGAGGACATGGAAGACTTGGACATCACTGGAAAGATCAAGGGATCACTGGAAAGGTCTTTGAGGAGCCTAAGCCATGAAGAAGAGGTGGTCTGAAGGACCAGGGTAATGAGATGAGAGAAGCAATAGGGGTAAGGCTTTATGAGTCCTCATGTGGAAAAGTGCATGCGGGCCCAAAACACCGTCTCAAACAGGGCTGGATGCAGGAAAAGCTGTGCAGGTCATCAATGGTATGTGAAGTTTTATGATAGGAGATGAGAAGAGCTCAGCTTAGTGAAAAAATGGCAGAGAGGCAATGACCGCAGGCTAAAAAAACCCACTAGAGAATAAAGAGCAAAGAGGGTGAAGAGCTGTTAAATATGAAGGCCAAGAGTAGCCCAAGCACACTGTCCTAGGCCAGCAGGGAAATACCTCAGGTGGAATCAGGCAGCACTCCTCACCCCGAGGACATACTGACCTGCACGCAGGAACCCTGATCTGCTCACCTAAAAAAGATTTTCTGGTGTGGCAGCAGTGGTTACATACAGCTGCTTGTCCGGACACTGCTGGGTCTCTCTAGGTACCTCCCAAGGCCTCAGATGCCTCAGGGATGCAGGTGATGGCTGCTGCCCAGAAGATTCTGCATCAACCCAACAGACCCATCAAAACCATCCGTAGCAGACAGCAGGTTCGGATGTTCCTACGTTGAGCTCTTTGCCCGTTATCTATCTTCAATGTCTGAGAGCAGACGGCACTCCAAACCCTTTCCAGCAAAGCACTCGGGACGCTGACAACTTAGCAGACAATACTGTCGCAGCGGAACCAACAATGTAGATGGTCACGGAGGGAAAGAGACGACCCTAGTGTTGTTCTAGGGCTGGGTATACAAACCACCTGCAAAATCTTCTTGCCCAGAAGAAGTTGCATCTCTCCTGAGGGTCTGCCAGTACCACAGCAGCACTGCATTCGGGGGTGGCCGCATCCCTCCTGAGACCATACAGCTGCAGGCACAAGCACAGGGTTGGTGGGCAAGGCCACCACGGGGACACAGGAGCTGTCACCAAGCCATGACCAGGGCTGCACTGGAGCCCTCCCCGGTGTTTCCAGCTCTCCTCCCAGGTGGTTGGTGGCAGTGAGAGGAGGACAATGAGCATCCCACTCCCTGGTCTATCGGGCAAGTTTCCCCTGCGCACACTCCATATGCGCAGCAGAGTGGCTTGGAGAAGAGCCAGCGTGCAGAAAATGAGAAGCAGATGTAATCTCAGCAGAACAGGAACCAGGAGACACAATTAGAATGACTGTCTCAATAATTAAAACACCCTAATGAGCGTGCTGGCAGGGAAGGTCTCTGCCACTACACTGCAGGTGAGGAACTGATGCAGTGTCCTCTCCTCAGGATCCAGCCTTGCCATAACGAGAGCCAAAATCCACGTCCTGAGCTCTCAGGAGCTCTCTAGAGCAACACCCATCTCAGGTCCTCCCCGCCAGCCCCAAAACACAGATTTTCAGTGCAGGAGTCAGTCTTTCAGGCTGCAACCCTGAGCATCCTACAGCAGCAACAGCTTTTAGGAGGAGAGGGAAGAGATGGCTCCATCTCAGGGGAGCCCCTTGGACACAAGAACAAGAGGGATTGTGCAATCAAGGCAACAGGAGGAGATTAGCTCCCCCACAACACAAACGTTCTCACAGGTGTCCCCTTCTGAGCAGGGGAAGACAAGGGGGAGGTGGAACCAGATCCAGAGAGCTTAGGGGATGAGTAGATCCAAAGGCAGGAGCAGAACTAGTGTCTGCTTAGCCCGTGGATGAGCTTGGCAAGGGAAAAGGAAACCCACTGGAATAGGAAGCAAATGCAAAGCCAGGGCTCTCCAAACGCCCGGAACCACACCCCATGCTGGTTCCCAATTTTCGGGTCCCTCAGGCAAGAAGCACTTTCCAGTTCCCACCATTTCCTCATGCCTCTGGTGATGCCAGGATTCTCACGTCAGGCCTCTGATGTCACAGGAAGATGTTTTGGTTTTTAGGTGTTCGGGGTTTTTTTTTAAAACCAGCACCACCTGTCAGAGTCCAGGTAGAACATGAAACAAAGTTTAAACAGACCACAAATAAGCACTCAATAGATTGTTTTCCTTATATGCTTAGTTCCAAGAGAATGTCATGAAGCTGAAGTGCACAATGTGCCCTGAGGTAATTCCTCTTCGTAGCAGATATTGAAGAATTTCTTTATTCTTTGAAAACTGTCTGTGCTATTGGTAACTCAATAATATCCTTAAAACCTGCACCTGTGCTTAGCCTGAGTTTATTTAACGTCATCTTTCAGCCTCTGGGCTTAGGTTCACCTTTGCTGGGTAGAACAAGGTGGTTCTCCAGCCAGGCTTTAGAACCCTGTGACTAGGCAACCTCTGATAACCCAAGCTTTCGCTGTAAAGTCTCTGTTTCCCATCTTCACTCATCAGTCACTTGCCTCACCGACTTTTCTCCAATTTATTAACATCCTGCTGGTCAGCCCCAGTGACAAATGTCAGGCAGGAAAGTCATAGCCCTACTATTCTCAAGTCCAGCCAAGGATCTCATCTGAGTGTTAGTCACGGCCACACCCTGGAAGTCCAGATCCCATTCAGCATTCACCTTGCTTCCCCAAACCTCTTTCATTTTTAACAAAACACACACCTTCGGCTGGGTGCACCCGCTGAACGAGCGATCCAGCTCTCTATATCACTGAACTGCCATCTCAATTACATATATACATCTCCCCCGGTCTTTATAGCCACCAGATATTTTTTCAGAGATCACATTTTGGTTTCCTTCCAGGCCACTGATCACCGAGGAGAAGCAGCTCTGCAGAACCCAGCTGAATCTTCGGTGCCGGTCCACCCGTGGTCGTCACCTCTCAGACCTGTTTCTCAGCCTGTATCAATACATTGCACAAGTGTCCAGCCCAGAGTAACCACCCATCCTCTGCTTTTGGTGTCCTCCCAGAAGAGCACCAACCCATCCCCCTGGAGCCCATCGGGTCTCTTCTCAGCTCATGTTCAGGGGTGTCTCTGAAGTCCTCCAGCTGACCCAGGTGTGAAGCGGCCTCAGCCTCGCTGCATCCAGCACGGATTCTTAGGGCAGGCAGGCAATGGGGTACCTGTGGTGTGATACCATCACCAACGGGGCTAAATCTCACATTTAGCTGAAGTGCAGACAGGGAGGGTTCATCTTTGGCAGTCTCCCATTGCGTCCTGGAAATAAAACTAAGGGGATGTGGACTGAATAGTAGCTGGTGAGGTGGGTGAAAAAACTACATAGGCTGTTGGACTCAGAGGTCAATTGTTTAAGTGGAACAGGCAGCTGATTACAAGTGATGCTTTCCACAGGGCAATCCTAGTGCAGATGTATTCTAAAAACCTCAGAAAGCTGGAGGAAAGTACAAACAGAAACCTCCGCAGATACACAGTCCTGCCACTGAGCCAGAATAACGCTGTACACCAGGATGGAACAGCTGGAAAGCAGGTCTGCAGCAGAGGACGTGGCGGTCCTGGGGGACACGTTGGCCAGCAGTCAGCTGTACGCCCTTGAGGACGTGAAGGCCAACCGCTGCGTGATGTAGGGGAGGTGTCAGCTGAACCCATCAACCAAAACACCGGGCAGGAGAAGAGCTCCAGTGGAGAGTGAAATGAGGGAGCAGTAGAAAGGGCGGAGGGTGCCAAGGCTAAAGGGCTCATTTCCAAGAACTCGGACAACCAGTTACAGCCTCCAGAAATGCCACTGCCCTGGGACAGCAGGCAGCGGCACACCTCGCTGCGCTCAGGCCCAAGAAGAAGTCCCAGGCGCTGCTTTGCTGGTCAGAGGCCAAGAGGGTGGAAAGCAAACCATCTTTCGCACTAGTTGCTTGCACACAGCAGTTAAAAGACAGGCATCATCTCAGATTATCACTTAACAGAAGGAAATGACCCAGTCTAACAAAAACTGGCAGACTATTATTAGCAATTATTTGATTCCTTCATTAAACTGGAGCCCTGGCCAGCTCAGAGCCCCTTCCAGGCCCCTCTTTGGGCTACAGATACCCGTATTCTCTGTTCCAGACAACTCTGAATCTGGCAGGACATGTAAGGACAGGACAAGAGTACATCTGGGGACAGGGCTGATGTCCTCAGGGACCCCGGTGAAATCAGCCTGATGGGAAGTAAACATTTCCACATGTAGATTCCCAGAATGAAATATTCCCATTGTTAGCAGGAACAAAACCAGTTCCCACTTCAGCATTAAACATCGTAATAAAATGTTCTATAAAGCAGATCCCCGTCATCTTAATTAACATTTGAAACGACGTTTTCGTTTAGAAAATAAACCAGCAGTTTTTCTCAAACATTTTTCCTGTGGAAAATATTGACCAAAACATCAGGATGCTGATGAAAATATTGCCGTCAAATTTTCATCCACGGGGTCCTGAGGAAATGCAAGCCCTCTTCCAGCACTACCGCTAATTCACTGGGTCCTGGAAAAGCCACTCTGGGCCAGGACTGGGCCCCCCAGATGTGGGGAAGATGCCCTGTAGGTCAGACACCCCAAGGCGGGGAGGGATGAACTCTCCCTTTTTTCTACAAGGTAGCAGAGGGTGCCCACGCCAGCTGTGCGGCACACGCGTGTGTGGAAGACCTCAGAAAGGGGACACGGGGGCTTTGCCTTGCAGGGACCCAGCCTGGCTTTGGCCTGTCCCCCTCCCAGTATCAAAAGCTACAAGTGAATCATTCGAAGAAGCTGGGTGATGAACTGACACTGAGCAAGCATTCATGACTGGGAACGTGTGACTCATTACAAATATTTAATGACGAGTTCATCCGAGCGATACCTTAGCACATCCCTCAAGCTCCCTTCAGGAAAGCTGAGAACCAGTCGTTATTTCTTGGGGATCACATACGAACACAGACACAATCCCTTACCCAACCACCCAAATCCACCCCCAGGAGGACCGGCACGTTCCACAGCACCTGATACGCACGCGCACGCCCACTCCCAGCCCTCACCGCACACACCACGCACGCACACAGCCTCCGCAGGCACGCAGGCGTGCCACACACGTGCGGTACGCACCCCACCTCCACATACCTCCACATACGTCCCCTCCTTCCCGCACACACGCCGGTATGCCGGAGTGCACAACCCTTGGACAAGGAGTGGACAGCCCAGACCAACGCACCCAGATCTGCACCCAAATCCCTCATCTGATCCAGCAGCCCGGGATTGGTTTTTTTTCTTTTCTGAGAGTCTTCCATAAGGCTGAGCTCTCCAGTCCCTGGATTTTACATCTAATGCACCCTCCTAACACCTCTGAGCAATATAGAACATCCCAGCACATCTCATCGCCTCCTCCGGGGCCTTTCCCGACAACCTTAGGTCTCAGGGATTAGAAAAATGCCTTTTTAGCTTAATTGTCACTCCCAACTTGAAGACAACTTCTTGGACTCTCAGGACTGCTCTCTCTCCAGGACCTTTCATCCCAGTGCTGTGCGTTACACACCATCCAAGGCAGCGGGAGAGCTTATAAATGCAGGAGCAGCAGGAGCTGGCATCCAGGGGACCTTCCGCAGGGAAATGAAAGAGGAAGATGGGGAACAAAGCAAGGCATCCTCCACAGGCAGCCTGTGCTGCTTAATTTTATTTTATTTTTTAATTTGCATTTTTCCTCATGTTTTTATAGCCGTTAAAAGAAGATGAGGTACATGCCTTCCATCGGCATAAATACCGGGATAAGTTTACAAGTGCCTAAAAAAAAGGGGCATGAGTGTTTATGCTCTGTGCAAACAATGCACAGAAATGCTGACTAATTCTTATAAGATGGTAAGTAACTGTATTATTTTTAATTAGCAATTAAATGACTCAGTAATTTCTTGCATTAAAATAGTAATATAAGCACAAACAGGTCTTTAGCATTTAATTACCAGGCTCTCCTATGAATTATTTAGCAAGTGGGCAAATACGCTACTCCAAAGAAATCTATTGCTGCAATTAAGCGATTTTAAATTATTTCTTTGTCTGAGTTGCTGTCCTGCCTGCCACCATCCATGTGCAAAAGCATGCACAACGGTGCCTGGGTGATGGAGCCGAAGCCCCCAGGACAGTCCAGGCTGGCTGTAAACATGCAAGAGCTGGATTGTCCCCCCCCAGCCTGCCCAGCCCCTTGTCACCCTGCAGCACTGTGGGTCTGCACAGTACCACGTGTGCTGCTGGCACCAACAAAATCACAACAAACTACCCCAGACCTGTCCTCGGGAAGGTTTTAATCAAGGAACATCCCGGACTCATGAAAGCACAAGGATCTCCAAAAAAAAAAAAACAAAACACTTGCCCCCCAGGACTGAAATAAGTGCAAGGATGCTCGGAACATCACTTGCTGTGTTAAAATGCAGCTGAAGAGGATTCTCGCAGAACTCTCTCGCTGCCAATCTGCATCTCACTCAGATCTAACCTAAATCTCATTAGCTCCAAATTAAACTGATTGCTTCTCATCTTGTCCCAGCAGACACAAAGAACAATTGATCACTTTATAACAGCTTTATGTGTTGGGAAGAGCTCACTCCCTTTCTCGGCTAATCAAATTCAACTTGTTCTGTCAGCCCTCCTGGTCCTTCTTCACTTTCTCAAGCCCTGCTGTTTTCTCCAGTGGGGTGGGAACAATGTTGGAAACACACAGGGCTCTGCAGAAAAATGGCAAAGGGATGCATCTCAGGCAGGGAACCAGGCCACTCTGGAAAAACTGCCAAGGCTTCCTCCTCCCACCCTTCTCCGTGGCTTCCCAGACTAATTGCAGAGCATATTTCTCAGGTCTGCTGGAATGCGGGACAACCCAAGAAGAAAATAACAATTGCAAGAGCAGCATCCCATCCCATCTCATTCCACCCCAAAGAGCAGCGAGCCTGCGTGGTGGAAGGACAGCTGACTCTGCTCCGCCTGGGATGCGGCCAGACAGGGCTGGATTGCACCGCACTGAGCAGGAGAGACAATTTCTTCTGAGGTCAGTCAGAGGGGAAGAGTTGGAGCCTGGCAGCGTCTGCTCTTGGGCTGAAATTGGATCATTTCTTGACAAGCCTCCTGCTCAGTTAGTAGCATCACCACCAAATCCCAGCGCTTGCCAGGCAGTGTGTTCAACTGCAGCTCCAGTTTCAGAGGAAAAAAAAAAAAAAAAAAAAAAAAAAAAGAGAACATTAACAGAGGCAGCCTTAAATTAAGGCATTGCTCCCCTCGGGTGGTACCCTTCAGCCCTGTGCATCAGCACATGTTTCCAAATCAGCAAACATCTCCTTGAGGACTTTAATTATTCAAGCCAGTTTGGCAAGATAGCTCGAGCTTTGCCCAGAGCTGTTCCATTTATCCATTCCAGCAATGGCAGCATGTGAAACCACCTCCCTTTCGCTGCTCTGGGCTTCCCGTCTGCTGGCAGGCAGGAGCATGCAGGAGAAGGAACAAGGAGGAATTGCACAGGATGCTTTTCCTCGCAAGGACTGTGCCTTCGCACCCCTTAGCTCAGCCCGAGGTAATAGCAAACACAATGGCTGTGACAGAGCAAGCTCCTGGGGAGTTTTTGTAATTCTTTTGCTCAGTGACAAGGAACGTGGGACTAGGAGGGACCCAGGAGCCAGTCAGTCTGGTCTGGTACAATCAAAGCTTGTATAAATCCTTCCAGAAATGGATCCTGCTTTGTCAAACCCGGCTCAGCCTCTGTTCACCAAGGCTGTTCCAAAACCCGCTGTTTGGACAGGCTGGTTTCCAGCTAGAAGGTGTTCATAGCAAAGCGGTGATGCTTCCTCTTCCGCCAGCATTAGCCTTTGCCTGGCATTGACAGTTACACCCCTGCCCATTGCAGATGGTGGTCAGACCCCTTCTTTGTCCTCAATTCACTAAGCAAAATCTCTTCTGTCCTGGGACTGGCTTTCCTCAGTCCCAGACCACGCTGTCTCCTATCTCCACTGCCCCACGTTACTCTGCTTTTTGTTGTAACACCCACAGCTCCCAGAGCCTGGCACGAGGCCGTGCTGGGTCCAGGAGCCAAGGCTCCAGAAGCCAGGCCAGGATCCCAGCCCTGGGTTGCTGCCCACTTGCTGCGAGCAGACACCAGGAGGCAGAAGGAACGTGCCCTGGTGAGCACTGTTCAACATCTGTCCTTATGTTAAGGACCACAGCAGCTCAGCTCCACCACATCATAGCTGAGAAGTCCATGTCATCCACCCAAGCCGTGGTCTGGCCACTATTGGCATCTACACAGTATCTGAAACACCTCCTGGGGCTCCTGACAGCTGAAGGGCAGAATGGCAGGGACCCAAGGCCGGTTCCCGTCCTGGCCACACTGGGCTGAGGCCAGCCCACCATTTCTCTTGGCTGTGGTGGGACATGAACACCCACAGCTCAGGACAGACGTGGCTGCAGCCCACCCTGCACTGCTGCCATCTCCAGGTGGCCAAGCCATAACCCACCTTGGGGAGCTCACCACAGCGCTGGGGAACCCGTCGGTAACTCCAGATCCCGGATCCTGGGCTTCACTAGAAGGGGCATGGCCAGGAGGTAAAGGGAGGCAAGTGCTGAACAGGGGGGGAACACTCGTGAAGCCACTTATGGCCACTGTGTCCCATCAGACTGGAAAGGGTTCAACCAAGGGCCGAACCTAGGACTCCTGGTATTAAATTCGCAAAGCTCCTGCCCTCCAAATGAGAAGTCCAGCCCTGCTGCTGGCTCACAGACCTGCTCAGACTTCTCCACTAGAAAGGACTATCCCATCTGTTCCAACAGGGACAGTCGTGGCTTCAGCCCAGCTCCAGGAGGCTCCTGCCAAACTCAGAAGGCAGAAAGAAGAGAAGAGCAGCCAGGAAAGGGCAGGTCTGGAGGGGGCACAGCAGACAAACTGAGTAGCCAGGGCTCTACAGAGGCAAGTTGATGAAACAGCATATTAAGAGCTTCCTCTGCCGTGGGACTGACAAGTGCTCTCCAACCCAGCATCCCCACACAGCAATAAATCCAAAGGGAGAACGACGTTTCCAAATGCCATCATGGACTAATGGCTCTCATTAAGGAACACCAAAGGAAGAAAGAGCAAACACCCTGCTTTTGACAGTTGAATGCTCTGGAACTTATCCCCTCTGCCCGTGAAGTTCAGAGGCAAATGAAAGCAGGAGAGGGAGGGAGAAAAGTGAAGGCAAAGCCTTGCTGGAGTTGGTCTGCCTCTCCCACCAAGCACCACAAGGTTGGGTGTGGGGGCTGCCCAGCCAAACCACAGGCCCCTGGGGGAGTTTTAACTTGGACAATATCCCTCCCAATATTTGCAGGCAGGTGCATGACATTGCAGGACCAAGTAATGGTCCTGAGGAGCTGAGGCAACCGACAGCAGCAATCCCAGAAGAGAGCTCCTCTGCAGCAGTGTCCAAACATCTCCCGTCAGCTGAGATGAGCTGATAAAAATGCAGATCGATTCCAGGGCCAGGTCTCCAGCTCGTGTAAATCGATGCTGTTCCCGTGACTGGAGCAGATTGCTACTAACTCAAAGTAATGTTATCTACCATCAGCAGCAAGAGACACAGAGCTGCAGGAAGCCAGGATATCCCATTTCTGCTTCCCTTAGGGAAGGTGCTAATCAAATCTCACTTCTGCCACGGTCCCCAGCATCTGCCACGGTTCCCAGTATCCAAAGCACTCCCCTAGCCCAACCTATGCTTCAACGAGCAGCCAACTAGCCATGCAGGCAAAGGAACTGGGAGCTACTGTGTGGATTAAGATGGTCGCCCTGAGGTTGTCGAGCCTCTTAAGTCTAAGCAGATACTACACACCACCAGTCCCGCCGAAGATGGGTCGTCCTCAGCGGAGACCTGTGTCCATCCCCCCACCTGCTTTGGGCTCAGCTGGCGCTGAGCTGGGCTCCAGCACAGTGCCAGGTATCTCAGCTCCCAGGGCAGTGCTGGTCCCGCCTGTCCTCCCCTTGCTAATTGCACAAGGCCCCTTGAGCCAGGACACTTTGTGCCATCTCAATGCCAAGCGCTTGTCATCGCTTCTTGATTCGCTTCCCTGCCATGTAACAGCTGAGAAATGCATCCTCACGCTCATTCCTGGAAGCACGCTGGCACACCAGGAAGGGTGGCTGATCCGAGTCCTCTGGCGAGACTGCTCTTACTGGAAAAAGAGAATCACAGTCCAGAGACACACTGTCTCTACCCCAAACCCTGGCACCTCCAGGGAAGGACAGAGATCCCTTGGCTGACGGGGATGAGGTTTTCTCCCTGCTGGACAGCTGAGCTCTGCTCTCCGGGGAGTGTTGCTGATCCACCTGTCCCCCACACAGCTCCACCGCCAAGAGGTGGGCAGCAGGTCGAGGGAGGGGATTCTCGCCCTCTACTCTGCTCTGGTGAGACCCCCCTGCAGTGCTGAGTCCAGCTCCGGGGGCACCAACATAAGACAGATATGGAGCTGCTCAAGCCATGATGAGCAGGGGGCTGGAGCACCTCCCCTGTGAGGACAGGCTGAGAAAGTAGAGGTTGTTCAGCTGGAGAAGACTCCAGGGGGACCTTGGAGCAGCCTTCCAGTATCTAAAGGGGCTGCAGGGAAGCTGGGGAGGGACTCTATCGGGGATTGTAGGGATAAGACAAGGGCTAACTGTTTTAAACTGAAGGAGCGTAGATTTAGGTGAGATACAAGGAAGAAATTCTTCTCTGTGAGGGTGGTGAGGCACTGGAAGAGATTGCCCAGAGAAGAGGTAGATGCTCCCTCCCTGGAAGGGTTCAAGGCCAGGTTGGACAGGGCTTTGGGCAAACTGGGCTAGTGGAAGGGGGCCCTGCCCGGGGCAGGGGGGTGGGACTAGATGATCTTTAAAGGTCTTTTCCAACCCAACCCATCCTGTGATTCTATGATTCACACAAAAGTCCATCAAGAAAAGACAGGATAGTAGACGGGTCTATTGGTGTAACCGTACCCACAGCAGCTCTCAGTCCCCATCCACCTCCCCAGTGGGTTTACTGGAGGAGCTGACGCTTCCTTGGTGGCATCCCATGCACTCCTGGCCCAGAACAAAGAGGATCTGATGGTTGGACAACGAGAACAGCTCCCTGCTCCACGGCTCGGCAGCAGACAGCAGGCTGTCAGAGCCTCCACAGCACCAGCCCTGGCTCCCCACAGCAGACAGAGCATCACTGACCGCTTCTCTCCCTCCCAGGAACATGTCCAGCCCTGGAGCACATCCTGATCTTTGCTGGAGAAGTGCTCCAAGCTGCCAGTGGACGATGGAGAAACCGGGGAGAAGGGAACATGCAGCTTCCTGCTGGCTAGGTTAGAACCATACGAAGGGATTTGGATCTACCCAAACAGGAGTTAAACACGGCACCACATCCCTTCGGAGCACTCCCAGGACAGGTGGGAATGTGATTTCCAACCGAACCCAGCCCTGTGCTCGGTCACCGCCCCCAGTTAATCTTTCACCAGGCTGCATGGGCAGTGACATGGTGACCCCCGTTCTGCACTCTAGAGCAGGGATCGATGAGCATTATATTGCATTTGGCTGTGAACTTTATTACATCCAGACATCTCCCTGCCTTCAGCGCTGCGTCACAGGGGAGTCTTTATCTCTCCCACGACAAGGTCCAGCTCACACAGCAAACAGCAGGAGCAGAGCAGGAGCCACGGGGCATGGCTTCCAGGAGAGGCAGGCTAAGAGGAGGGTGGATAACGCAGGACGGCCTGAGCAGCCTCCACCCTCCCTGCTTTACCCCTTTGGTCACATTATTCCTGCCTGTATTATTAATTATTCCTGTCTGTAGGTGGATCATCCTCGCTCTGACCCACCGTACAGCCACAGCAAGCTGGGACCCTGCTTCTCCCCTGTCACCTCAGTGACACGCTGCCCAGGTTCATGCAAAGCGTCCCCCTGGCCCTCTGTTTGTGGGCAAGGCTTGGCCGGCCAGTGGGGCAAGGAGGTCTGGGGCAGGTGGTTCGTATCCAGCATGTGGATCAGCATCACTGGATTCCAGTGGGGGGGGAAACCAGGCGGCTGCTCCAGGCAGAGGACAGGGATGAGGGAAGGAGAGACAGAGAATATTATAAAACTCAAGACCTTGAAACAGGCAAGGAAACGTTGGCCTGCATTGCTCACCCTTCCAGGCCTTAATCCCTTTGTTAGCACACATGCCTGGTACAATTAAAGACAAACTCTCAAATCTGCAATGCAGAGCGTCTGCGCCTACGGAGGGTCCTGCGAATTCCCTTCTGCGTTAACTGGCACCTCCCAGGCTGAGGAGCATTTCCCACGCGGTGCAGCGCTATGGGGCTGGCCCCCAGCTCCAGCTGCCCCCCAGGCTCAGGGACTGGGCTCTGTGCAGGAGCCCCAAGCACCGAGGAGGGATGGGAGCTGGCTGGCCAAGCCACAGGTCTCTGGGGCAAGCAGCGGTGGAGCTGGTTACACACAACCAGCAGAAGCAACGGCAACGAACGGAGAAAGAGTGACTGACGCCAGGAGAGACGGCGTGGTGGTGGGAGCGGGTCAGGACCAAGGAACATGGCGATGAGGACAGGACAGACAGGAGACCAAGTGCTGGGGCTGGTGGGAGTTGCAAGCGGTGGTTTTCCTGTCACTTGGTCTCTGCATTGGCCTGTAGGTCTCCCCGTCCTCGCCCACCAGCTCCCCAGGGCTGAGTGCCTCCTCTGTGCCTCCTACGCCTTCCCCAGCGGGACCCCGCGCTGCAGCGACGTCTCTAAACGCCATGGCAACACAAACAATGAAAAGCAAGGTACCACAGCAAAAGAAAACGGCTCTTTGGGGCAGCCCCACCTGGCCTTAAGAACCCACAACCCTGCCAGATCCAGAACAACTTGCCGGTTCGCCGCAGCCCATTGTTGCGTCTTGCCTCGGCATCTTCCTGCAGCCCCTGGCAGGAGGTGGGAGACGGGTCCGTGGCCCCCTTAGCCAAGCATCACACGTTTGCAAGCGCATCTCCTGCTACCTCAGGCAACCGTGCCAACAACTCCGTCACCTCCATGCTTCGTAGGAACCACCAAGAACCCGCAGCCTTTGGCCCTGGCTGACCCACGCAAGCTCCCTGCCCCTCCTGGGTGCCCACCACCTCAACAGGCCGAGCTGTCCGAAACCACTGATGTAGGCAGGGGCTCGAAATGGGGTGCTGCTGGGTGCTCGCAGGCAGCGCTGAGATGGGGGGTTTGTGGCAGCAAGGGTGGTTCTGTGTCCGCCCTGCTGCATATGCAGGTAGAAGCATGAACACCAGAGCTGTGAGGTACAAACCAGGCTGCAGGGAAGGGAGAGATGCAGGAAGACAGGCAGAACCTCTCCTCCAAGGCAGAGCAGTCTGGGTTTCACAGTGATTTTTCTCTGAGCTGGCACCACACCAAGATCCCACACCCCACCAGCAGAACCTCCATCCCGCAGCCCCCCGAGCTGGGCCACGCGGGAGCTCAATGCCACGGGGAAAAACGATGAGAGGGGATGGCCAAGGCACCTCTGCACGCCCCGCAGAGGCGATGTGTGACCCCACATGTACGCGCTGCCACAAATAGATGCGCCTTTATGGGTAGGAATATCTGCCCGCACACGCAGCGTGCCTCTGCTCGGATGTGCGCTGAAGAGTAATGAATGTCTCTGCTTCTCCCCGAAGGCTGAGTGTTTATCCATTTATTGTTGCTGTTCTTGGCCTATCACTTTCTGGTTTATTATCCCCTTGGATTTATTTCTTTATTTTATTTAATGCTTTGAAGAATTGATATGCTCGGAGCGTCAGCACTTAAGAGATGCTTTCAGAGCCACCTTGCCAGATGATTGTGCGGGCTGCAGTGGCAGGGCTGGTTTGCTGTTGCTGCTGGGGCAGGAGAGCTGTGTGATGGGGACAGGCGGTCACCGCCACAGCAAGCAGCACTGTCCAGCCACACACCCCTGCGACACACGAACAGGGATGATGCCTGTTTCAGAGGCAGTCGGATGGATTGGAGACGAGGACTGTGAGTGATGGGGGGGAAACACCTCCAGTCTCCTTTCCTGGAGAAATAGCCTGTGAGGTAATTGCTGTTTGCAGGGGATCCACAAGCTTGGAGGTGAAATAGAGACACTTAGTCTGAGTTAACAAACCACAGCTGCTATCACTGCAGATTTTGGGAGGGAAAAAAAAAAAAAAAAAAAAAAAAAAAAAAAAAAAAAAAAAAAATAAATCAATCAAGCAGGTCCCACAGGATCTACAGAAGAGGGAAATAAGGCTGCTCAAAGATCTGTTCTGGCTGTGTCTTCGTGGATCCCCAGAGAGATGTGCTCACTCCTGTGGCTGCTCTCCCTGCACCCACCCCCAGCCCTCCTGCCTTCCCGGGGAAGCAGCAACATCTGCTGAAGAGAAAGGACGCACCCGGGGAAGGAATGTGGTTTCTCATGGGACCTGAAAAGGCAGAGCACAGCCAGAAGTAGTTGTTTGGAGGAGAACCTGGCCATGCAGTCATGCCAAGGGATGCTCCTTGCCGTGCCGTGGAGCAGCTCCCACGGGGAGCTCCGAGCCCACTGCTGAGCCCAGACTAGTCCTACACAAAGGATGGGATGCAGGCGAACCTTCAGCAGGTGTTGCACAGGATGTAGGAGAACCTTTGTTCTCAGAGGTACAAGAAGTCGCGTGGATTCCCCTCAACTCCAGCAGCTGCAAGGACAGGCTGCAGCCACGCTCACCCCTTCGTGGCAGGTAAGGGCAGGTAAGCAGGAGGCGGCTGCCTTAGCCCACGCATCAGCCCCACACAACAGTCAACCCGCCGCTTCCAACAGCTCCCGGGACTGTAGAGCTGATGCTTTAGTATCTATACTGGCTCCTGGCACTACAAAAGTCAGCTAAAGGGAGAAAAGCATGACCCCAGCAGCCACGGGAAGTAGATCCTGACTGGATTAATTCTGTAGGCAAAAGTATTTTTAAGCCCATCCCAGGATTCTGGGAGCTGAACTCAACAATGTTTGATCCTTGTCCCTGGCTGGATTTTAACCCCCACCTTTCTCAGCACCCACACCCTCTGTCATCCCATGGGGGTCCCTCTGCCCAACCCAGCAGATCCAGCATCCTTCCTCCATCAATCCACCCGGCACCCCCGCAGCCAGTGGAGCTCTACGGACTCACACACCGAGGATCAGACAACACCCTTCCCAGAGGGAGATTCAGCATGGGCAGGAGCAGCAGCCGGCACTGCTCAGACCTGGTGCCAACTTCAGCCATCAGTGCTGGAGAAACGCAACCTGCAGAGGAGAGAGGATCCCGTGTCGCCCGAAGCACGGTCTGTGCTCCCAGAGTGCCATGGCCAACCCAGCGGAGGTAGAGGAGGAGAGTTTCTCTGCCTGTCATTTACCCTGCCCTTCCTCAGAGACAGCCGCACACAGAACCTGGCCCCATATGTCCCAGGGGTGCAGGTGATGTCCCCACCACCACAGACCTGGCCACCAGTGTCTCCAGGCAGGGTTCCTAACATCCCAGTTGAGAAGGCACCACAAGCCTGGCGTGGGCAGCCCAGGATGGAGAGCTCTGACTCCCCATGTGCCCAGACCCCCTCATTCCCCACAAACCAGGAGGAAGAGCTCCTCCGGGCAAAGGGCTCTGGCCACGTGGAGCCACACGTCATAAAGCACTTCACAACAGGGAGCAGTCAACATCCTTGGGATGCTGCCAGAGCTTCTCCATGCCCCAGGAGGAGGGTACAGTTCACAAGCCCATACCTGGGGTACCTGGTCCAGCTGGCCAAGGGCTAGTGCTGCCAGGTGTCAGCCAAGACACATGAAATGCCCACGGAGATGAGGCCCACAGGGAGATCCAGGTGCTATGATAACACTATCTCAGCAATCTCGCCACACCCAAAGGCAAAGGCCCCCAGCAATCAGACCAGATGCAATTTTCCCTCGGATCCCACCCAGCGGTGCAGAAAAGCAAGTGAGGCTGCAGCACTCATTGCGCCCACAGCATCGCACCTTCTGTCGAAAAGCAAGACTGGACAAACGGCTCAACGACGGCGCGAGCACACTGCCAGACAGCATCCCATGACCAAGGCACCTCCCTTCTCCCAGAGATCCTGCCTCTGAGCTGTGACACCCCTGGAACGCGGGAGGAGAACAGAGCTGCCTTTCCCTCCACAGCCCGCTAACCCCAGTTCAGAAGCATTTAGTGCTACAGAGCCCAAACAAGGGTAGAAGTTCAGTAAATCATACCCTGCCTATCTCGGAGCTCCCGGGAGTTGTTTGTTCCTTTCCATGGACTCAAGCGTTCTCTCTCTTGTGGGCACAACGATCTCTGCTCAAACACCTTCAGCTCTTAAACACGTACATTAACTGGGTAATTCAAGCAGCAGCTAAGTGTGCTTCCAAATACAGTATTTTAGAGTATAAAATCCTCCCCCCAAAGGAGGTTCTGTCTTGGTGTCTGGGATGTAGAGACCCAGTAGGCACTAAGCCCTGCCAGGACAGGAAGAGAAAGCCAAATAAGGGCTTGAGAGGCCATTAATATCCATGACTGCATCTGTACTGCTGGAACCTGGCAGCTTCCCAAGCTCCAGGTCTACACCTCAGCTACATCCCAGCTCCACAGCAGCATCCAGCCTCCCGCACCACAGGGACCTTCAGCCCATGCTGGAGGGCAGGTGCAGAGCGGTCTGAGAGCTCCTTACTCCGGATGCCCAAGGTGTGCCCAGTGGTTTTCTAGACCGACCTTGGAGAAGGCAGATCCAGGCACTGCCACAGGTTGAAGCGTTTGGGAGCCGGCACCACGCGTTGGCTGGAGCGTGAGCGGGCAGGTTCTGTCACAGCCGGGTCACGCGTGACATCGGCAGGGTGTGTGGGAAGGGCTGCCAGCGATCCCCAGGGGAAGGAGGGCACCCGCAGGGGTGGGTGAGGAATGTGGGGTGCTGCTGGTCTGCTCCTGATGCCGTAGAGAAAAGGGGAGGTGAGAGCCCCCGTTACACCCACAGAGACAACAGCAAATTCACGCAGGAGGAGCACGTTTCAGTTCGAGCTGGGGAAGGACGAACAAGAACTGGCATGATGTCAACAAGCAGGGACAGATCCGAGTGGGCAAAAGCCATGCCTGGCTCCGGGCTCGGCTCTCTGCTTCAAAGGCAACCAGCGAAGCGGGGAAGGGAACTGTACAGCAGCTGCAGGAGCCACGGCACAGCCTGGAAGGGGCCAAGTGACAGCCCAGGACAGAGAGCTCATGCTGCCTTGCCTGGCACGTGCAGCGCCTGAGCCCTGCCCGAGGAGTTGGTCTCAACAGTGCAATGAAAAGGACCTCGGGACAAGGCTGGGCAGCAGCTCTGGGACTGACTCCTGTCCCCAAAAGGGTTCACAGGCTTCAGAGCCAGAAGAACACTGCTGAGAGCGGAGCCAGGACCGGGCACTTCAGGGATGCCGATCCCCGGAGGCTCGGCCATTTCAGAGCCACGTTTCAGGTCATTCTTCAGGTCACCACAGCCCTGCCCGGGCAGGTGGCAGCTCCTTACACAAGTGCCCCTGGCACAGAGCTCGCAGCAGCCTCCCCTGACTCCGCTCTAGGTCCTTGTGCTCCATCTCCTGGCCCCGAGCCCCGGAGCAACCACCCCCTGCCACCCTCCACCCATCTGGCAGCCCTCTTCATTTATCTTTATGCCTTTAATCCTTTAGTTAAATGGCGCAGCTCTGCACTCAAAGCTGGAAAGAAACAGCCTAATGGCCATTAAGTTCCCCTTCAGAATATTAGATTCAGATCCATCAATTTTACTTTGTAGAGAATATTTGCAGTAAAATCAGAGCAGCTCCCAGGTGCCTTGACAGCCCAACAGTGTTTTCTTCCTAGGAGCAGCTGTTCAGAAAACACATCGGCTCAGGATTTACTGACAGTTGGCAATGCAAGACAGCTCAGAGCCACGAGCCAGAGGATGCCACCCGCTTCTGTCACCCGTGTCAGCTTCCGTGAAGAAACCACGGAGCCGATCAAACAGGGCGGCTGCTATAACCCTCCGGCTTTCCGGCATCCACCCATGACCTGCCGGCGCTCCAGCCCTGTCCTCACCGAGGAAGAGCTGGTCACTGGTGTGCAGCCCACTTCATCCCCACTGAGGACTGGGAAGGCTGCCCCAGCAACGCTGCAGACAGTGCAGTAGAGCCAGCCAACTGCTGGGGGGGGGGGAAAAAAGAGCAGATTTCTCTGACTCTCTGACAGAAGCACAGCGAGGAAGGCAGCGGGACTTGCCTACATTGCCCAGCCAGTGCCACCGGCAACAGGTGAGCAGCACGTTGAGGAGAGCAGGCGGCCGCTCCCAGCCTGGGGAGCAGGTTGGCAAGCAGACAGCGTGGTTGTGCAGCCCGGAGCGGTGCCAAACCCCTTCCAGAGGGACCTGCAGGTTGGGCATTTTACCCACGCAACGTGCTTACGGCTGGCAGAGGTGATGCCAGGTCTCTTCCTTCCCCTCCTGGAACCGGAGCCATGGGGAGCAGTCCCGAGCACACGTCCCAGGAGCTCCCCAGGGGTTCCCTGGAGCTCAGGGAAGAGCACAGCCTCACCCACATTTTCACAGAATTTGCACATTTTCACAGAATTTGCACATTTACTGCCTGCAAGGAGTTACAGCTG
>NW_020799141.1:89291-93277 GCF_003259725.1 Athene cunicularia | reverse complement strand
GGGGGGGGGGGGCACAAGGAGAGGTGCTGCAGGGAGGATGGGGGCCCTGAGGAGGGGTGTAGGGTGTCAGGGTGCCATGAGGAGGGGTGGCTGTGCAGGGTGGACAGTGCTGGGAGCCACGCAGGAGTGTCCCGGGCGTAACACAGCATTTGTGGGACCGAGGAGGGGAAAAGGCGCAGCCCAGAGCTCAGCACAGGAGGTGGAGGGGGGTCAAGCGAGGAGGCAGAGCCAGGGGAGTGCTGGGGAAGGGGACACAGCCTTGAAGCAGACCTCTTGCTAGGGCAGGCAGGAGGGATCCAGGCTAAGGCCGGGAGAAGATCCCTGTCAAACGCCAGCACGGGAGTTACAGCATTGCTGCTGCCTGTGCTCAGCACCAGCTGGCAGCTGGGAGCATCCTTCGCTCTCCAAGATCAGCAGAGCTGCCCTGTCCTGCTGGGGCATCTCCAGGGGACTTGCAGGGCCAGCACGGGGTGACAGCCGGGACAGGAGAGCGGCGATGCAGCCGCCGGTCCTCCCCAGCTAAGCGCTACACCCTCAGAGCAGCCCTGCAGCCAAGCACAGTTGCTGCGACTGCACCACAGGCATCCCCTGGCTGGATCCATCCCTCCGGCTCTCCTGAGCAATGCGCCAGAGCCGGCTTCCACAGGAGCCCAGGAGCAGAGCTCGGAGAGGGTCACCACCCTCCCCTTTTCTCTGTTTCAGCCTACAGGGGCTCTGAGCTCTCAAGCCTCCTGTGCGTGCTCCTGTCCCCTGTCCCAGCATCCTCTCAGACTGGAAAACTTGGGCTTTTGTCCTCTGCAATGGTACAGAATGGATACACAGAGCAATAAATGCATTAGAGGGGCACCCAAAGCTCTGGCTACTGCTGCTGGGTGGGATGGGGACAGCACGGCTTCTGCTGATGCTCAGTCCGTGCTTGGGGGCCTGTGTCCCGCACACACACACACTCAGGTTTCTTCTGCTCCCCACAGCAGGTCCCGCAGCCACAGCACCCAGCCGAGCGCTCCCGCCCGCGCCGGGTCACCGCTGCCAGCACTGGCCAATGCTCCCTCCCACCAGCCCCTTTCCCGGGGGACGGTGGCTCTGGGGAGCACAGGGTGTCACCCCTGCGGCCCTGGGTGCTGAGAGCCCCGAGCTGTGCCCAGGGAAGGTCGCAGCACCGCGCCGTGCTCCTTGTGACGCTTCTGATGCCAGCACAGGCGCCTTCCTGCACAGCCCTTTTTCTCTGGGCTCTTTGCTCCCGCCGAGCAGATGAAGCGCGGGCTGTGTGCTGGCCCTGGGGGGTGTTCCCCCTAGTCTGGCCGGCCAAGCTCAGGGCAACCGTAGGATATGCACAGGTGAATTGGGACAAGGAGGGTTTGAAACCCTCCCAGACCAGCGCCTGGATGAAACCACGGCCGCGTTGGGACTGTCACCTTTCTGCGTCCCCTCCGTAACGCAGCAGCTCCCAGGGAGCGGGGGGCTCACACTGCCAGGTGCACCACAGCTCCCCGGAGCCAGACCCTTCCCCAGGATGGGTGCTGGGTGCTCAGGGCATGCAGCAGAGAGGTCACGCTTGGTTTGGGGAGAACAAACCGGCCACATCTCCCTGCCTCACACTCCCGTGGCTTTGAGAGGAGGTAAAAATCACCAGCTCCTCACCCTGCCCTGCCCAGGTGCAGAGGATGTAATCACACGCCCAGGGTCTGCTTCGAAAATAGGTGATTTCAGAGCAACACAGATGCATCTGTGCCACGGAGGGGGAGAAATCCCTGTGATGCTGCAGAGGAGGTACCACACCAGCCTGGTCGGGAGGCCGGGGCTGGCACTGAAGCCCCAGGCAGGAACTCCACAACCTTCCAGAGAAGGTGCAGGGATGAGACAGAACTGGCAAACCGTGGGGCTCCTGTCCCAGGTGTCCCCAAGGGCTGGCACCTGCTCCATGCAACTCTGGAGCCACCTGAGATCAGTCCCCGCTGCACTTGCCAAGGCCAGGATGAGTCACAGCTGCTACAGAATTCACACCTCCTGCGGGTCCCTGCTGGTTTTACCCAGCGAGCACAGGCTGGCGCGTGATATAGCCAAGAGAAATCATTCCTGGGATCTGGGGAGCCTTCACCTCTGTCCCCAACACCGGGAGGAGCCCCGGCTTTTGGAACCCCCCCAAAGCTCTCAGGGGACAGACCAGGTGCAGAGCTGAGGGGGGGGACACACACACACTTTGGGACATGCTAATGGTATTTTCCCCTCAAATCAGAGAAGACAGCTGTCTGCAGCTCCTCAGACCCCGCGTGCCGCACAGCAAAGCTCCCACCACACATATTCCCCCACCCTCTGTTTCATCCTGCCCTGAGGCTGTCAGGACCAGCTTCCCCAGGACCAGCTGCTGGGCTGCGTGTGTCAAAAGCAAAGCCTGGGTTAGAAATTCATTGTGAGCTTGTCATTATAGGAGAGGAGGTGCTCACTGGTGAGCCAGAGCCCTTTGCTTCACAGGCAGTGGGATGCTCAGAGCGAAGATAAGCTTTAGTAGGGTGCTCCCCCCCCACTCCATTGTATAGAAAAAAAAAAAAATCACCATTTGTATTTGCTTAAAATTTCCAGCCTTTGCTCTGGGAACAGCCCGAGTCATCGCGTACCCGAGGAGGCTGACAGCATCTAAGAGGGGGGGAAAAAAAAAAAAAAAACAGAAAACTGTGGAAAAGTGTTGCTGTGCACTGCTTATGTGTATCTATGGTTACAGGAGATCGTGTCAGAGGATGTAAGACGTTACCGGGGAAATCAGACGTGATGGTGTCAATAGAGACTGCAGGAGCTCATCCTCCATCAGGGCAGAGTTTGGATGCTCGGTGCAGACCCACACAGCAACTGATGGGCATAAAAACAAATGCCAGCCATTTGGAGAAGAAACCATCCTACACGCAGAGAGTGAGGTGGGCCTGGCAGGGAAATACGAGTACCACCCGCTGCCGCAAACGCTTGGCGTGTGTTCCCAGGGAAATTCAAGCGTGTGCCGAAGAGCTGCTCCTGCCTGGGCAGTTACTGCGTAGTTACAGACCTCGCTACCATTAGAGCTTGTCAGGATGTTTGAATCTAGCATCGCATCCTTTCCAAAAGCAAGCAGTTCTGGGAGAAAGGGTTCTTTCAAAATCACAGGATATTTTCAGTGTATTTTAAGAAAATGGTTTCATTGAGTTTCTGCTGCATTTGCGGTTTAAAAAAAAAAAAAAGTGATATTTTTGGATGTTATTCTTTTTCTCTTTCAAAATATATGTAAATCCCATCAAATAGTTCCAGTTACCAATTAGTAGTATTGCCGCAGCAGAGTGAAAACGAATGAAAAGCTGTTTAAAAAAAAAAAATAACACCTCGGCTGAAAGCATAGCAGGGAAATAAAAGATTTAGATCAAGGACGAAATAAAACTAACGTACTCATTTATTAATCCGCAATCGTTTCTCTGTTAAGGGTTGTTTTGAAAACCAGCAGTACCAAAATGACACGAGAGCGTGATGGCTTTTAAGGGGTAACGCAGATGTGCTGGATCCTGCCTCCTTACGGGATTCCCACGTCTCTTCCAGCCCTCCTCTCAGCTCTCGGGACATCCTTGAGAGTTTTCCCAAAGGCGTCTGCAAGCTTTTTGTGTCTTGTTGCTGACAGATACCGGCTGCGGCATGTTCGGCCACATGCTCTAACCTGCTTCAGATTAGGCGTGCTGTGTCAGGATGCTTTTGGGTTTGGGCATCTGCCTCAAGACACTTTAACGTGGATGCGATGTTTGGAAGTGCTGAGCACTTTCCCTGTGGAAAGTAAATTGCTGATGGCATCTGCAGCTGCTGCCCGGATCATAATTCAGAGCTGACAATTGGAGTGTGGCTATTTTTTTAATGATGTTCCATGTCTCAGTTGTGCTCCCGGCTCTCTGCTGATGCCATGAACGGAGTCACAGCGGTGACTCCGCAATTTAAGAGCCTGCACGTTTCACACGTGCACCTTCAACCCCCCCCCCCCC
>NW_020799141.1:86229-89241 GCF_003259725.1 Athene cunicularia | reverse complement strand
TTTTATTTTTTTTTTTTTTAATGTGGGGGTATAGTCACAGTCAGAAGAATCCACACATTGGTAACTCATCCCTCCAACAAGCCTGGCTAAACCTCCTGCTGTTTGCTTCAGTGGCACCCAGGGAGAGCTCATGCCACTTTGGGCTGATCTAATAAAGGAGAAAAAAATCATTCTGGAGTCATTCACTGCAAAAATGAACGATGACAGAGGCTTTGGAAGATGAGATGAGCATCTTGAGAGACAGCACAAAGCCCTTCTCTTCTATGGACCTGTACCTGAGCCAGGCAGGTACGTTCCTGGGATGAAATACACCTCATTCAAAAAAACTTCCACCTCTAATGAACTGTTCTTAAACGAGGTTGATGCATTGGTCTTGGCACAGCACTTTCCTTGTAGCTGTAATTTGGCAGTGAACATTTTGTATGCTAAAGTCTGGAAAGAAACAACCCTGTGCCAGAAAGCCCAGGGAGGACAATTTCATCTGGCAGCATGGGCTGCATCCCTAATAGATGCCATTTGGTGGAGGAACAGAGGACCAAAGTGCACCGAGGGAGTCACCGGGGACGTGTTCAAGAGCTATCCTGACCCTCACATTTCATCAAAATCAAGAATAGAACTTGGAAATGGCTGAACAAAATCTTCGGTGAAAAAAAATGTCTGGTCTTCAAATACACTGTCTATACTCAAACACAAGGGGATCAGCGGGACAGAGCCCTGAGGTAACAGCTTGGGAAGGTCTGAGACGACGGCGTAGCCCATTTCTCCTCAGGCTGTACGTGTTGACAGTGTCATGGTGCTTGATGGCAGAAGGGACGAGCAGCTCATCTACTCTGAGCTCCCATATGATGTGGGTCAGGCACCTACTTATCACTGGCCAAAACCCATCTAATTCAGACCTGACGCCCTCTTCAGTGGGAGATACCACCACTTCCCAAGGACTTTGCTCCTGAATTTAATAGGAGCATCTGTAGGCAGGAGAGACAGGAGCAGGCAAGGGACCCCCCAGCTCCCTGGGCAGTGAACCCCAGTGAACGATGCCCTCGGCTGGATCCAGCACTGCTCTTGCTCTGCAGGGGCAGCGCTCGCTGAGGGCCAGGCAGCCACAAACCCACCTTGGCACGCCGTGCTCCGCAGAGTGACCGTAGCTTTCCAAGGAGACGTTTCCCCACTCGTTGGCAAAAAGTAGCTCCTGAGCTCTGGCCCCACCTCTGTTCTCCAAACCCTTCAAATAAACCCGGGTAGCAGAGAGGTCCATGTCACAGCCACTGCACACAATGGCCCTGCTCACAAAAGATTGGGCCACTGGGTCCTCCTCCCCCAGTGGCCATGGCAATGGGGAATGGCCAACAGGCTTCCCAGGGCTCTCTGGAAAGGCAGCGGAGAGGGGATGACAGACGTCTGGGTGGGCGCTGCCAGACACCAGCTCCTACAAAAAGAGGGTACGTGGGGAGCCCAGGCGGGTCCCCACTAAGCTGTCAGGGGACCAACACACCTCAGGTCACACCAAGACTCCAACAGCGGGTGCGTTCCTGCACCATGGAGGGGCGAGGGGAGGGAAGGAGGACCATGTCCTTGTCCCTGTGCCACACACAGGGGCCCAAGGCCAGGTGGGACCCCCACAGGACCCCACAGTGAGGCTCCGACCGTGGCTGTGTGGCGTGGACCTGCCTCCTCCCGAGGTCCCCAGGGAGGGATACAAATTGCTTTTTCCCCAACTGAGAGTATTGATTGTGGTCAGGCCTGTGGCTCAGAGCTCGCTAATGAATTGTAATTGGAAAAAAGTTCCACTTTGACATGTTTTATTTTATTTATGTCAGGATTTGCCATGCATTAAGCTAGGGGCTCATTAAATTAGCCGGGCAGACAGTTTCCGACAAGATGGCCTGAGCTGGGCAGACTTCAGCTGGGGACTGGCAGCAGCAGACGTGGTCTGCAGAGACACCAGGGCCCCTCCTGCTTCTCCGATCCCCCCAGCGTAGGCAAGAGGCTCCAAGACTGGCACGGCCAACGCCCCTCTGGGCCACCTTGAGCCCTCTGCTTGCCTCGTATATCCCTTGCTCCCAAGCCCTTCTCCAGGGATTTTGCCCTCCCACGACAACCCCTCCTTGCATTAAGGGTGAGCACGTCGTAGGGCACCCGGCTGGGTGTCGTCTGCCCTGCAGAGCCCTCTTCTGCGCCTGGCTCGCCATGGAGGATCCATCTCACCCCTCCTTCACCTCACGTCTGCTGGCAGTCACGGTGCCCTCTGGCCTCCAGACAGTCTCCAGGTCCAGACAGGACCTGAATTTATAATACTGCGAAAGGCAAACCAGAGAAAAAAAACTCTCCCTGTCCAGCCTGCTGCCTTCCCACATTGGCCTGGCCTGCTGCCGCTTGCACACAGGCTTCCCAAGCTCGCCTTGCTCCAGAAAGTTCCCCCATCCCTGTTTCTGCTCCCTTCTCCATTTCTTCACCCAGCTTTCTGACATGTTTCCGGAGTACAACACTCCAGCCTCCCCAGTGGTCCCCGCTTTACCTTCAGGAGGGTGTGAGTAGGAAGTCAAACGCCTCTTTGTTAAGCAGATGCGTGTGACGCAATGATGTACAGAACAGGGACCCAGGGTGCCTGGGCGCGTGCTCCCCCGGCACGGGCTGAGCCCAGCTTGCCCCCACAGGGACAGCGATCCAGTCCCTTGCTTCTCCTGGGGGTCCCCCAGCATCTCCCCGCAGACCTCCCATCCCCAGTTCTGGCATTCCCCATCAGACCCATGGCGGTTCACGTGGCTCCAGTTGTGTGGTGTCTAACTTCTGCTCAAGATCTGCTGGAAGAGGCCGTTTTTTCTGACTCTGTTTAGGATTTTCAGAGTGCAGGGAATGGCTCTCACTTTCTAGGGAAGTGACATAGTGGAGTTCAGTGGTCGGTGGGTGGGACAGGCCACGATGCCCTGTCTATAGAGCACTGTACATCCCTGAGCCAAACTCCATTCCTAGAGGAGAGGAGAGGAGAGGAGAGGAGAGGAGAGGAGAGGCTGG
>NW_020799141.1:82166-86179 GCF_003259725.1 Athene cunicularia | reverse complement strand
AGAGGAGAGGAGAGGAGAGGAGAGGAGAGGAGAGGAGAGGAGAGGAACCAAAAGAGTGGGTGCGCATGGACCAAGAGTAAACAGGCCAGGAGAACCTTCCACTCAAGCAAAAGGTGATCTGAGCCTGAAAACTGATGGTGACCTAAAAGCTGAAAAGGTTAGTTCATGGTTAGGACTGTTCAACAGAGCAGGATAAAGCTCTGCCTGACCCATGCACATCTACGCAGCTTGCTGGCCTAGCAGACTGTGCTGGGACATGCCTCACCAGTACCATCCCAGTACCACAAGCTGGGCTGCTGACAGGGATTTGCTGGTCTCTGAGAGGACAGATGGAGAGGTCTGGCTCACTGTCCCCTCTCCCAAGACTGAATTTATTCCAGTGCGTGTGCATTCACCTTACTTCTAAGCACCAGCAGAGCCTTGACATTAACTCTAGAGACCATCGTTCACCATCAGAAACGGGCAGTGTCTGAAACCAGCACAAGTACCTGGAGATGCCACCTGAAACTCTGCTGCAAGTCAAGGTCTCCAAGAACGCAGCTGCTAATAGAAAAGATTCAAATGAGAATTTTGTCTCTGGGTGAAAGCAAGTGCAGCAAAATGGACAACACCGAGGGTCACAAGATAGATTTTCTATCGAGGTCTGCTAATTAATTAATGTCCAAAATAATAAATCCCTAAATTGGGGCATGAAATATGCTTAGTAAAAGATTAGGTGATGAAACCCAAGCCAATTAATTACTGTTATTTGCTATAGAAAGTGAGAGCACTGCGCTCCCAGGAGAAAAAATTTTACAGTGCTCATAATGGACACAAGATTTGAGTAAAACATTTGATTTCAGATGACTTGTAGAATCCCACCCTCAAGGCAACATTGTAATGCAGATCAAGAGACCTCCAAACTGGAGAGGAAAAAAAAAAAGGGAAATTACAGATTTAAGCAGAGAAAGAAGCATGCTGCCATGTGAAGCTGAGTCAGAGAAATCTGGAGGGGGACAGTGTCAGGGACTGAATCAGAACTACAAAAGCAGGGCTTGGAGGAGAAATCAGAACAAGACGATGAAGGCCAATGGAATAACACCGCAGGAATTAGAGTGCATCAAGCGGGGAAGCGACTTGGAGAGAAGCAGCCTCTTCTCTTTTTACCAGTCCAGGTAGATTTCCGAGGAGCAGAGACTTCTGGCTGATACTGAGAACAGATGGTACATATGAAGAAATAAATCAGAGGAGGGTGTAATGTACCTGTAAAATATGTAGAGAGGTGTGGCAACAGCCAGACATCACAAGTTTTATTAGTTGGAATTGTTGGAGAGATGTCTACGTTCAGGGACAATTATACTGAATAAAGATGGAATAATTGACCAATGAATTATTAGATTAATTCTTCTTATTAGACCTGGTGCTCGTGTTAATGGCTCGT
The DNA here is from genome assembly GCF_003259725.1 of Athene cunicularia. Taxonomy (NCBI): domain Eukaryota; kingdom Metazoa; phylum Chordata; class Aves; order Strigiformes; family Strigidae; genus Athene; species Athene cunicularia. The sequence continues at coordinate 84,759 of NW_020799141.1, read as the reverse complement.
CTGAAGTTAGTCTATGAAAACTAGAAAGAAAATACAGCCGCATGGAAATCTTCCAACTAAACCTTAACTAACACCCTGGGTTCCCATGCAGGGGTGAATTAGATGGGAAGGTGAAATAAAACCGGCATCTGCTTTGGTTTCAGGAAAGGAAAAAAAAACTATTCCGAGGCTGAAAACGTTCAGTCTACTTGAATGAGACAGAAAAAGGAAAATAATGACACAGAGCAAAAGCAACATTGCTCATACACACGTTCTGATCCCCGTTAGAGGGCTGACAGAGAGCTGTTTATGAAAATAACAAAATTAGATACGATTTCAGAACTATTGTAATCACAACCGAGAAGTGGTCTTTTTAGAAAGTGCAACTGCTGGACAAGACCTAACAGGTCCAGCTGGGATCTGCTGACTTGGCCATCAACTGCAGAAACAATATTTTAATTGTTAAGTGTCGATATTTGTCTAAAGAGTACAATATTAAACACATTATGTTCAGGGCCTTTAAAAAAAGGCAGCCTAAAAAAAAAAAAAAAAAAAAAAAAAAAGGGGTGAAGAGTCTAGTTCATCATCTTTTCTGGTTGTACAAAATTATGAACCAAGCACTTTAAAAACTCAGGCTGTTGCCTGCTGAAATGTTGTTTCATGGAAGCTAAAAAGCAGACAACCTGGCTGCAGCTGCTGTGCTGCGTGGAGAGAGGGAAAGGGCTGGAAGGGAAAGGAAAGTCACTGGATCAAACTATAGCAATGGTAAATGCAGGAAAATTCAGAGATAAAAACCTGCTCCAAAGACTGACACGACAATGGACCCGGCTCCGATGGGATGAGCAGCGTTTATATCCTTACGGAATAACCACCAGTATTTGTACGTCCCTCGGAAGGGGGTGATGGGAGGACATCTGGTCCCAGAGCCGTGGGACACCCCGCAGGGAGGGGTGACACCCCCCCGGGGGCCCTCGCCGTGTCTGCACCCACGTGGAGACCCCGCGAGCCGTGAGGGTCCTCGCCCAAAGGCAGGGCCGTGCTGGCCAGGGATGCTCCCCGACACCACGCCAGGGTGGGGGCCGCTCTCAAAGCCCCCCCCAAGGCATCAGGGTGCAGAACCTCCCTGCAGAGAGGCTGGGGCTGCCTCACACCTCTTGAGCAAGGAAAAAGGCTTGTGGGTGGTGGGAAAGGGTCCCCCCGTGGGCTTGTGTCCCCTGCGGGTCCCTGGCCCAACCTCCCTCCGCCTCCAAGGACAGTCGGGGTGACCATCCCGCGCCCCCTCGGAGGCAAAACGGCTCCGCAGGCAGCTGGGGAGGGAGGTTGGGGAGCGCACAGCATCACCCATCCCTCACTGCCATGTCTTCCCGCAGCACAGAAGCACCCTGTCTGAAAGGCATCATTAGCAGGTAACCGAGCTGCTCCTAAGCACAGCGGGGGCTCCCCCCCCACAGCATCACAACCACTCATTTACTGGGAACCACCCCAGGATGCTCCAGCCCCCCAAATCCCCTCAGAGGTGAGTCCGAGCGCCCACGTGCCCGGGGCTGTCGAGGAGCGTCCGCTCCGCGGGCTCAGCTCTGGCCCACGGCGGGGCAGGGCGAAGGGAGGATCAACCCCCCTGCCCTCCCCATGGGCAGCTGCTCCAGGTTGGAGACTCTCCTCACTCACTGCGCGGAGGAGGGAGCAGAAGGGCTCGCTCACGGGAGCACGCCGTGACGGAGGAGTGGCCGTTCCAGAGCTGAGATTTCTAACTCCGTGTCTCGCCGAAGGTTTGTGCACCAAACTCGGGGAACAGCTCTCAAAGGTTTCCCTCCCCGAGACCTCAGGAGAAGAGATATTCGCCGAATCCAACTCGTGGCAATGAAAGCTTCTTGCTTGGTGCTACAGAGGGAGAATTCTGCCCTGATTCGAAGCGGCTTCGTTAGGGTGTGAACGTGACCTGCGGTGGAGCTGTTCCCAAACCGGTGTTCCCCACTTCCCCCAGGCTGTGGGTGTGCCTGAGACACCAGCCACTGGATATATCGTCCTGCTGGAGCTGTTCCACACCAGTCACTGCTCTGTAAACGGGAGCACAGGTAAGTGCCAGAGCTACCAGGTGACAGAGCTGATTTCCATGGTTCATGAATATTTACCTATTCAAATAAAGTTAAACTGCTCCAACAGGAGATGCTGATCAGAGAAGGAAGGGAACGCCAGTGTCATAAAATGGTTTTCTTGGAATTTATGGAGGAGAGAGTGATGCACACTGTGCTGTCCCTGGAGGTTTGCCACATCTTCCCCCAGGTCTTCGCAGCCCCAGCACCTTCTGGAGAGGGGTGGGGGGCAGGTGAGGGGCTTGGCAGGAGGACCTGCCTCGGCTGGCTCTTCCCAAGGCTCAGCCAGGCCGGAGCTAACAGGGAGAAGCATTGCTTACGGGTGAGGTGAGGAGGAGGCAACCCGAGGAAGGAGTCGGGTGCGGAGCTGGGTGGACGGGGCCTGGGGGTGGGAGGTCGGACACCCACGGAGCCAGCCCTGACCATCCCACACCAACGCCTGAAGCCACCTGCCACCCCTGCACGCGGGACGTGACTCTCCATTCACCAGAAAATTGAGGCGACCCCACTGAGGCAGTCCG
>NW_020799141.1:36100-82116 GCF_003259725.1 Athene cunicularia | reverse complement strand
CGGGGGGGGGGGGATCAGGAAAGCTCCGACGTCAGCAGGACAAGAGCTCCACACTTCAAGCTGTACTGCAAAGCAGCAAAGCCAGAGAGAGAGGGATTCGCTTTTATTTATAAAAGCGGGCCATGTTATTAATAACACGTAATGACTGTATTGCTGCATACGGCACTGTAAACATACACATCGCATTACGGAGCCAGGCAAATTCCCTGCTGCAAATTGCTTGCAATTTGCAATCGACTGTGTCTATAATCATGGTGACTGCATGATTCTTGCTTTCAGCGCTGGGAGTCTGGCAGGATAATGAGTGGCTCTGCTAATTGGAGTTCCTTTAACTAGAGTTTCCTGCAGGGGAGAATCACCCTCAAGGCTAAGCCTTCCCCCTCCGTGACAAGAGACCTGATCTTTCACTGATCAGCCCCATTCTGGCCCCAAGCCCCAGACAATTTTGCTTCAGACTGCTCCGTGCACGCTGCATTCGTTTCCCACATCACACATGCCTTCTGCACACAAGCCGGACTCGCTTGGGTCATTAACAAATTAATGTCATTGCTTTGGGCTGGTCCCCATCTACTTCCCACTGCTACAACACAGCAGATTTTAGAGGACGCTCTGTCCAGAGGAGCACACCCCAGAAACCCTCCGTGTCCTGGCCATGCTCCATGCAGTGGGTGTCTGATGGTGGTAGGCACCCAGGAGCAGCCGCTCCTTGGGGTGAAAGTCAAGCTCAAGGTCATCACACACTATTCCACACACCGTAAGAAATGGATAGGTTCACGCTTTCAAAAGGTCGAGATGGAGGAAGGATTTTTCAAGGGTGTCAGACTACTGGAGGGTACAGGTGGCTGGTGGGAAGACTCTCTACCCAACTGGGCAAAAGGGCAAGGTGGTGGGACCCGTGCTCTGACTGGCCCTCAGGACATGAGGATGTATTCCCCACCCACCCAAGTCCAGCATGGCTCTGACAAGCAGCACTGAGGAGGAAAAATGCTTCTGAGTCATTCCTTTGGCTTCTGTGGCTGAGCTGGATCTTGGGGAGCTAGAGGAACACTCCACTGCTCTGAAGATTTGTCTTCTTCTCTAATACTTGGTTTCCAACTTGCATTTTGCTGGGCTGATGTGCCAGTATGGCCAGAACAAAACCACAAATCCCTGCAAGGGGCACATAGAAGACCTCAGAGCTTTCCTCTCTGCAGGCTCTTGGCACTCAAGGAGAGGGGAGATGTCACCAATCCAGCTCTAAACCTCGCTCTGAAGACAGGAGGCAGATGAGGGCAAAGCCTCCCTGGTAGACACCGAGCCCTGACCTCCTCGCCAGCAGCAGGAGGGCAGCCTGCTCAGGACCTTCACAGCTCCCACAGGTCCCCAGGACGTACCAGGTTCAAGCCTGTGTCCTCCACAATGGCTCTGGTCTCTTTTCCAGGGGATGTGGCAGGTCTCCTTCCTTTTTAACTACCGCCAAACACCTACAATACATGAGCCGGCAGTCGTGTTGATGCTCCCCAACCCGTTCAAGGTGGTAGCAATTGCTTGTAGCATTGAACATGTGTGTCACATTGGCCACCTTCTGCCTACCACACCGCCCCGGCTGCGTTCCATTCCTCTCATTCTGCCCGCTGGTCTCACATGGACATCCCACCACCACCTCCAGCATCTTACACGAGCAGGAGCAACACCCACCTTGAGCTTCTGCTAAGGGAAAGGAAACAGATTGACTTTGCTGGCCGGCCCTAACTTTGGGCTGGTCCCTCTACCCCCTCTCACAGGGTTCCTGGACAGTTGGGGTCCTGCTGCAGAAGCCCCACAGCTTCAAGGGAAGAGAGCATGGGGCAACCAGGTGGAGACAAAGCTGGGAAGGCCTCTGCTCCCAGGAGCCCTGACGGGGGCAAGCAGCCAGGCGAATCCCACAGCACTGGTGACGTGTGTGGGACCAAAAGCACCTCCCCATGCTGGGAGACAGCCCACGGGAATGTCAGACCCCCGCATGGAGCCGCGTTTTAGCAGCCGACTGCTGGCAAAGCAGTGAGTCACGCTATTCCCATGGCAACTCCACTTAGCTTAAAGGCATCCTGGAGATGGGTGGGAGCCACCATCGTGGATCGGTGAATGCCCAGCACTCTGGAAGATGGAGCTGGACCCCTTCCTCCCAGTGCTGCTGGGACCAGAGGGCAAACACAGGACACACCGACGGGCCCTGCATGGCCCTGTAGCATGAGCATCCCCACGGGTCCAGAGGGGAGCAGATGGACAGGCTGCAAGGTTCACTCTCCCGTGGGGAGGAAGGCAGGAAAATCCTGACAGAGCTGCTCTTCTCTGTCTTGCCACGAGCTTTTCCTGGGAGGATGCAGCTGTAAGAGCAGTATGAGACAGACAGTGAAAAACTGGAGTCTGGCTGAGGCCACCAAGATGGTCAAGGGCTGGACCACAAGAAGGATGAGGAGAGGCTGAGGGAAACGGGCTTGTTCGGGGCTTGATCCAAAAGCCAAGGGCTTCCTTTTGAGGCAATACAGCACTCAGTGCAACAACACAGCAGCTCCTTCGGACCAGAGCAACCTGTTACACATAGATACGCTCTTCCAGAGGTAGCTACCAACGGCCGTGATATCACTCCCAACCACCCACGGTGGACAAGCACTTAGTGTGGGAAGTCGCTTTCAATGACAAATGAAAGGACTTCTCTCGCACTGTTCAAAGGGTGCAGGTCTTAAATGGTTTCAACATTTTAAACCTCAGGTGCAGCACGATGTCCCCAGGCATCCTCCCCAAAGCGTCAGTCTCGAGCCCTCTCCTGTCCATCCCAAGCAGAACAGCAGCTGCACTTCCCAGGGACAGAGCTTCAGGCACAGCAGGCATGACGGGCTCAGCTTGATCAAATTACACTCTCCTGGGCTTGGTGCCTGCTTGATCCCATGAAACATAACTAGATTTCTCCTAAGAAAAAAATCAATAAGCTAAGTGCCAGCGCCGGTGCTGAATTCTGAGCTGCCCAGTGTTCATTACACCCCCTGGCTCTGTGCAGCTGGCCCCTGTGCTCCTTGACTCGGGTCAGTCTCTGCCACTGCCATTGGTGCTGTTACATTCATCTCCTCTGGAGCATCAGTGAGAATTGGGGTTTAAGTCCTTGGGACAACTCTTAAATTGTCCATTTCCCACCTGACTATATGTAGCCAAGGCATGTCTTACCGCCATGTACAATGCAGCTGCAGACAATGTGAAATTAAGGGAAGGAAGGTAGCCCATGGGCTACTTCAAATGAGAAAGAGCTGAGGGAGCACAGGATCCACATGCCCTCACCTGTGATCCAAGAGTGGAGCCATCCAAATGCCCAAGGGTGTCTACAAAGTATGTGAGCTGGAGTCCCTAATCTTTCCTCATCTAGCAGTGAGGGGATGTACAGAACAAGGGCTTCACCAGTGAGATTTAGTCAACCTGGTCAGTAAGCGCTGGCTGGGATTCGCCTCTTGCTAGACAGCCAGACTGCACCAGAGAGGCCTCCATCGAAGGTGGGGGAGCCACAGGCAAAGAGCTTAGCTGTAGATACCCATGGGAGGAGCGATGAACCCCCACTCCCAGAATCACAGAATCATCTCGGTTGGAAAAGACCCTGAAGCTCCTCCAACCCAACCCTGACCATTCCCAACTCCCCCAGATCCCTCAGCGCTGGCTCAGCCCGACTCTTCAACCCCCCCAGGGATTCCGGGGACTCCCCCCTTGCCCTGGGCAGCCCATTCCAATGCCCAACAGCCCCTTCTGCACAGAAATCCTTCCTCAGAGCCAGCCTGACCCTGCCCTGGGCAGCTTGAGGCCATTCCCTCGGGGCCTGGCGCTGGCTCCTTGGCTCCAGAGACTCATCCCCCCTCTCTGCCCCCTCCTGGCAGGGAGTTGCAGAGGGCCAGGAGGTCTCCCCTCAGCCTCCTCTTCTCCAGAGCGAAGCACACCAGCAGTCAGGCTGGAGCAGGACAGTGATGCTCCTCCCGCGATGGCAGGGCCAGCACACTGCTCCACCCGATCACCACTGACAACCTCTGCCACCAGCCTCGCCGTGTCCACTCATCACTTGCAGAGCCAGGCTGCAGAACCACACTCAGAGATTCCCGCAGCAAGGACTGGTGTTGCTGCTGAGCCTGGCCAAACCCACAAAAAGTCTTTAAACTTGAGACCCCAAAGGATGTCAACAGCACCAGTTCTGCGTAAGCTGGTGGTTACAGGCACGGAGGGCTGGCCCACTCCCACCAGTGGGTCCTGTCACATGGAGCGTGTAAGGTGGCAGGAAGACAGCTGCTCGCTCTCACCCTGTTTCTACAAGAGATGCACCCCCCAGCTCTCATGAGTTGGGACACGAGAGGCGGGAGGAGTGGCAGTTCCCAGCTGGGATCTCATGGATGGTGCCAGGACAGAGCTGGAGACGTGCTGCTCCCCTGTAACACAGCCAAAGAATAATCAGCGTTTCACAGCCTTTTAGCGGCTGCTTCACACATCCACCTTGGATCAGGTTTGCTCCTTCTCCCCTTTCCACCTGGCCTCACACCAGCCTTTGCTCCCACCCTTGCAGCTTCTCCTGGCTGCATCCAAGTTATTTGGTTTTTATAGCTACCTACGTGCATCGTCTTGGTGGTGCAAGTACGTGTGGATGGGAGCACACGTGGACAGGAACATGTGGATGGGAGTACACACAGACGGGAGCACACACGGACGGGAGCACATGTGGACAGGAGCACACATGGATGGGAGCACACACGGACGGGAGCACACATGGACGGGAGCACACGTGGATGGGAGTACACACGGACAGGAGCTCACACGGATGGGAGCAGACATGGATGGGAGCACACACAGACAGGAGTACACATGGACTGGAGCACACATGGACAGGAGCACACATGGACGGGAGCACACACGGACGGGAGCACACGCAGAGAGGAGCACACATGGATAGGAGCACACATGGACAGGAGCACACATGGATGGGAGCACACATGGACAGGAGCACACATGGACGGGAGCACACACAGAGAGGAGCACACATGGACGGGAGCACACATGGACAGGAGCACACATGGACGGGAGCACACACGGATGGGAGCACACGTGGACAGGAGCACACACAGACAGGAGCACACATGGACTGGAGCACACACGGACAGGAGCACACATAGACTGGAGCACACACGGACAGGAGCACACACGGACAGGAGCACACACGGACAGGAGCACACGTGGACTGGGCACTGCAGAGGACAGAAGGACAAGCACATGCCTGCCCTGTGCTGAGAAGCTCAAGGACACCAGAGACACCACTGAATGCCAACAGAGGGACAGAGACTCCAAGGAGAGCCTCCCCCCAGAGAGCCCGCCCCCCCCCGAGATGCCCAGGCGCCACAATTTCAGACACAGCCTGACAAGAGTCCAAGCCCCACCAGCAAGCCTGCAAAGCTGCCGTTACCTTTTCCCTCCCTCTCGCCATCCTCCATCCAATTTAGACTCCAAATGCTTCCCGTCTGAAATATTTTCTCAGTTACAGCGATCTGTATCTGAAGTACCAAATGCTTTTCTCAGATCTGAATTTCCCACGTCTGCTCCATTTCCCTCACTCACAGATCCCTCGGAGCTGTTTAACTGCAGTATTTGGATTTTCTGGCAAAATTTATCCCAGTTGGCCTGAATCGCCTGTTGTTCCAGCTTCTGTTACTTGTGCTATTTGTGGAAATGTTGCGTTTTAATATTTGTGCCATTATTTTGCCAGTAACAGAAATTACATTTAAGGGGCCTGCAGCCTGAGTGACTGATTTTGTTCGAAAGCAAATGCCGTGTTTGCTTTTTTTCCACAGTGTCTCTGGATCTTAGAGACTGCTCAGCAGAGTGACCGGCAAATTCCTTGGACATCCTGACCCCCCACACAAGTCCACCACACGATACAGGGTCTATTCTGACACATCAAATATTTCCTGCTCAAACTACCCGTGGTTTTATCAGGGTGGTGAGGCTCAGGAAGTCTCTTGGTCTCCACCCATGGAATAATTATAGGCAAAGCTTTTGCAAAAGTGATGTGCATGCAACCCAAGGCAGAAGGCATCTAAATGTGCAATGTCTAAACGTCATCTAAATGCACATCCAGGGCTGTGAGATGCTTTTAAGGAGCTGGGCTGTGCATCACTTACAGACACAGCGTCACGCTGCAGACACATGGCCCTGAGCTCAGTCTCGGTCTAGGGCTACAAAGGACAGAGGTCACTTTGGAAAAATAAAAACATTTGTGGAATAGCCCCCTAGATGTCACCTAGACCTCTCCGAAAAGTCATTTTGAACTTGCTCTGGCGTTACTGCATCTCTTTTACACTGCATATGGGAATTCATTAGGAGATGAAAAGTTCTGTGTTGAAATAGAAAACAATTCCTCCACCTCTTTTCTCAGCGCATTCATCATAGTACCCCCAGACCTGCTCCAGAGCTGGGGCTCCTGCCCACGGTCAGCAGCAGACACCTCGTAGGACCTCCAGGAAAGTACATCTGCGATGGAGCTGTGATGCTACGGAGCAATGACAAACTCCTGGTCCAAGTGGACCCTCAGCAGTGGTGCATCATTGCAAGGTCCCTGCCCACCAGTCAGCTGCGCTCCAAAGCAGAGAGCCCTCCATCCCAGCAGCTTGGAATTGGACTCAGAGCAGCATATAGATTGAAGGAAACCTCCAGTCCAACTGTCCTACCCAAAGCAAGACCAGTTTTGAAGTTAAAACTAAGCTGCTTAGGGCTTTGCCCAGCTGAGCTTTGAATGTCCTGATTTAAATATCTCAGCTTCCCCATGGAGAGCTCTGCAAGCTTGTGTTTGAGACCTGCAGCTCTCAATGGATCTCATTTTATCAACAGTCTTATCCCCAGAGGAGAGGAACCTTCTAGACCTTACAGCATGGTCCACACACCTCCAAACCAGAGCAAGAACCCAAAGTGTGCAACACACGCTTACAACCAGGACAGGAGACAACATAAACCACCACGGTGAGCAACAACCTGCACACTTCATTGTCTCCCAGGTGGGAAACACAAGGAGATCCCAACCATTGTGAGTTCAGCCCCAGTTTAGTCAGCACCAGGAGTCACATCTCCAAGCCACCAAGGACACTGCTTGGCTCATGGAGGCTCGCAAGAGCTCTAGACACTTCCTCATTTGTTGTTGCTCCATGAAAGAAAAGAAGCTCTTGAGCCGTGGATGTGCAGTCAACTGATTCATACATCACTGGGGAGAGGCACAGACGTTTCTGCAACACATTCTGTGCAGCAGCCGTGAGCTGCAATGCAGTGTCATCAGATAAATCTGTTACTCTGGGCTGGAAAACCATTTGGATTGCACTCAAATTCTCAAACTTCCAACTGGGTTCCAGGCACTATTTTTGACTTACAACAATCAGGAGCTCTTTCATAAATTCCCACCGGAGAGAGGCCTCGATGCCTCCTCTCTCACCAGGCAGTTTCAAAGCTGTGCGCTGCGGGAATGCGCGCTGCTCGGTTGACCCCTGGGAAGTTTCTTGCTCTCCGCGTCCTGCTGCACCTTTGCAGAGCAATGGCTCCTCAGTGGGGTGCAAGCACAGCTCGGCACAACCAGCAAAGGGCTGCAGACCCGAGCATACTCATCCCTACCCAATCCATGCCTCCCCTTCCTGACAAGGGCACGCACTGGTGTCCCCTGTGTCACGGGAGGTACCAGGAATGGAACCCATGGTCCTGGTGCTGCACAAGCAGAGGAAGAACTGGGTGGCACAGGAGCTGTATCCGTTTGAAGATGGTTGATGCCAGGCAGGAGGGTCATCCCATGAGCTCCTGCAGGGGAAAAGGCCATTTCTGAGCAGGGACCACCAACATGGCTGCTTGGGCTCCTTTCCCCATGTGAGCCCCAGCTCACGCCCAGGGCTAATGCTGCACCAAGACCTGTAACAGCCCTTCCACCAGCTTCCATGTCATTGTTAGCGCTTGGGAAGGGGATGAAGACCCTGGCTTGGATATATTCATTCACAGAAACCTTCAGGCTCATGCCCCAGGACACTGAGCCAAGCCTCCAGCTGCCCGTCCAGCAAGTCGCAGGTGGCCCTTGTCGTAACCACCCCTTCACAGGGATGTCTCAGATCCCCTGGTCCAACATCTGGTAGTTGGGCTGAGCCCTTAGAGTCTGCTAGGCTGAAAGAGAGGAAGAGAAAACCCTGGGGAGGCTTTGCAGCTCGCAGACAGACAAACCCAGGATGAGCCCCAGGCATCCCGCCAGCCGAGCCGGCAGCCACTGACTCAGCCTGCTCTCCTCTGAGCGACACCCCGCTCCGGGTCTGTTTAACCATAACCACATACTTAAATAGTTGTCTTGGCTGACTAGGGCCTCGCTTTCCCTTCAGGAGTCTGGATGCTCTTTCCGAGGCAGCTCAAACCTGGCTCTCCCCAGGCTCAGCTGGCAGGTCCCTGCCAGGGCTCCATTCCTGCCAGCCTCCCTCAGTCCCTGCCAGCTCTGCCCGAGCGCTCGGCAGTTTCAAGCATGCCTCCAGCATGGCTCTCTCAAGGCAATTTCCCACCCAGCAGAAGCCACTCTGCTGCTGGTTCTGCTATTTGTGGCTTGACATGACCCCTCTAGATGTGAACTGGTCCATGCTGATCCCCTGCAAGCTCCGAGGTGCCCGTGGGACCCAGCACTGAAACACGGGCCCCCACCATCACCCCAGAAACAGCTCCAAGCCACGTCCTACCGGCAGCACTTCACCAACATTCCAGCCCAAGCACCTTTGGCTTAGAGAACAACCTGGACCACCAACACACAATCATCACTTATCCCCGGAGGCCTCTAAAATCATGTGGCACCTCCGCTTTGGGTCACACAGTTCCCTAAGGATCAAACCTGAAGGCTTCTGTGTATACTTGGGACAGTCTTTTTTCTGGGGACATAGGCACTAACCTCTGCTGAGCCCTGGAGCTGGGCAGAGACGTGCCCAGGTCTCCTCCCGCTTTGCTCCCTGAGCCTGAGCATCTCTGCCCAACCCAGCACAGAGCCAGTGAGAGTCCCCAGGCACAGGCAATGCCATCCCAGAGAACCGACCCCTTAGTGCAATGGCCCTGGCGCTGAAAGCTCGCACATGCTAAGCAGTTCCGCAGTCCGGGATACTCTTTATAGTGCGAAGAAGGTTGAATTCAGAGCACCGCTGGCTGGAGCCAGTTTACTCCACACTCACCCAAGGATGAAAGTGTCAGGGGCTGAGGAAGTTGCACAGAGGGGCTGCTCTGGGAATGGGACTCACCCTCCCAGAGTCACCTCCCAGCTCCCTGACTCCATCATCTCCCCTCCTTGATGCCTTGGCACTAACGTAGCCATGGTATGATTCCTGAACACCCAACACCTTACATTTCCTTGGCTGGACTGTGATGGGTCAGGAACGGTCAAGCTAAACAGAGTCCCAGTAACGAGCTCTGAGACACCGACCCAGCCTCAAGGACCGCTGCAGGTAGACTTGGCCTGACCCATCCTGGGTCCCGTGGGGGCTACTAGTGAGGACTGGGAGTGCCCTGCGCAGCCCCCAGTGACCCTGGGAGGCACCACCTCCCCGCTCCCCAGACAGCGTGAGCCAGGACAAGCCACCAACCGACTTTAGTGCAGCCTCCTGCCCCGAGCACCTCTCATACTGGTCTGTGTTAAATAACATCCCACGCGGCTGACTGGGACGTAAATAACCTGCTCGAGTCACCAACGTAGCTATCGGAGTTGTTTGTGCTTTGTCCCGACTGCACCGTCAACAGTTTTGGACAAACTTTCTAAGCAATCTAAGAGGAGAAACAGATCTAGAGCAAGTCTTGTTGGACTATAACTGGTGCCAGTCTTGGTGTGGTAGCTGGCATCTGGCTGGCCAACAAAGTTTCCCTGTCATCCAGCTGCACCTCTTGTCCCCCCAAATAGAACTTTTTAATTCAGGGCTCTTCTAACAGACTAGATGTCCCAAAGCCACTCTGTCTTTACAGGGCTCAGGGATGACATTGGTACTTGGAGAAGCCCTCTGTGAAAAAAGAGATCCCCCAGAAGATGCTTGGCCATGGTCCCAAGAATCATGCTGCTCCAGGCTGCGGGATGGCAACCCCACAGTGCCACAGAAACACAGAATATCTCGAGTTGGAAGGGACCCATAAATGTCCCAGGGTGATGGACCCCATGTCTGCAGGTAAGAGTTTGTGGTTGCTGAGGACTGAAGGAGCTGGAATATCACACTGACCCCAAGGCAAACAACAAACGCTGGGTTTGGGGGATGTCACATGGGAAGGTAAAGTCAATATTTTGGAAACAGTGAGATCAGTGATGGTCAGAGCTCCTTGTGCCTCCCCCAAATATCCAGTCAACAGTAAGAAGAATCGTGATGTCAAACAGCGAAATGAAACAGTGAAAGCAGGGACCACTGGGCTCTTGTCAGGGACACACGGTCTTCTCTGGAACATTCCTTGAAGCAAAATAAAGGTAAAACATCCAAGAGAAGAGCAGGCTGGGTTTCACCAGGAGAGATCACACCACTCTCAGTCCTTGGAGCTGCACTAACCTTCATGAGTCATGAAACCTGGCACGACATCTCAGCCAATGGAAATATCCAGAAGGAAACCCAGCTATGTTCCAGCAAAGGGCAGCCACTGCCACCATCTTCAATTGATTTGGTCATGGAAAATCTGTAATTTACAGGACAAACTGTGACTGTTCACCTCAAATGTGATTTCTACCTTAATATACGGCATGAAGGCTGGAAACCCACCAAAGGTGCAGATGGATGTCAGAGTGCTGCTGAAAACAAAGAATCGAGGAAAACATGAAAGGTCAAATGGTATAAATCTGTCCCAAGCACCGAGATTCATTGCAAAGGCCAGGAATTTATTATCTCCAGTGCTGTCCAGCAGGAAAAAAGAAATCTCTGGGGGATGAAGCAAAGCTGGATCAGGTACCACAGCAGCCTTGGCAGAGGAGATGTGAGGAGAGGTGCCCATGAGCTACCAACCATCAAACACTGCCTGGAGAGAGAAACCTTTGGGCTGTAGGATGTGAAGAGCATCTCAGAGCAAACAGAAAAACCAAAGCCCTGCTCAGCCCCTGAATGAGCCTTGGCAGAGTAGAAATGACTCTCATTTAGTGACTTGTCTTCAGCAGTGGATCTTCTTCCTCCATCTTCCTCTTTGAAAACACAAAGGACAAGCCCAAAAGGCTTGAGAGTGACTTGGTTGCAGAGAGGCTCTGCTGCTTGGCCTCTTCCTCTTGGAGAGCAGAAGTGTCTCCTGCCATCTGAGGAAGTTGGAAAAGGTTGATTACGACCACAGAGATTGGATCTGGAAGTGGTGGCAATGCCAAGAAGGGAGAACAGGAGCCAGATAGAAAAGGTTCGAGCTTGCTGCCTGCCCCTGCTCCACCTGTGCTGCAGCAGCAGCAGGTTTTGGTGTGGGACAGGCTGAGGAGTGGGTGGAAGGGACCTCTCATCCCGGGGGAAGGCTCGTGTACTCCACTGTCCTAGGGTAGGGCAGGGCTTGCTATCCCTGCACAGCCAGGAGCCCAGTGGGGACAGGCTTAGCTCAGGGCAACCCCCTCCTTCCAGGGCAGCCAGCCCACCACACATCAGGGTGGTGGTAGCACCCTGCAAGGCTCAAGGCATGGCTGGATCTGTGGCAAGGCAGAGCAGAAACACCCCGAGAGGTTGTTTATTACAGTCATGGTCACTTAACTGGCTTAAATGAGTATTTAGGAGCTATTACGGTGAATCATGACTGTGTCTGATCTGAATACACAGTGCAGGAGCCACTGCAGGCAGGCTAAGAATTAGATGGCAAAGATAAATGAAGAAAGATTAGAGTCTGGAGATGACCAGGGAAAATATTTTTCAGTTTCAGGTGATGCACAAGGAAAGCCAGGGTGAATTATCTGAGGATCTTGTGGCTGACTGTCCCATCAAGCACCATGTGGCCAAGAGCTCCCGGGTTTCCAGAACCCTGCAGTGTTGTGTGTCAGCCTCAGAGGAGATCACGCTAAATGCTGGGAATCAGTCACCACCAGCAGATTAGTGCCAGAGGGAGGGGGAAAGGACTGAGATAAGTCACCTCACTGAAACAGTCATTCCGTTTTCTTTTGGATTTATAAGTTTCTCAAGAGCAAGATTTGAGCCAAGGTGTTCACAGCCTTCCCACAGGGCAGGAGCATCCCTGATCTGATGTGAGCTAACATCCTCCAGAGCTACCCTGGGCAGTCCTGGATCCTGCACAAGGCAGTGCTTTCAGCAAATGAGAGATTTATTTATAACAATGGTAATCACAGAGTGATTATGTTCTTCTATGAATATTCATAGAAGAACCTCATAGCCCAGGGCCAAAGAGCGAAATCTTGTGGGAATGGCTTGTGAGTAACCAATTTGAGTTTGATTTTTCCATGCATAAAAAAAAAAATATTGAACCCATTTCTTAAGGAACTTTTCGTTCTGAAGCTCGTATCTTCTCCAAAGATAAAGCCTTCAAGAATGGAAAGCTGTAAGTATACTGAGATTGATACCCGATACCGAGGATTTCTGGAGGTAGATGGAAGCGCCCAGCATCTGAACGTCAGATGACATTCACCAAATCTCACACCGAATTTTGGGGCCAGACCCCCCCCAAGCCCCTGAATACTGGTCTGATTTCTGGCAACCTCTGTCCAAAGTGACCGCAACATTTCGCTGTGTCTGTGCAACTACTCCAGCTCTCCTGATCCCGTGGAGACCCTGAGGGAGGAATCACACCTCGAGGTGACCCCACCTCTTCAGCTCGGCTTATTCCTGAGTGCGGCCCTCACAAAGCCCAGCTTCACCAGCACCAGTTACTCCGAACAACAGCAGCTTCCCGATGAACCCAACACCCTCCTCTCCGTCCTGCCAGCTCCTCAGGCACGCCTCACAGGGTCGGATTTCTCAGAGGCCACGAAGGGATGTGTTTATCACTCTGACATCGCCGAGATGAGCTAAAGCGATTCCATTCATCTCGGAGGACTCGCATGCTGACAGCCTGACAGCACAGGGGATGCGGAGGAGGAGGCCACTGCTCCCAGCTCGGTCCTCGCTGCGTTGGCCAAGCACGCCGTGTGCGGTGCAGGAGGAGGAACAAGCCCCCCACAGGCTGCCGAGCACCAAGGAGCCAAGGTGCTTTGGTTGATTGTCACCTTCTTCCCACATCATCGCTACTGGAGGGTCTCTCGATGGCCCCGCTGTCGTGAGAATAAAATAGGAATAAGTCAAGTTCAACCTTCCAGGGAGAGCTGATGGCTGGATCAATAGTGTGAGAGCAAACTCCTTGGGAATGGACACAAAGCTCTGTGCGGGGTCTGTCTGGAGGCAAGATTTCAGAGCAGCTCCCACCATGCCCAGAGACAGCCACAGGGCAACCAGGGAGGAAAGTGGGAGTGTGGCCAGGGCTCTGTGCTCCGGCCAAGCGAGGAAAGACACCAAGCCCAGTCCTCCAGAATCAGCCTCCGCTGTTGATGTGCCCTGTACACCTCTGGCCAGCGCTGGATGGGGAGGGAAGCCAGGACTGCGTTTGAGGGACAAGCATCACAAGCTTTAGCATCGCCATCTGAACCCCGTCTGCCCTTCTTGCCTACCAGAAACACAGACCCTGGTTACGGGGCCCACAATTCAGCAGAAGCACAAGGGGCTGCCAAATCCCCCCACCTGGGACTCCAGCCATGGCAGTGACACCCTCCAACGCAGCCCTGAGGAGCACAAACCTTTTCCCAGGCTTTCCCCATCGCGGCACGGCCCAGAGAGGGGTTGGGGTTGTAGCCTGGCAGATCCCCGGCCAAGGGAATGGTGGGTTTGGTGCCAGCTGGGCTCCCCGGGGAGACCCTGCAGCCCCTCTCTGGTTTGGCGGTGGTGGGTGCTCCCACACCGCTGCGCAGGCACAGCCGGGAAGGCGACCTGCCCGCAGAGCGAGCTTTTGGGAGAAAAGCAATAGATAAGTTACCACAGGGAGAATTTTCCTTCGGTCCCAGCTGTCTCCCACAGAGTAAATCAATTGCTTCTTCCAGTCGCAGAAATCAATCTGTCCAAGCTGTCTAATTAAGACAGCGGCCAGCTCCTTCCACACATCAGGGGCCACCGGCAACACCGGGGAGCAAAAGGTCTGATCACAAAGGGCCCAAGAGGGTTTCTGATCAGGAGCAGGGGAAATGTGGGATGTGCTCTCACCCCATCATCTCCCTGCCAAGGACAGAGCATCAGTCCCAGCCTGTCCTCCTGCCCTACGTGGCCTGGGTCAGAGGAAAGTGCCTCATTTTGCTTTGGGTATGGGTTAACTCGAGCAGCACCCACTGCCTGAGCAGCCCAAACCATCGGGGACTGGAGGTGATGGGGGGACACCCCGGCCCGGCCAGGAGGACTTCCAACCACCACAGAAAGCTGACTGTGCCAAGGGAGTGCTTTAGGAAAGGACAGAGAATGCGGGGTCTAACCAAACTGACGTCATCGCCTGAAATTCCTGTTTACCTCAAAATTGATCAGTTTTCATGGGAATATCTGAATGAGAATATTTTTCAAGAAAATACCAACACATTTCCTGTACTGGGTCAAATACATCCATGCAGGGAAGTGGGGAGGATTTCCACAAAAGATTGAAATTTTCCACTGCAAATGCCTGTAACAAATGTTGCCACTTCCATCAAAGTTTTATATGAAAAGCTAATTCCAAACAGCTGTAGTGACACATTTTTATTTGTTTGTTTCTTTATGATTTCTAAATAGAGCCTCTGCCCATAAAAGTTATTTAATTTCCTGAAAATAATGAGCCATCTTTTGAGAGTTTTGGCAAATCCTGTGGGGAAAAAAAAAAAAAAAAATCAATGTGAGCCTGTGCCTGGTGCAGCCCTGCATCCCCCCACTGCGGGATGCCGCCAGCTGATGCAGCGATGGACCAGCACCGAATCGCCCCATGTGCCCCCTCGGGGATGGGGAGCAGGAGCTTGGGGGTTACTCATACACGTCCTGAGCAGGGTCAGCTGCATCCTCCCTGCTAATCCTGGGCTGGATCCCTGCTGGGGGGGTGACCAGGACTCCCCCACCTGGGGATGAGGCTCTTTGCTGCTGGGGGGAGCTCGTCCAGAGTATCAAACAGACCCGTCAGGCCTTGCAGGCTCTGTCTGCTGCAGACTCGTTCCCCCTTACTCCTGCCCAGGCTCTACAGAATCACTCGGAATAAATGCAAGAGCTTGTTTGTACCTGAGGAGTAACTGGTCAGCGCTTTGTCACCCAGGTTAATTGCTGTCCCCTCCCCAGCAGCCTCTCGCCCTGCAGCACTCGCCAAGCTTGTTAAACGCTGCAATGCGCTGCCGTTAATTGGCTTAGCCCAAAACTCCTCCACTTTGGCAGGGTTCAGGCCCTAATTACAGCAAATTATCCTTTATTCAATATTAATGAAATGCAAATTCACAGGAGCAAACAGTCCCCCGGGGTTCGGGACAAAGGGCTGCAGTGTTTCCTACTGTCAGCTCTTGGGGGGAAGGATGGTTATTGTCCCCAAACCACGGATGGCTCTGAGCCACCAGTGAGGGGCTGGTGGGTCTGCACTGCCATGGGGCTGGGCACCAGGGCATCAGAGGAGGGGATGGCTTCTCCCCACAGCAGATCTTGGCAGCTGGAGGGGGCTGTGCCAGGCCTGAGGAGCCAGGCTGTCCCAGCAGCACTGCCCGCACCCTGCTGCAGTCCACCCCATCCCCTCAGATCCTTCTGACCTTCTTCTGCTTCCCTGTTTGGGCTTTGCCTTGTCAAAGTCCTCCCCAGGCTGTTACTCCTTCTGCCGTGCTGTGGCACTGCCTCACCCAGGGCAAACCCGGCCCCCGCCGAGGCTGGCAGAGGGGTTCAGCCGTGCTCCTCGGAGAGCGGATGGCACCACGGGCTCCAACAACTCTCTGCATCACAGAACCACAGAATCCTCAGGGTTGGAAAAGCCCTTGCAGCTCCTCCAGTCCAACCATGACCCTCCCCCTGACCGTTCCCAACTCCCCCAGATCCCACAGCGCTGGCTCAGCCCGACTCTTCAATCCCCCCAGGGATCCCGGGGACTCCCCCCTGCCCTGGGCAGCCCATTCCAACGCCCAACAGCCCCTTCTGCACAGAAATCCTTCCTCAGAGCCAGCCTGACCCTGCCCTGGGCAGCTTGAGGCCATTCCCTCGGGGCCTGGCGCTGGGGCCTTGGCTCCAGAGACTCATCCCCCCTCTCTGCCCCCTCCTGGCAGGGAGTTGCCGAGGGCCAGGAGGTCTCCCCTCAGCCTCCTCTTCTCCAGACTGAACCCCCCCAGTTCCCCCAGCCGCTCCCCAGCAGCCCTGTGCTCCAGACCCTGCCCCAGCTCCGTTGCCCTTCTCTGGCCACGCTCAAGTCATTCAATGGCCTTTTTGGGGTGAGGGGCCCAGAACTGAACCCCCTCAGCGAGGGGCGGCCTCCCCAGTGCCGAGCCCAGGGCTCAGATCCCTTCCCTGTCCCTGCTGGCCACACTGTGGCTGATACAAGCCAGGATGCCATTGGCCCTCTTGGCATCCCTCCCCCCACGGATATTACTGGCCCCCAAAACGCAATGTTCTCTCTGCTAGCCCCCGCAAGAGCCCTGCTGGGGTCACAGCAAGCTGCTCCACCAGCTCCGAACCCCCTGCAACGTTACAGCTGCCCCAGGAGTTACCCCAACCCAGCGAGGACTTGAGAGGGGCTGGCTGAGCATCCTCAGCCAGCATCCAGGATGGAGAGAGGTGTGCTCAGGGCCAGAGAGGACACACGTCCCCCTCGGATGTGTCTCTGGTGAGGGGCTGGACACTGGTTAAACAGCACCACCATCCTCAGCAGCAATCCCAGCCCTCCTGCCCAGGGGTTTCCATCAAAGACAGGGCAGATACACCCAGGTCTCCCATGGGTTCCTGGTCCAAGCTTCCCAGCTCTTGCCCCAGGCAGACGCTGTTTCCCTGTCCCACAGCCACCTCAAGCCCCCTGGCATCCCCAGCCACCCCTTCCCCTGCCCCGTGGCACGGGACGGAGGTGATGTGCGGTGCCTCGGCAGAGGCCAGCAGGGAACACAGCAAGAACATGTCTGCCAGCATCTTACAGCACAGGTCACGTCCAGGTAATTGGGAACAGGCTCAGTGGAGCTGAAGTGAGCCCCCAGACACAGCAGGCTCAGCCTGCGAGGCTGTAATTCCTACTGCCCTGACCTGACACCCCGTTAATAGAGAGACATGCATTAAATAACCCCCTGAGCCCAGCCAAGGAGCAGCAGCTCCAAAGGGCTGCCAGGAACCAGTACAGGCTCGAGGCTGCTGTGTGACAACAGCAATGTCCCCAAACACCACAGAGTTGGGTTAATTCATCCCCGTTCACCCAAATATCCTTGTGGGCTGGACAACACTAGATCTCACATGCTTCTGGTGACACACTGACCCCACTGCCAGCAGCTGTGTCCCACTGCCAAGCATCTTCTCCTGCCAGCTGCCTCTCCTCCACGAGGAAAAGGAGAAAAAGCTGCCCTTTGCAAAGCTAAAAGCTCCGAGGAGATGACAGGCTCAGCTCGCTGTGCCTCAGGGACAAGCCTGCCCCTTGCCACCAGGCAGCAGCGGGTCAGCACTGACCCAGGTGCAAACCCATCCCTGCTTGAGGAACGGGGAACAGTGGCCAAAATTCCTTCTGCACCTGCCTCGTCCCTGCCGGGTCAGAGTCCCACAGTCAAGTCCTGTGCTGCTGCACAAAAACTGGCTCCAGCATCCCGCTGCCGTGAGCTGCGATCCCTCCAGGGAGCCGAGGACACCTACAAGCACCATCCCGTGCCAGGACGGTCCCTCTCAGAAGCCCTGCAAAGACCCGGGGAGGCTCTGTCTTTTGTGACAAGGACCTGCTCCCCCTGGCCTTTCCAGCGGGATGATGGGGGTTCGGGGCACTCTTCCCCCCAGAGAAGCGGGGTTGAAAGAGCATCCTTTCACCACCACGACTGTCTCACGTGCTGGCACAAGGCGTTCATCACTAAATCCCTCTCCCAGGACTCCGTCACTGCCGCCTCCCCACCGACGCAGGCTGCTGAACGCATCTACAGAAATAGCAGCTGGGCACACGTGGTTGCAGCCAGCTACCGATATATCTCTGACTTTAAAAGCTCTCGTCAAGCGAGCTGCGTGTTTTCGTGTTGACAGAGTACAGCGAGTAACCAGCTACACAACGAACGGTATTTAATATTTAAAGCAGAATTAAACCAGGCTTCACAAACACGCATGCGGTACCTGGCAAAAGATACTCCTGCAAGCGATGAAATAGGTTTGCAGAGCACAGCCAAGAAAAACAGCAATTATCTAAACCTCTGCACAAGTTGTAGTGCAACGAGACCTGTGAAATGGGACTCTGGTGCTGGAGGAGGGACAAGAAATTTTGGGGCTGAGGGAAGAATTGTTGTTGCGAGAAACAGCAGTAATGACAGCTTCTCGGCAGTAGGTAATCCAGGAAAAGACATAAATCTTTTTTTTCAATATGTAGAATCGATGTGATGGTGAAATTATTAAAGTGGGTAACGCACTATTGACTTAAGAGATTTACAGTGTTGTCACAATGATCTCAAATCTCTTTATCAAGCAGAAAAGTTTTCGAAACGCCTCTGTGCAAAAGAATAAGGGAAACATTCGAAGGCAAACACGAAGGCAAACTTCTTCCCCCGTGCAGGGACGACTGCTGTGGGAATTACCTGAGTCTCACCATGACCCTCGTGCTCCTATTCAATAGGCAAAGGGACCTTTGGTGCTTCAAAGCAACGACAGGGAAGCCCTAAAGGCTCAGGCCTTCCTCCCAAGCCACCCCCAGCCTCATTTCCAGCCCTCTGGCAGAAAGATGTGATGCTTTCCAGGTATTTCCACTCTTCCATCAGTCACCTTTCTGCAGGGACCATTCCCTCCCTGCACCCCTGACACCACGCACAGCCCGCGTGTGACTGCTGAAGGAGCCAGGGACAGTGACACTTACGTGTACGTATTTTTGGCTTTGCACTGGTTCTTGTGGGAGAAAGCAGGAAGGGGAGGGTTACTCTAGTACCAGCTATTTCATTCAACACGAGGCTCGCAAGGCACTGGGCAGATGAAGTGTGCCACGGTGATCCTGTGGCCCCAGGATTAACCACTTCCAGGTCCCACGTCCATCCTTTGGCATGTCCAAAACTGCACCAGGCTGCTCCTTGCAGGAGACTGGACCTTCGGAGGTCCTGCCCTACCACTGCTAACTTGGTTCCAGCTCAAGCCCAGCCCCATGCAAGACCTTCAGCCCCATGGAACTGCCCTTTGCACGGGGTCCAGAGCACTTTATATTATTACAATTATTGTATTTAATCCCCAGTGGAACAGGCTGGAGGCTGAGCCCCAAGACATAGCCCACGAGTGCAGATCTCCCCATCCCAGGTGCTCTCCCGATACCAATTTGAGTCATTATCTTTCTTTAGAGAGATTTATAAGCATCACCAAGATCTTCGCCACGCACCAGTGCCTTTACAGCAGTGCCACTGTGGTGGCTGCCAGCAAGCCCAGGCCTGTGCAGTGCTACTATAACTCAGTGCTGCAAAATATTTACAGCCCACTGTAAATCTGCTCACTCATGAGAAGTATTTAAAAATAATTTAAAATCTTCCTCCTGCTACGTGCAAGCTGAGCACTGCTTTCCTATCCAAACTATCTGCACCTCCCAGGAGACTGCTGCTTGTAGTTATTTAAAAAATATAAAATCCCAAGATAATTAATTATCCCAAGAGCTAAAAAAAATAATTAAGTTACACTTCCCTCTGAGATGCAGCAAGTGAAATCTCTCTACTGTCCCTTTAGCATAGAGCAGCTGGGGTTTGGGGATGAGGGATGTCCCAGGGCAAGGGGAAATGGGTCCCCTCCTCAGGCAGGACCCTGCCAACAGACACCCCTCCCCACATGCTCATCATGACCCCCAAGATGTGGGGAAAGAGGTTTCAGAAGCCTGGCGAGCAGCTAGGCTCCCACTGCCAGCCCATCACAGCGAGGCTCTGCCAAGCAAAGCAGATCCGAGCTGCCCGGAGCTCCACCAGAGCCCCTCTAACCCTGTCCAGAAGGGATGTGGGGTGCGGAGTCCCCAGCTCCATCCCAGTCCGAGCTTGGGCAGAGGTTTGTGAGAGGAAGGGCCGGGCGGTGACAGCCTCCACCTCTCCCACAACCACCACAGATCTCTCAGCGTTGGGCAGAGCTTAGAGATGGTTCATTTCAGCAGTTGGGATTTCTGCTGCTTCTTGAAGCTCCCTCAGGTCCTGGGGCTCTCCCACCTGGCCAGGAGAGCAGCTCAGCAGCTCCCTCATGGGGAGGAGCAATCCCCAGCTCCCAGGCCCCACACCATGCACCAATTCTGCTGGAAAACCAAGAGGTGGATTCAGCACAGTCACCTTGAATCTCGAGGTGACCAGCAAACCCACGCTGCAGACCAGGCTATGGTGAACGCCACAGCCACCAGTACAGGGTTTAGGGTGGTTAACCCTCACTCCTTCTCCATGGCTTAAATCTCATTTAATTTCAGGAACTGCCCTCATGCCACTGCACCTCTGGAGAAAAGCTGCTAGCGAGCAAGACAGCAGCTGAAGGGAACATCTCAGAAGTCCCCACAGGGAGCAGCCAGCACCGCAACCCACCCTTCCGGGAAGGATTTTCTGTAGCAGCAGCATCACTGAGGCACCACCAGCTCTGCCACCTCTGCTCGCTGCGGACAGGCAGGGCTGACCCTGTGTTCACAGGTGAAGCCAAACCATTACGAGATACTGCTGCCCCACCACGGCTGGGTTACTGCAGTTCTGGGCAGACCAACAAGTTTTACCCTCTTAATTCAGATCTTTTTTCTCCATCACCAGTTAAACAAAAGTGAAAAGGACGCTGAGTAAAGGAAGTTTTGCGTGTGCTTCACAGAAGCATCCCAAAAGACTTGGACAACAGGTTGCACATACGTACCCAGGCTGCAGACTCCTCTCTGATCAGCGACTGCCTGCATCCAGCTACTGAGGAAGCAGGGCAGGAGGTGACCAGGCTTCATTTTCCGAGGGCACTGACTCAATTTTTTCACAGTCTTGGCGATGACACTTTCCCCAATCCCGATGAGGTTCAAAAAGCGTCTCAAAGACATTCACTGTCAACACTGCATTGGCACTCAGTGGTCTTGGTGTTCAAACCAAGGGTAAGTCTCTGCACACATGACAGAGCCTGTGTGCAGAGATGTGAGATGGGATCAGTCCCTGGAAGAGCCTGAACATCAAATCACCACTTCTGAAGGCAGGCAGACACAGGAATTCCCTATTTCACAGCCAATTTCTGCATTGTGGAATTTATTCTGCTCAGATCTTCTGTTTGTGTACTAGTGCTTAAGATACTGAGTAAAAATCTGAAGTTATTTCACTGACAAAAGCACCAGTGAGAAAACTGTGTGATGAGGGAGGCAGCAGGGACCATGTCCCACCCACAGCCTGCCCTGAGAGCAGCAGAAATACCGAGCGTGGCAACCAGACAGCAGGTCTGGGCATCTCCCAAGGAGACAGGGCAGACTCTGCTATTGAATTTGCCACACTTATTGCCTCTCACTCTAAGAAAGCTGCTAGAGTTAAATGTCTCACCCAAGGGCTGGGAGATAATCCCACTGACATTCAAAGGAACTGATCCGGACACTCACAAGAGAAGGAAGAACTGGCAATTATTCTCTTTAATCATAATGTCAAGGAAGTGCTGTCCTGCATCACCCTGGTTTGTGCACAGGCAGAACACAGCAGCAGATCAACCCTTTGATTTCCTACTCCACAATCAATGTTTCTTCCCCCAACCTCACTTTCCGTTAAGAAGTGGGTTGGTTCATCAACGGCCTCATCACAGCTCCCAAACTGAGCCCTCAGCAGAGATCCCAGAGTCTGTGTGAGCATGCTAGCAGCTCCCCCTCTGCCATCTTCCAGTGGCTACCTGGGACCCCCAAGCCACGGGGCCACCCCCCTGACCCCCCTGACACACAAGTCCAGCTGGTGAAGCCACGCTCATAACGCACCTTTACACAGGAGGTGTGTGAGCTGCACCCTCTTTTCCCATCTCACATAAATACCTGAGCTACAAGAGGTGATTTTCTGTGTGTTATTGCATTTTATTTACTCCTTTGTTGCTCCTCTGTCCACCCCTACTCCTGACCTCTGTTCCAGCACTCTGCCTGCTCCCTCACAGCCGGTTACAGCCTCTCTCCTCCACACCATCAGAAGAACCCAACAGAAATGCAGTTGTGCGCTCTTTAGTGGCACCAGCTGACGCAATGAACAAACACCAGAAACAGTAATGTTTCCCCTGCAAAGCTGTGGATATGTAAATATTATCACTGGCAGCAAACTCCACCCCTGCAACCAGCCTCCAGAACCTGCCTGATGATGCCCACACCAGCCGAGAGTCATATGCAAAGTCCTGATTGTATTTGGTTCAGTAAAGTGCAAGACACTGCAGCAACAGAAGGCTTATTGGTGCATCTTGTGCGAGAGATGTACGTTAGCTAAAACCGAGCCTTAAAGCACCTCTAAGACCTTCTCAGGGATGCTTTGAGGCCACCAGAGGACAACAGCAGATGGGATGTAGACCTGTGACATCTCACTCTCCAACACCCACCACTGTCCATCACTGGAAGCACTGGGAACCACACAGGACCCAAACCAGCCTCCTTCAGCCACAATTAATAAAGGAGCCAACAGCAGCTGCTAGTGTCTCAGACCATTCACGTTGAACTCTACCGTACATCCTTACAGTGCGATTCTACACAGCAAAGCGTAAGGCAGGTATGTCAGACTCGTCCCGTTTGTTACAGGGATTGGTATAACGAGGGCACACCGAATAGCCTGTTCTTCTGAAAAGGAACCAACCCAGCCTCTTCCCCCACAGTCCATCATACAGCAGACTGGTGCCAGTTCAGAGCCAGCGTGGCTTCAAGAGAGGTACAGGAAGCCCTTGGATGCAATTCTTCTCAGAGAACCTGCTCAGTGCTCGATGAGGAAATGTCCAATAACCTCCACGCAGCGTAGGGGTTGAGTTCATCCTGGTCTCTGCAGAGTGCCCACACGTACAGCATCCGCAGAACCTTGTCCTGGAAGGAAAATCCTGTCGTTAGAACGTGCGTGATGGTCACGGACCTCCTGGCTCAGAGCTGACGGGGACATGCTCCTCACTTCCTCCAGAGATTGTTCTTGTGGTTTTGCTCTCTGGTTCTAAGCCCAAAGGTCCCGAATAAGGACAGCTCAAGCAACATCTACTAGATTGTGGTTAGAAACTTATCACAGTCAGGAACAGATAAACTTGATATCCAAAACCAGAATTAGGGTTCCCAAATATCTCTGGCTGACATACATTAACTGGCACCAGTGCCAAGATTGATATTGGACCTTATTTTAAAATACAAATTTCTGGTTTCAAATTGGTTCGGCTGCCAGGCTGTACTGCCCTCTGTAACCTTCCATCAAGTTTAGGCTCTTTCCTGCAGCTATAACTCTGTTTCTCCCACATCAGCCCATGAGCTCCCCACAGCTTCCTCACAAGCTCTCACACTTCCATTTGAGAAGCTCAAATTACCCCAAAAATTATCATCACCGGGTCTGAGAAGAGACAGAGATTTAAAAAAACAACATTAATCCATGACAATCAGATCATACCAAGTCCAGCCACAGTGTTAGCCACAGAGACACACTAATTCTGCCATCAAATCTTTGCCGTGCAGACAGCGCTTTCACCATCTGGGGTTACAGACTGAAACAGAACTATCAGCTTTTCCATCCCTGATGCATGTAATGAGAGTGCCAGCAGTTTTGTTCAGAGTAAGTGAATAAGGATGAAAACTGTATCTCAGCACATCCTGAGGCCATCGCTCATGGTCTTACGAAAACAACTCCCTGAAGAGTCACTGCAGCTACCAGTGACAAAGTTGCTGCCTCTCCCAGCAGAGAGGCGACACCACCCATCAGAGGCTGGGCTGCCAGAAGCCCAAATCTGGCAGTGTCACAGATCCACTCTGCAAGTCAAAGGCTATTTTGATCTTATCATTTAACCATTTACCATGGAGAGTATTTCCCTCAGATAAGGAAGTATCACTGAGGGATAAGACTGTGCACTGGCTCAGCTCCCAGATCTGTAGTTAACTACTTACATTTTTGATTGAATGCATGAATCTTTATACGTTATAATTTAGGTACACAAATGTGAGAGGGGAGACTTTCTGTACCAGACCAGTCATTAAAAAACTAATGCTTTAGAAACATCACATATCATAAAGCCATTTTTTTTTTCTTGCTCAGTGTTGCAGAACATTAACTTGCTTCACCTCTGCTCAGAAGTGTTAGAAGTGATTGAAAACTTGAGCCATACAGATGTTTGGGGTATGTCAGAAGAAGAGCAGAGGGGACAAGAGAAGAAAAACAAAACTTTTGCCTGCTTGAGACAGGCTGTACATTGATGTACCAGCAACAGCAAGGCTAACAGATCTTTCCTGAATACAAAACACTAAGTCTAAGCTCAAAATGAAGTGGGTAACGTAACTGATTTAACATTGCCAGTGGAGCCTTAATTTGCATGAAATTTGTGATTTTCAAAGTCCATCTCGTAAGATTGTGATGAATGGCAATTTAATCATACACTTCAGCATCAAAGCTCTGCTGCATCTTGAAGAGTTTACGTTCTTGATCATGGGATTTCTGAAGGGATGAACAGCTGATAAACCGAGTTACTGGTAATCTTGCAGCATGCGGTACTGAACAAGTAGCACAGCTTTGTTCCTGGAAATGAGACGTGATGAAACATAAAAATTACGTGTTTCCAGAGCAGAGGTAACTCCGTTTTTCTGACCTGGTGTTTTTATTAATAGCGTACATCTTAATCCTCAATGTACAGCGCATGCTGCTGCATATATTCACAGAAAGTGGGACGGCAAACGGGTGGCCTCCCAAAGGCAGATTTCTATCATGGCCGTGCATGCGAGGTGAAAATGTGTCCTTCAATCCCCCAGTCTGCTAGGACAAACAGCATCCTGTCCCACAGTCCTTCAGGGGCTAATTTTAAAAAGACCCCCTTGACCTGGCAGCATTGCTGGCTGGGTTGACTAAGGCCTCACTGTCCCAGATTTGATTTTGTGGTGCTCCATGGGGACCCCCTTAGTTAACTACCACACCACCGTGTCCCACCCCGTCCCAGGCTGCCTGGTCTCCCCACACCTCACTGGGGGTGAGCCTGCAGCACAGCAGTGGGAACCTGAACAACTGCAACTAGGTGAAATACCGCAGCAATTACAAGCATATGATTCCTATTTAGAGAGTTTACAATTCGAGGCTCCTTTTCCCTTGAACGTCATTTGCTCAGTACTCTGCAGGAGCAGCTCAGCAGTTAACACCAAATCATAGTTACCAGCCAGCCCGCATCTGACATTTGATTAAAGCTGAAGTTTTGTTTCCAATGAAGAATTTTAATGCATCTCCTTGATTCATTGCCGCTCCGGAGAAATCAGACAGCAAACAGACTTAGATATCCTGTTCAATAATTATCACATCAATATCTATCTTCTAGGAATGCAGTAATTTAATGCAAGAAATCACTATATCAGCTGTTCCACCCCTGCAGTTGATGTGACAGGCTGTAAATCAGTCCAGATGGGCTCCATCATTAAAATGAGTCCCTTTTTTTTTTGAAAACTTACAGCCTGGACTGAAGAGAATGGTTGCAAAAAGCCAATATTTATTAAATGCATGTATTAATTTTAATGGAAGTCTGATAGAAACTGCCAGCTCCAGGCCTCTCACAATGTCCCCCATTATATATCATTAAGCTACTTAAACATTCACAGACACAGTGCAAGCCAGAGCTGTCAGGATAGCGAGCCACTCGAGAACAAACGCATTCCAGAAAAATGCACAGGGCTCCTTCAGCCTGCTGTGTCATTAACTCTGGGAACAAGCATATTCTGTGGTTATGTCTGACAGGCTCAGTTTAGCATCCCTCACAACAGATTACGCAGGCTGGACTCGTAGGTTAAAAGCTAAACCACAGCAAAGTACAATCCAGGGATTTGCTGCACAAATCACCCCGTGTCAGAGGTTCCCACCAGAAGCCTGTACCATGTACAGCATTTAACACAACTGGATATGGGAGAGTTTCAGTGAGTAAAGGCTTGTGGTGCTGTAAGATATTTTGTACCAGTGCAGGGAGGCAGCAGCCAAAACCACAAACTTCTACTTTCAGTTGTTTACAAGTGATTTTCCCCACCTCCTGCAAATGATTTAAATAACTCCAGCTCCCACCCTGTTTACCAAACATCTTGGTGCTCTGTTCTTACAGCGCCCTTTATGAAAGGAAAAGGGAGGAAAAAAAGAACAGGATCAGGAGGAAGCTGTGTGATGGGGCTTCAGTTGGCAGCAGGACAGTTCAATTCTGTCCTGGAGGGTGCCAGAGGAGCAGAACTCAGGTGGTAACTGCAGGCAGGGAGGGTGCTGGCCAGGCTCAGCAGCAATTGGAGGGGAAAGCACTGCAAGCGGTCATAGCCCCAGCTCCTCTCCTCACTGGGATTTTAAAATCACAGAATCCCAGAATCATCTGGGTTGGAAAAGCCCTTGAAGCTCCTCCAGCCCAACCATGACCCTCCCCAACTCCCCCAGATCCCTCAGCGCTGGCTCAGCCCGACTCTTCAACCCCTCCAGGGATCCCGGGGACTCCCCCCGTGCCCTGGGCAGCCCATTCCAACGCCCAACAGCCCCTCCTGCAAAGAAATGCTTCCTACAAGCCAGTCTCAGAAATATCCCTTTCTCTGTCCATTCTAGGTGTTTGCAGACTCTCCTCGTAGATAACAATTCTCAATTAATAAGCCGTAACACTTCAAGAGTCTGACAGGAATAAAGAGCCCACGCTGAGCTGAACCAAGACCTGACCCACAAGATGCAGCATTACAAACACGAGCGAATGAGTACATGCAGACACTCGCTGCTCCAGGCACACCCAGGAACCCTAAGAACAGAGACAGCTAGCAGAGCACCCGGGGGAACTGTGTGAAGCTGAGGAGCATCACTTACCGGATCACCTTCCACCACCTCCCCTTTCTGGTTCTTAATTACCATCACGACCTGAGCCTGAAAAGTGATGATTAATACTGGTCCCTGCTCCATCATCTTCCCCATAGCCAGCTGCAATGAAAGAAAATTCCGTTAGAAAACAATTTCTGTAGATTAACGTAAAAACGTCGAGTATTTAACCCGACTCCTATCGCTTGGCACAGTTAACAATCCCATCTTCTCCCAGAGCTGAATCTAGTTATTTTAATCAGGTTATACCTGCTCTGTTAATACAGATGCTGTAGAAAACTATTGCAAAGCATTTTCCTGAAAACTTTCCCTGTATTTAAAAGCTTTCCCAAAATTGTTCTGAAATTTTTCACTATTTTTCCAAGTCTAAATACCTGGGAAACATGAACAAGCTCTGTTCCATGATTCCCAAATTAGAAACCAAAACTAAAAGAAACCTTGCTTTTGAAAA
The DNA here is from genome assembly GCF_003259725.1 of Athene cunicularia. Lineage (NCBI taxonomy): Eukaryota > Metazoa > Chordata > Aves > Strigiformes > Strigidae > Athene > Athene cunicularia. Next base: position 54,592 of record NW_020799141.1, on the reverse strand, counting down.
AAAAAAATAAATTGATTTTTCTGAAGTACATCAACTGAAGTTTTTTCTCTTGCTTTTGAATGAATCTGACATGAAGTTGTACTGAACTAGATAAACAGAAGTAAGTAACAGAAAGACTTCAAGGTGAGAACCTTTTGTTTGACAGGATTTTTTTTCTCTATTCTAAGGTCATTCCACTAAATATTTAAAAAACTTATTAAGTGAAATGCAAAGAGGAATGGAGAATTTTTTTCTCCCAAAGCTGTGCTCTTCAAAAATACAACCCTTTTTCTATCTCTTTTGTGGGAATGCTGTATGCTACAGAATATCTTGCTCTTCAGTAACTCTGTGTTACACCAAAAGGTAATCATACTACCTCAAACTTACGGCAGCATGATTATATTCTTTTGTATGAGACACAGACATTGCATTTTATCATATAATAAAGAACGTAACACAAGAGACAGTTACAAGACTGTACCATAATTCACCAAAAAAATATAAATATGTGTATTTATATTTTACTCTCCCCTGAGGAAAACAGCAATGGTCCTTTGCTTAATCTGAGGGAATCTGTTCTCTAGCTCTGCAGTAACTCACGCCATCCCAGTCCACGCTGCATTTCTGGAACTGGCCTGACTCATTCAGCAATGCATAACGCCTTCCACCCAAGTACCAAAAAACCAGATCTCACAGCTCTTCGTCAGACCAGTTTCCATGACAGATATTTTTATATGACGCCACTTGGCATTGATAATTCAACAACATAAATCTATTTGCATGTGGGTTTCAAGGAGGAGGAGGGCTCTATCACTGAATAGGCTGTATCCCTTAAGGGCACCAAGGCTTCCATACTGGTATTGATTTATTTTTTAGTATTATGATCCCAAAAAAGCTCTATAATCAAGCCAGTATTTATATCACTCCTCCCACACTAAGTTCAGAAACCCCATTTCACAAGTCACATACTTAAAACTGCATTTAGGCAGCCAAATAAATAGTCCTAATAAATATCAAGGATCCAAAATTCCATTATATTTAAAGGCAGTAGTTGTCTAGTGAAGTTAAAAGTGCTTAAGCAAGTACCTGGAACATGAGTTCCGATGCTTATGTTTGAAAGACTTGATCTTAATTTTAATGCTGCCAATTTTGCAGCATGTGAATTCCCTTAAATCTTCTACATGGGTTTTTTTTTTTCCAGACTCGCTGAACTGTTTTTCTGGATGAGATCACTCAACATACTCCCATAAATCTCCTCTAGAGAAACACATTTAAAAATTTAAAACACACAACACCCTTTATCCCCCCCCTTCTCGCACTACAGACAGCATTAAGAACTGCACTCATTTATGTTCCATATCAATCATTTTCCAGCTAAGATGTAATTTTCTTGAGAAATTTCATGCAAAAATAAAGGCACCTAAAACAAGTTAATAACGAAATGTCTCTCCAGTCACCACTCAGAATCTGTGCATAACTCTATGCTAATTAGCACCTACAGAGGAAAAAAGTTATTTAGCATACAATGAAATCAAGTCTCCTAGACACTAACAGTACAGGGAAAACCTTTGATTTAAATAAGATGCTTAAAAAAAAAGCAATCATGAGTATTACTTCCATAGCTTTGATTTTGTTAGACCACGTTATTTATTGCTGAAGATAATCAAGAGAATTGCAGATGACGCAGAAATTTTCCTGCTCATCTGGCATGTGCTTGCAGTTAATATTCAGTTACCGAAGAGGCAGGATATGGCTTCCCTCTGAACCCAGATGGATGAGAGAAAATGAGAAGCCTATCAAGACCAAAAGGCAAAACAGTCCTAGGAAGGGGACGAGACATTAGCCTTTTGTGTTAGGAGATGCCCTGTAGATGATCTGCTGGCTGGCTGTGAAGACAGGCGGTCATTAATCAAGTCAGTTCCTGCTGTTCTTTTGTAGGGCTACACGGGTCAAATTAAGTCTCTCGCTGTAGGGCATTCTCTCACAGGTTTCTGGAGCTCTCCTGCACCCACTCCAGTTTTTTAATGATGTGCACACAAAAAAAGAGAGACTCTGCATAGGGCTGCAGAGAGAGAGAAAAATCACCATCAGTAGCTCTCCTTTCAGGAAACCACCAACAGCATCTGATTTTGTTCTCTCGGTTTTCCATGATGGTTGCTGAATTCTTCCTGCCTTGCAGGGGTGTGACCACAAGTAAGAAACATCTGGCCAGCCAATACACCCGACAACATCTGGAACAGCTCTCCCTTTCTGAACAGCAGCCTTTTACTGCCAGGCTCCATTTGCATCTCCACCCGAGAGCTTCCAAACCTCCGCTTCCCCACCTCGGGCCAGATCACCACTGGGTTTAAACCTCTACTAAACAGCTATAACAGTGTCCTCCGCTCCCACAGGAATGCCCCTGCAGTTGGCTTTATGTTAATTGTCTGAATGGGTTCAGCTTATCATTTTATTGAGTATAATACTGCACAGCTGCACGATATTGGACAAGTGCACCACAACTTGGCTCCAACAGAAGCAGGTACTGAATGTTGCTGCCTTTGAGTTAGCACCTTTGATGAGAGGCAAACAGCTGATCTGACTTCAGACTATTTCCACCCATGTTTTAAAGCACCAGTGTAGAGCTGCCCTGTTCCCCACCTCCCCTTGCACACTTCCTTTGAGGCAGAGCTAGTTATGGGATATGAAAGGCCTGACTAAAGGTGGTAATTTCTTTTGAGATACCTTTGCCATTGCAAGAAAGATCTGAAGAAACCTTAAGAGGCCAGTGACAGATGACACTAAAGACTTAAATTAAAGTACTGCTGTAGACTTACTGCTAAGTAGAACAATAACACCTCTGGCTCCTCAATAAAGGGGAACGCCGAGAGGATTACAAACTGTGCAGACATCTGGCCAGAGCCCCCAACTACCAGCACTCCTCTCGAGGAGGCAACGGCTCTGCTCACAGCTGTAACCCCCCCCTCTCATCGAGAGCCATCCAGAACAGCAGTTAAATCTCTCAAACAGCCACTCCTGCACTGTGCAACCTTGAATCACAGGCGTACTGCACGTTATCATCCAGAGTAAGCACCCACAAAGCCCTTTGTGAAAGCACTGGGTCAGTGCTATTTGCCTTTATCGTTAGCCTTCCTCAGTCTGTATGCTGGTGATTAAGACCAAGCTGCCCTGGCAGAGAGGAGACAAAGCACAGCTCCGTAACTGAGGCTTGACCACACAGTGGCAAACGTCCCATGAGCTCTCCCTTCCAGCAGCGGTGACCTGGTTCTTCCGTTAGCAGAAATGGCAAACACCAGAGTAGCGTGAGGCAAAAAGCCAGCAGTCAGAGCAAAGAAGAAAACCTCTTCTCAGCCCCTGAGTTTCTAATTCATTCCCCAAGGTGAAATACAGAAAAGGACACTCACATCAATGTTGTCAATGTCAAGAATCCTGGAGTGGAACTGGAGGCCCATGGCTTTGGCTTGCTGGATTGGATGAGCAAGCTGACTGTAAGTCTAAATGAAGAAACAAACTTGTGTTACACGTTTGAATTTGTTCTGTCACAAAGAAAAAAGGATTTTCTGCTTAGAGAGCACCACCAAAAAAGAGGAGAATACAAGTAATGTTTTTGCAAATATGCTGAACACGTCTGTCTTGCAAGGTATCGAACAGCTACGTCAAATGCTCTGGGCTTCACATAAGCAAATTTTCACTGAAAATCCGACCTCCCCTGGCCAGAGCAGGAGATCCACCAGTCACAACAGAGTATGTACATCGAGTGCATCTCGTAGCCGAGGCACTCACAATTCTGATTCGACAGCAGACGAGGAGAAACAGTCTGGGAACCGAGCTATTTTCCCAATACCCAGCCAGAACCTGGAGGCAGACCAGCATTTCCTGGCTCCTTTTAGGCACATGCACATATGCTTCATTATTTATGCATCGTGAACTGTTGTTGGGGACAGTGAATTTCTACTTGCTTCCAGCATTATCACCATATTCTTGGCAGGTATCAAACAAACAGGAGGCAGTCACTACCTGCCTCCCCACCATGGATCTTCTAACCTTCATCACAAGCATTTAAAAGCAAATATCCTACAGAAGTTGCTGGCAAAGTCACTAGAGAGAAGCTGAAGTTACAGATCAGGGATTTTGAGGACAAGAGGCAGCTCCATGAACCACAAACTATACCTAAGCCAGTGGGCTGACAGCAACCTGCAGCTCGGTTGGTAAACCTGCCACTTAAATAAGTTTTTGCTTTACTGGTCTGTATTCCAACACTTTAGTGAGCAGTATCACACACTTCACGCTCGTGGTATGATCTGTTCAAGAGCCTTATCTCCGGGATTCACAGTAATAGGACTCTCATTTCCTCCTTTGGCTTATTTTATGGATGATTCTTAACTTACGAGCTTAATTTATAGCTACAACGAGCTTAGAAGGTTTGCTTTTTGTCTTACAAACTGCAGTGAATCTGCTACTTCCCTCTAGAGATCTGAGAGGAATTCTACGGTGTCATTTCAAAGGCTGCTTGAACCAGTAAAGAACTTTGTTTACTTTACTGCTTTGAATATCTGATTCTTACGTACCGCAACACTGTTATGAAGATGTTAAATCACAACTAACAACCACAAAATTAAATACAAAAAACCTGCCTCTCCCAGTGTGTGCATTTCCAGCCCTCTGGTGGCGGTGATCAGTAAGAAGAACATTCACTTTAAGCAATTAAATTCTTTATTTAATGGCTCTGCGTAGCCTACAACGCAATTATTTTGGAGCAGCGTGAAGACCAGAACAAGTGTCCATCTACGTTGTCAGGAAAGGATCTGCTTTCATGAAGTTAAGTGGACAATCACTGAATTGCAACCAATTCATACTCATTATTTCAAGAAGTGGATCCAATACTGAAAATCTATCCCAGCACAAAAACAAAATCAGTTTTTGTATAACAAAAGAAAGATCTGTTTTCTGCAGTGAGATTACCCAGGCTGCAGATCACCTCTGATGCAATTTCTTAAAAAAACTTCAGCCTGCCAGGATTATCTGCTTGGGATACTGCAGTGGAGCTGTGTTTGCGTAGCAGCTCCAGGGACAACTTGACTCTGTAAGCAGAAAAGCATTGCCTTTTTGGGTCAGCTCAAATGTCTCTGCACCTTCTCACCACGTATGTGGGATACAGGCTCTACTAAACCCCATCCAAATCAAGAAGAGAAGTGCAGAACTGGAGCTAGTGACTAGTCTGAGCTTAACTCTTGATTCACCATCTGTCTCTAAAGCTCTTCTCTCCTATCCAGACTATTTCAGAAGTCCAGCGGGTACACTTGATTGCATTTGTCTTTTGTAGTATGAACACGTTACATGGGGAAGCAGCTGGGCAAAGCAGGTAAGCAACATCATAGATACAACAGCAGGACAGCTTGCAAGCAAAGAAACCTACTTAAAAGAGAATCATAACCTTTTCAGACATTTTTAGGAGCTCTACTTACCGCTTCATAGCACCAGTCTTTGAGGATATCAAGCTCTCCAGACATCATAGCCTAAGAGAGGAAAATCAAATAAAACATGAACATTTTAAAACACCTCTTATATCAGAGTTGAAATTACTGGTGGCAAGATACTTTAAATCCTGTATCTTGTGAAACCCTGCATAAAGATAGGAGCTTCAAAGGGGAGCAGCATGAAGAACTTCTATAAACACACATGTACCGAGTCAGATGTACATAAACCTTTTCAATAATTAAGATAAAAGCTATCTTAAACTTTCCTATCCAAAAAGTCAGCAGAACACCCACTACCCAGAAACCCTGGGAGGTGGGATTAACAGAGGCAGGAGTACAAACCAGAAGTAGATCTACAGTTCTCAAGACTGTGAAAAATTCAGGGCGCCAAATGAACAGAAGAATCACACTGCAATTCATGGAAAACTTTATCTTTAAAACAATGGTGTAATAAACACCTGGAATTCATGAGACAGAAGCTGGGAATTCAGCAGATTTCAAAATAAAGTTAGTTACATGTAGCAGGGCGTTTTTCCAATCTAATGCCTATAAATCTTCATACCCGATGGCATCTGTAAGCTGGCTGCCTACAGTTTGAAAAAAAACCTCTCCTGTGAAAATTCATTCTCCAAGAGTCAAGAGCCCATTTTTTGCAGCTCGCTTTAGTGACACGGCACCGTTAAGAAAAGCAGATTCACCCTGACAGGTCTGTCTTACTTCACTGTCAACATTAGACTTCCAGTCCCAGATCTGATGCACAAACCAGTCACTACAAAGACAGCAGTGACAAAACCTAACTATGCATCAGTTTGAATGTTTGTATCTGTAAGCGTCAAATTATTTTTTATTCACCCTATAATGCTACCTCCTCATGACTAGCAGTATTATAAATATTTCTACACGTGTATTAGCATATATCAGTTTGAGATATGATCAGTCACTGCACTGCAGGATGAGAAAATAACACTTTGCTCTATCTTAGCATTTGTTTATCTCTTCAAACCTCAGTATTTCCAGTCTCACACAAATCTCTCAAAACAATTTCTGCTCTACTTTTTCAAATCCCCTACTTTCACTCTGTCTTTTCTAACACACTGTTACAGTGAGCAGAACTATATCCATTTATACGTGATGCCACATCCTTCATCAGTGCTATCCTCCATGTGTTTTTATACTTTAGTCTTTAAAAACATTGTTCCACATGTTATCTTGACTAGTGCCAGAAATACTTTCACCGAACCATTTGTCATGACCTGGTCTTCTTCCCAAGCAGTCACAGATCATTTAGAATCCAGTAGTACATACGCACCAAATTCTTTATCAATATTTGATATCACCATTTTCCCAGTACTGTTGTTCATCCACCTACTTCAGTTTGATCCCTCTGATGCCCATATCATTTCTCATGGAAGATAGTTAGTTGTTTTCGAGGCCAGAAAAAAAATTTACCAGTCTACTAAATTATGCAGTATAGTTTTAAACTAAATTGTTATGTGGGATTCAACTTCCTTTTCCCAAGGTTATCTCATGTTCTGTGCAAAGCTGGATGCTCGAGAAGCAAATGCTGTCCCAGCTTTTAATATTAGCATCAGAAAACTAAAAGAAAAAACCTGCCATAACAAAAGAAACAAATAAAACAAATGCATTATACTGTACCCCCACCTTACCTCCAAGACATTGGGGATTATATCATACTCGCACTGCTTTAAAAACCGATCTTTGTCGAAGGATGGATCCACTTTGAGTATCTCTGTCAAAACTTCAGACATTTCTGTCTTCGAGAACAATCCTCCTAATAAAACAATTCAGTGAGATTGGTGGCACAATAACTGTCACCAGAAAACAAGAGAAAAACCCTTGGTTATACACCAGAGGGAAGGAACCTGGGAATGACTGCAGACTTTAGGTTACGCTTGAGATTTATCCCCTACAAGCATTTGTCATCGTACAGCACTTCTGATCCCATAGCAGGTTGCTGCGCTGCCTGATACTGGATAATGATCCATGCAAAGTATTATAAAGCTCCAGAATCTACCCCAGAGGTTAGTAACACACGGAGGACAACAGCACAAACAGTCACTAGGAACAGAACTAACACTTTCACGGCAACGATGAAACATTACCTATTAAGTCAGTGACTTTGTCTGTGACAGCTCTGGAAGCTCGAATGAATGCATTATCACTTTCATCGTACTTCATTTTCATTTCAAAGAACCCTGAAAGGAGAGGAGACATGAGCAGTAGCATCCTTCCACTACATTCCTGAATTAGGAAACAACATGCTATGGGTTGTAGATGAAACCTGGTAGTTCGCTTCTAAACCTCTTTGTTGATAAACAAGTATCTATTTCAAAAGTTACTTCTCTCATCTTCCTGCAATGTTCTCAACTATTAGTAACTGTCATTAAGAGAATAATGGTTTCTCTGACATCAGCTGCCAGTAACTCTATAAAATACAGTAGATTTGCTCACACCAGTAACAGTCTGCTTACACCTCTTGATTCAGCCTGCTACAAAGGGGAGCAGGATGCTAAACCAACCCCAGAAAGTTTTAACTGGGAGACAAGTCAAGAATAGACCTTAAACCTTGCAAATTTTTAATAAAATAGCAAGATATCAGTAAGGATGCAGTTTTTAAGCAGCTGTGTACTTCTCAACCTTGATAAGAAAGCAAGCCAAGCATGTCAGAAAACTACAGAAGTCATTTGATGGGGAAGGAGAACTGCAAAGCAAAATCTCCAAGGCAGAAAAAAAGGCAGGGGGTAGGGGGGGGAAAAAAAAAAAAAAAAAAAGCCATTTAAGCAAGCAGGCATTGTTGCAACAAACTAAGGGCTGAACCAACCCATTATCTGTCTCTGGACAACATCAGATGGAGCAGAACGGCAGAAGGTAGTTGCGGAATAATGGGCCCTGCAGGGAAGCTTCTTCCCACCACATCAATTAACAGCTGGAAGCCTGCCCTGAAGCTTATGCTCCTTCCAAAAAACACACAGTGTCCTCGGTACAGGTGGTACGTAAAGGGAGAGCACACGCTGTAAAAGCCTGGTGCAACCACATCTGCAATGTTGCCTGAATTGCAAAACCACGGTGTTGGAAAGACGCATAAATCCTCAGGAATGCACAGAGCTCGTGCAGATGGCACAGGAGCGGAGGATGCAACATGTGAGGAGTTTTAGGAGCTATGAACATCTCTCCTCAGAAAGGGTAACAATGGGATATAAAAATCCATTCCCAAGGAGTCCCACTTCAAAAGAAGTTGGGAAGAAGAACAATCCAAAGTTAATTGTATGTTGCACTTTTACTGTTTTTTTCCCTTAACAAGTCATTTACCCTGCAGTACACTGGCAGCTATTATTTTGATTTGTTGAAGGATTCTGGTCTCAGGTTTCTTTATACCCTTCAGAAACATTAAGTGTCTAGATAACTATCAAAAGCCATTGCCCACTGCAGTACAGATATTCAGTATTTTTAGGTTTTGCAATAAAAACAGGAAGGAGGCAAAGTCCCACACATTCCAGAGTTCTAAGCAGATGACAACAGAAACCAGCTCACTGAAGACAAGATTTTTCCTCGTTATAAGCTCAAGAAGAGATCTGCCTGCCCTCTCCCTGGTGACACACACACCTGCATGCCCCAGTCTCTTTCCAGTGCCAGAGTGGATCTGGCTAAAAAAAAAAAAAAAAAAAAAATTGAAAAAAGAACAGAGTTTGCTTCTCTTTAAGAAATGGCGAAAGCAGGTTTTGGTACCTACAGGGAGCAGGGACTGATCAAAAACAATGCCTGACTGGGGGAGGGGGTCCAAACACAGATGGAGCAGCTTGGAAAAGCTGCAATGTTGTCAACTACGCCTACATCCCATTCACACCACCTCACAGCAACAGCTACAACAAAAAAAAATGGCTATGATTTGCATTATGTTGAGACTAGTTGCACAGATGGCATTAGATCCAACACAGCAAGAATCAGAAGAGGGAAAATAACGTGCTACTCCTTTGTCTTTGGAACACTTACTATTGAAGACCACATTGTTGTCCTTGAAATCTTTCCACTGCTGATACCATTTTGAGTCTTTATGCAGCACCATACCCATGGCCTCCCTGGAAAAGTGCAGAAAACATGGGTTCTTGTGAACGAGTAACTTACAACTGAGAGAATAAAAAGGAGAACATCCCGATAAGTATCACTGCAGCATCACTGAGGCTGCTACACCACGTAAATGATACACGACTTAGTGGAGCAAGGCAGCAGAGAAAGCAAAGGAGCTCAGACTTGGCACTGCCAAACATAATTCAACAGCAAGATGTTAGAACTGAGAGAAAACATAACACATGCACAAGTCCTAATTTCATGTCAGAACACTATGTACCCACTTTATAATTCTGAGTGCCCTGTTTTACTATCGGAACATTCCGTATCATCAACTTATGCTGGAAATTTACTCTCAGACCTACTTGCTCTGCTAGGTTACACCTCACCCCACAGCCTCAATTCAGCACTTGGGATTTTAACCATCCCTGACCTGTAGTTAAGTTTTCACATTTATATCAAATTATACACAGAAATATTCACCCTAAATTAAATCCAATACGTACTCATTGGCTTCAAATATTCGCTCCTCTTTAATCCTCTCGCCTGAGAATTCTGTTCTTTTTCGTAGTCGCTCCGGACGTTTGTAAGGACCGGTCTGCCCTAAAACACTTTCATCTATTTCCTTCTTAACGGTTTCTACACCCTGAAAGGAAAACATCCCTATTATGTTGATTTACTGTTCCCCCCGGCCCCTTCCCAGAAACTGAAAATCGTTTCTGCTGAAGGAAAAAAAATTAAAAAGAAAGAGACCACAGGTTATTCACCCCTCCCTTACTCAGCAAATGCTTCTTTGCCAATGGCTATTGACAAACACACCAATAGCAAGGGCTTCTGCTTAAGAAGTTAACAGCCTAGGACAGCAAATGGATGGTTGTATTGAATCAACCTGAAGAAAAAAACCAATACAGTAGAAACTACAGACACAGTCAAACCTTACAGCTGATAAAGGGTAACCTCTACAGAGTGTAAATTGGCATAAATCAAGTCAGAGGAAGGCAAGCATATCAGCCCCCAACAGCCAGCAGCTGCTGATAGAAAGACAAGCCCCAGGCAAAAGGGAGAATGATTCCTAGTATCCAGAAGTAGGGGAAGGACTTCAGGACACCAACTAACTGCAAAGCCACTGTAAATTTCAGGTTCTAGGCTCAAGATTAAACCAACAGAAGTATTGTTTTCCCCAAAACAAAAAGAAGCCTTTTTACAGACTTCTACACACCACCTAGCTGAGAAAATAGCTTCAAAGCAAACTGTTTTTTTGCCAGAGCAGAGATGTGAAAAAAATCACAGTAGCGCCGTTATACTAAAGGAGAAATAGGAGATATTCTCCCTCTTGGGTGAGGCTACATCAAGAAAAAGGACCTGATAAACCTGGACTGATAGACAGTGAACAGCTACATCCTTAGTCCAGATACTGCCAAGAGGAAGCTGCATCCTACCACAACCGTTGTTGGGAATTTTTGTCATACAGTTCAATAGGAACTCGAACTAAAAGACATTTTTAGTGTTTCTCCTTCATCTTGGCTGCTCTACTTCTATTACTGAACTTTTGAGCAGTACTTTCTCTAGTTGCATACTTTCCTATTGCAACCAGACACAGGCAGGCAGAAAGGGATTTTATTATACACACTCTATACAGCTTTTCCCAACTTGCATCTTTATTTAGAACATGCAAGTCATGCAGCCCAAAGCATCATGTGGCTTTATGGGGGCTGCTATTTTTCAACTTTATTTTATGCAGGAGTTTTCTGGAGGACACACCAAATGTCCAACACAGCTTTGCCAGCGTAAACCATCCTCCCCTACTGAAAGTCAGCGTGACTTCCCCCTGAAGAAAGTTACCACAGCGCTCAGGGCCTAGACAGAATAGATGCCAGAGATCTGATATGAAGCAGAAACTGGAATTTAAGTGACTGTAAACATCAAGGATAAGCAAATAAAAAGCTCCAAAGCTCAGTCTGTTCCTACTGACTATAAAAGACAATCTGAGGGAACCTGGCAGAGAACAGAACAAGACACAAGCCCCTGTGGATATCATCTAGCTCCAGATCGTGCAAATAAACTATCTCCTAAATACCAAAATCATGGGGAGCTTAAAATGAGACTACTACTACAATTTCTAAGACAATTGTATTTGGTTTTCTGAAGCAGCTGACTGAATATTCCAAATTCTACGTACATCCTAGAAAGTATAGCAAAGCTGCAAGAACTGTTCACAGCCTATAAAAGGTCTGTGAATCTGTTACATCTGACAATGCATCAAAAGTTTTTATCTGTTTACAGGGAAAACAAATCGTTAAGCCTCAAAAAATTTACTTTATGGTCCTATAAAACCATTGCCTGTTTATAAAGTCTGGCCTAGCAGTCTGCTTTATAGAAGGATCAAACAGTTCGTAGGTTAGGAGACTGCTGGAGCAAGATAACAGGTTTCCTGACAGAAAAAGAAAAAAATATGGTGGATAATGTGATCTGCAGATACAGCTGGAAATGACCTTTAGCAGATGATGTCTTATTAGGAACACAGAAAGAGGGGAACTGACATGACTGATGTGACTGATACTGCTCCTCTTACAAGGGCTAAAGCTGAGGCATGAGGAACCAGTCGAGGGGAACACTTCTTGTCAGGCTGACTGCCAGTTGATTGGGTGACATCAAAACAGATGAGCGCTTACACATTTTCAAGAAAAGGAGAGCTTTAAACAAGCCAGTTTGTTCTCAAGAGTACCACCAGTACCTGTCTACAGAAAACATTTGCTATCCTACTCCACAAGCAGAGCAACCAGTTCTTCCAGTAACACATTTTAGCAAAAGCTCAGCTACTCCCAACTTACACTTTTCTAGGGTTGTTGAGTCAACACCAGACCTGAAAAATACACCTCTGGAACTTATCAGCTTATTCCAATGGTTCAAAAGAACTTGCTCTAAGAGTTTTGCATTTCATTTTATACTCAGCATAAACTCGCTCATAACTTCCATGATAACAAGCTGTGTCCACAGCGCTGGGTCCTGCAGAGGTGTGGGACTTACGTACCTGAGAAATAGCTTTGAAGGCAGCTGTCTTGCCTAATTTCTCTCCTCCTTTTGTCACTGACTCTGCAGACTGCTTTGCTGTTTTTGCTGCTTCTTCCACACCTTCCTTTATCTTTCGGCCAATATCACTCTTACTTACTTCATCCAAACTCTGAAACAAAACAGAACAGGAGAGAAAAGGTCATTTCAGGTGAAACAGGGAAAAACTTATTTTGAGTAACTCCTCTTTGCGAATGCTGAAGACCTCCTAACACATGACAAGACTAATCAACCCTAAGGTGAACACACGTGTCACAGGGGAGGCTTTACAGGGACACCATGGCTTGGCACTGCAGCGCTATCCAACACCTCTATGCAGAACAACAAATATGGCTGCTCATGGGACCATATGCATTTGTAATAGCTGCTACCCCCAGATTTCAAAAAATATGTATTTTTCTTGACATCAAAGAGAAGGACCAATGATGCTGGAGTTAAAATACCCTAGCCCTTTCTTTTGAAACAATCAGGGACTTCTTGCTTCTTAAAAGAAGGTATAAAAGAGGCTGAGACAGCTCCCTGCTATGCAACTCTTCCTGTAAAATTAGGAAATGCTTTTCTCAACCCAACATCTCCATATACATCACTTTGGCTGTTTACAGAGCATCTCATATGCAAGAGGTTAAAAGGACTCTGCCAGCAGCTGGTCACCCTTTCCTTCTGCACCATCACACATCAGATTCTCAAGGATCTTGGAAATCTCACTGGCAGCAGGCCACCAATTCTGATGGGCCACAAGCCACAACCCCAGAGGAAGAGAAATGACAGGATAACACTCCCAACTGCTTTTCCCTGGTTTTCAGTGAGATGTGGCCAACAAAGACGCTTACAGCGCCCTCAACAGTACTGAAAAGATAATGGTAACGTCTACGTCAGCAAAGAGCATTATGTCCAGCTCCTACGTACACACAGTTAAGCTACAGCAAAGCTACACTTAGAATGAGAGTGAAGGAACGCAGCAGAGAGCAGGCACCAGGCCCACACAGACTTCAGACTGCACAGAGTTTAAGTCCAGCGGCTGGCTGGCTGCTTCTCAGCGGGGATCCTGCACCTGACTGAAAGTGCTGGGAACAATCACACGGGCTTTGATCTTAAACCACGGCTGAAAACGGCTTGGCTCACTCTGCTCTGAAGCAGTCTAGCTATGAGCAGGAAGTCTGTGAGCTTCAACTGACAGGTAAGAAAGAGCCTCCTGAAGCATCTCTCAGCTCTAACTTACTACAGAAAATTTTGTACTCCCTATAAGAGAAAGAGCAGTAAGTTTTCAATCATTGCTGATTTAATTAATCAGTAAGAGGGAAAAACAAGACTTGGGAGTAACCATCAGGGTGGCAGCCACTGCAGCAACAGCCCTTCTCCAACTCTTCTAGCTCAGTGCCACCTCCTGGGTACTGACAGATCTACAGCAGAAGGAAGGGTAACGACAAACCCAGCAGCAAGACTGGGAGCCGGTGGGCTAGCAGGCACTTTTGCCACAAAGGAGTGAGTAAGACTGGGTCTGCTCTCTCCTCCTCCTCCCAGCAGCCCTGGAGACTGAGGGCAGCTGGTGCAGGCTGAGCACGCAGGAATCAGCAGGTTGATTCCAGCAGGCCCTGTCCTGCCAGTCATTCCCTGTCCTCTGAAAGCAGCAGGGAGATGCTGAATGGATGAAGGGGGCAGAAAAGGGAATAAGGAATAAAAGGCTTTGCACCCCACTGAGGACTGCCCAAATAGCCCAGTTTTGTACCAGCTGAATTCACAGCTGCAGATCAGCTTCTGCAGGTGTCACATGCACCCTATTTATTCCATATTTAAAATAATATCAGGAAGACTCCTCAGAATTTTCCTCTAAAGATAAAAATCAAAGCATACTAAACACACAAATACATCTGCTCTCTAGATGAATTCGGACAAGATATGAAGTAAATGAGCACAAGCTGCAGTGCTTAGTCCCAGCCTAAAAAATAACTTGAATTCAACTGCTTAGAAGCAGATCTATACAGACACAGTGATCTTTAAAGTCTGAGCCTCGAATGGAAGACACTCATACCTGCTGGGTATGAATGATGCCTGCTCCTCCAGGCATTTTGTTATTCCCAAGACACAGAGCCACAGGATCACTTGCAGCATGCTAACTGAGAGGAGAGCACTTCAACTATAGCACCAGCACTTCTGCTTACAAAGACCTGGAGCCTCTGACGTTACAGATCTTTTTCAACATGCAGTAAGAAGCCAGAAGCCCTAGCACCTTAGTAGCAAGAAGTGTCAGTGTGAAGAGCATCACATCTCCTAAACAACTTTCCAGGATGATTTTCCAGCATTGCTCTAACTACCCTCCAGTAAAAGAACCACCTTGAGGCTTTTTTTACTGCTAGACAACACAGAACTGTAAGGACCATCTCCAGTCTCCAAATCTGAGAGGAATCGCTGCACAGTGCCTCTCCTCTGACCACACACTGACTGACTAAGGAATCTATCATATGCCATCACTACAATTTTGTTAATGATTCTGGCCTTAAAGATTAAAAATAGTCACCACCTTTGGAAGAGCAACCACCTTTCACCAAGAAAAAAGGAAGGGTGATAATACAAATGTGCACAAAACACAAAACCTTAGAGCAGAACTGCCTTAGGGAAGGGTTCTTCCATAGCTGCGTTTTACCTCTTTCACTGTACCAGTTATTTCTTCAAGTTTCTTTTTAATCACTTCTGAGGTCTTCACTGTTTCAGATTCAATGGTTTTCTGTGGAAAAAAAAAAAAAAAAACATTCTGCATGTAACTACAGGAGGGAAAATACTCAAAAACAGTTCAGCACATAGCACACCCCATTAACACTGTAATTGAGGACAAAAAGAGCTACATCCTAGGGAGCAAACTACTTGAGTAACCAGCTTCAGCATTTCATTTCTGCAAGTAATGCTGTTCATAGTTCTTGAAAGAATGAAAAAGAAGTATTTAACTACTGCCAACGTTAAATTTAATGTGTCATTATTTTATCTGCTTATTATTTGGGAAATCCAGTGAAGAGTCTGTTGGAAAGATTTTCCACTAAAAAAAACCCAAAACACCTAAGGCATCCATCTACCAGCCAGTATTTCCAACCAAGCAGAACTTCTCATAAAAACAGGCATGCTGAACTAAACAGTTCATTTGCAGAAAGATTCAAATTTACATTCAGAACAGTAACAGCTCAGTGGTTGGGCAATGAAAACATCAAAGGAATACACGAGGAAGACTTACATATTTCCTCCGTGCTTCTCGAAGCGCATCAGATTCTTCTAGCTTTTTGGCTTCATCTCGGAACTTTTTAATACTTTCTTTCATCTCCTTGTTTTTTGCTAATTCCTGTTTGATGTTCTCCACAAAACCTGATATAAAACCCTTTCTTCCTCCAGAAGAGTAGCATCTAGACTAAAGAAAATCATTACATGTTGTAGAATCTAAAGAGACGTTAAATTAAACACATATCAAAGCCAGCAGGTAGATTTACTTAAGCCAAGCACTGGGTCACTTCCAACGTATGAAATGTTGTGGAAAACATGCAGCTACCTTGAAAAAGAAGCAATTTACCCTCAAAACAGCCAGATGTCCAACACACTTGTAACACCCTGTGAAGTACATCTATAGAGCCATTAAAAAAGATGCATCTCCAGAGGAAGTTTAACTCCAGAGGTTAATTCAGGCTTAAACAGTTTGGTAGATGAAGTTACCAGAGCACCACTCCTGAACTCTGTCACTTGGACTCAGCTGCTACAAAATTCCTTGAATTCATCAGATATATCTTAAAAAGTGGAAACTGTCAACCTAAAACTGGTGCTTCTCAGGAACATATCCACATCTAGTCCACAGATTAGTACCCTAATGGGAAACCACTTTCAGCCTGAAGTAATAATTAAAAAAAAAAATATATCAGCTGTTAACCAACCTGATGGATCTCTAAAACGGGCCTGCTCATTCTATACACTGTACCCCTGTGGACTGCAGGAACTGGGTATCTTCTGGATATAAGCCATATGCCACTGATGAGACATTTCTGCAGTGAAAACATAAGATCAGGTTAGTGCACAATAGAAGGCGGCTGCAGCCTTAAAGAGCCAAGAAAGAAAGGAAAGAACACCACAAAACAGGTAATATTCACTGGTCTTCTGGGAACACGTCCCAAGTGCTGCGAGGAAACACTGCAGGCTGGTTTGATAAGTCATCCATAAGAGCTCTGGTTCGAGCAGCACTACATCCAGTTACAAGTTCATTTTGATAAAACCAAAGCTGCAGTCCGAAACGGGGCAATACGCTTTTCACAACTACTTGAGAAAACGTATGTGCTTCACAGAACCCTGATTTTATGAAAACAGTGATGCACAAGTAAATCCATCCTTGAGTCAAAACATGGTAGTGATGAGAAGTATATTGTTTTTTCTAGGAAAAATGGCTCCAAATATAACTTTCTCCCAACTGTGGAGGAAACCCAGGATCCCTCTGTATGTACTTGTGCTGCCTGAAGTCAAACACCTTTTGCCTCAAGTCACAGAACAGAAAGGATACACTAGATCACAGAATGATCAGTGAGAAATCCTGCTGCACCTTGCTGAGATCACAAGCTGCCAATTCTTGTATCACGTGGCTAATCCATCAGTCCACCACCCTACACTGAAAGGAGACTATGCAGAGCTTGCAGATTCTTGTCTTTACTCCCTTAATATGATCCTTTAGCACTGACCTAGCTCCTCTTTCCCACATTCTGGAAAAATCTATTCGGCCCATCCTTGGCCTTCAGTCAGGCAAAAGCTGCACCTTTTAACTCAAACTAACCTCCTGTTCTTGGTGGACCTGCATTACCAAATCATGCAACCCAAGCTCCTTCTCTACCAGACCATGCCTCAAACTGCTCATCCTAAAAAATAAAAAAACCCAGAAAACAAAACATGGACAAATCAAACAGGCTTTGCCATTAAAAGACTTTGGAAAACGATCTGCAAGCGGAGAATATTTAATTCTGTATCCAAGCTAACAATAACACATCCACCTCTTTAACAGGCTCCTAGATGTTGAAAAGGTTTTGTGGAAGCTGCACTGTCTGGTCCTGCAGCTTCAGTGACGGCGCCACCAAACACCACAAGCTAAATCCAGACTTTACCTCTGAGAAGCAACGGCGTAATATCCTCACATATCCTGCCGGCCCAAAGACATGCGTTACATCAACTTACTGGTTTCTCTACTTTTATTAACTCAGCTCCCTCTGATTTATCACCTCTGTAGTTACACCTAAGTTGGATTGCTGAGCTTTAAAGTGTCAATTATATATCAGGGAAGGAAATGCTCTCCATAGCCTATCTTTGAACCTTGCTGCCCAAGTCATCACTGAGGCTGGGCTTTATAGCAAGCAAGAATAAGCTAGAAATAATACCTTAAAAATCTGTATTAACTGTAAGAATTACATTAAACCCTGGGCTGACTGCCTGCTGGATTTAACCAACTGCAATTCTTGACCAAACGGCACATTTCTTCCATGCTACTAAGCAGAGATGTTTAATCCCATGTTTAACTTTGGGCACAAAAGATCAACCGCTTTCAAAGCACGTGACACTACAAAGCAGCTTTTAAAGCCAGAATCTTTACATTCAGTTCACACTCCCATTCACCTGCTGAACACTGGGGAAAAACTCGTATTTATATTTAAACCTTGCAAGAGGCCATCGGTGGAGCAGCCCAGCACTACAGACACCTCTGTGAAGACTCTCTGGAAGCTCTAAGACCCGTCTGGGCTAAACTGGCCTGGGCTGTCCCTTGCTGAGCTTGACAGCAGCGCAAGCAGCGACCCCGGAGCGGGGAGCAGAGCTCGTGCCTGGTTCCACCCGCCCCGAGGCGCCCTCAGCACGGGCCTGGCGGCCCTCAGGGCCTGTC
>NW_020799141.1:8651-36050 GCF_003259725.1 Athene cunicularia | reverse complement strand
GTAGTCTGGTTTTGCTAGTGACAAGGCTGAAACCCATCTTTTCTAGCTGCTAACAATGGTGGAGGAAGTAGGAGAGGGACTGAAAAGGAAACTCCCACAACGTTGTAACTAAGGTTTTTATTGTGAAGCAAAATGCACCAGGGTCGAGGTTTGGGGTTGGGATTTTTTTATTCCAAAGTACAAAATACCAAGTGAAGTATCTGCTCCTCCTGTTCCTCCAGCACTGCAGCATCCCCCGTCTCTCCTGCAGCAAGAGCTGCTCCTGCTCAGCAGCCAACACTGCAGCGAACGTGCCCGCCCAAAGCTCATCGCTCCATTTTCTGCAACAGCAAGGCTGGTTTGAGGTTCCTGCACTTGCCTGCTTCAGTTTACCTTCCATCAGCACAGCTGTGCAACAGGAAATTTCCTCAATTAACTGGAATACCAAAAAATCAAGCCTACACCCAAGGTTAGTTCAGCTGTTTTATCACACAAGCACTTCCCCTCTCCGTGTAGCTGAGGGGAGAGAGGCAAGAGAAGGGGCTGGTGGAAAAGGCAGGAACCTCTTAGGTGAGATTTTCTTCATGGAGAAAGCAAAGGGGAAACTAAACATCAACAGAAGGCATTCTTGAGAGCATGTTTCCTTAAAGTTTACAGGGAGAAAGGGTTAAGAGACCAAGACCAAGTTGTGACATTTGTTCTCCCTATAGAGTAGCTCCAAAAATTATTAGAACACCTTCAAGCAGTTGTTCCACATTTCAGGTTTCTGACACCACTCTGGCTCTTGCCACCCAACTTCGTGGTGTCATAAAGCAGAGCAAATTTCACCACAAGACAAGCAGGTAAGCTTTAGCTTATCAACTACAGTGGATGACACTTCCAAGAGCTTTCTGAGGGGCTATGGTTTGGATGCCAGCTTTGTGCAAAAATTTTTAGAGCGAGGGTCCCCACTCTTCACTTGCCCAGGATCAGAAATGATACTGGTACATCTCCCTGTGAGAGATCATGGGAAGGCAAAGGAGCAAAGTCCTGCTGACACGGTCAAGCCCACCATGAGGATGTCTTTTCAGTTCCCATTACTGTAAGAAGAATTTAATTTTGGAGGCCACACAGCTCTCCAACTGAGCTAAGGGCAAGAAATCCTGTCTTTGGCATATAGTTTCAGCTCTCCTCCCACAAGAATTCCCATTCAGGAACAATCATTTCTGGTTTGTTATTAAAACAGTATTTGTTGCAGGAGGTGGTGACATAACCCCACCTTCCACCTGCAGCAGCTGTTTCCTGACTGGAACCGACACACCTGTGTGCACAGCCCCCACGGGAATGCTCTACATTAGAAAAAAAAAAATAGGTTTTTTAATCCATTTTCAGTTCAGGCCTTCAGAATGGCACTGACACAACTGAAGGTAGAGGATATTTTATTTATTTTTTTTTAAAATCAGCATTGCCACCGGAGAAAAATTAAGCTACCAGCCTTTTGCTACGAGTGGTCATTGATTAGGTCTGAATACAGGAAAGGGAAGTCCCCTGCACCCTGAAGACATTCAAACATTAGTGTGAATGCACAAATGCATCATTTTAAAGACCAAATCATACTGTCATAAACTGACAACCAAGAGGAACATTCTTGCTTGACACTTCACAAGAGAATACAAATTCTAGTTTACTGAGCTCAGTTTACAGATACTTTTGCAAGCATAGGATGTGCTGCCAGTAACGGATGCTGTGACTGAAATCTTTAACTTGCATTTATTATCAAAGTCATACTGTTTACATCTGTAATGTCAACAAGATGCCACAACTACAAAAAAAGATTGTGCACATTGCAGTTTCAATGCAAAAAACAGTAAAATGGAAATCCATTTGTTAAAAAAGTAATTAAAATTACTCCAGAAGCAACTGAATTGTTTTAACACCTTTACATCCAGTCAAATTAAAATGGTTAACAAGAAAAAATACAAATTCAAAAATCTGGTATCAGTGTTAAAAAGGCAACTACTTAAGCATTTCTATCAATTCGCACGTCAATCTCCCTCCCACGGAGCTGTATCCCATTCATCATACGGCAGGCCCGCTCAGCTACTTCTGGGGACTCAAATCTAACCACACCACATCCTTTAGACTTCCCATTCTCCATCTTGATATCAGCATACAGCACATGACCTTAAAAAGAAAAGAAAGGGCCTTGTTTAACCCAGCAGGTACCACATAACTGTCTGGTAAATCACAGTTCTCTACCTCAAGCCACAGAAAGCACACCTTCAGATGTTGCCATTACTCTGAAACTTAAAGCTGCTGGACAACTTTACCACGTCACTGTTTCAAAGACGTGCTCTCAGTTTAAGTCATTAATTAAATCAAACGTGTTCTCTCAATTCCCACTCAAGCAGCAGCATCAGAAGTAGATGAACAGAACAAAGCACACACTAACAAGCCCTGTCCAACTCGTCAACGCCCACTTCACATCACAACTGAGGAGGCTGGGACTTGATTTTGCCATCAGACAAGCAGCACAAAATACTGAGGAGCAAGGTCTGGGCACAGCAACTGCTGCCATAAAAAAAACCTCCCCGAAGCTGAACTGCACACCCCAACAGTCAGTAGCTGCATTCAGAATTTTTTCAATTTTATTTTTTTTTTTTTAAGGACGGTTTTCCCAAACAACTATGTTCACTTAGATATAAAGAATGTGTGCAGATGCTTTTCAGCAACTCTCAGGACTTCCATATCTCTATTTCTATCTCTTTCTGCAATTGCAAGGAGGTTATTAACCTCGGCCCCTGAGAGGAAGAAGGCAGCAAAGGCTTAGAAAAAAACCATATGTTAAGTGGGTTATCAACTAGCCAGGCATTTATTTCTTTTTAACTCCACAGAATTCTTGCTGGTATAGCTGGGATAGTAAACATCCTTACAACACTTGTCAATGTTAAGATCTGGCATTTCAGTGAGTCTGAGTGAAATTTTAAATACCAGTGTCAGGGACATACAGAGCCAGGATATACTGTCTAATTCATATTCAATTCTCAGAGTAATTACCAGTAACTTACCACATTCATTAAATTTATCTTTCAGCATTTTCCATGTAAAATCAAAAGGCAGCTGTGAAAAAGAGAAGAGCAGACCGTTACTGAGGATCTGTTGAACTACTTGCAAGCACTGCCAACTCTTCAAAACATGTTTTCCATCCTGGGACAGCCATTGTTCAGCATCTTCATTTACAGATGCAGAAAGCTCTTCTCCTGCTAAGGAAATGGCTTCAACTCACAAAAGCCTACCTAACTCCACCTTTGGCAGCATCCAGTATTAGATACTCTGACAAGTCAACCGAGCGCAGATGAGATCAACATGTCAGTACCAATTGATTTCAGGAGGAAGGAGAGGTAGGAAGAAGGCTACTCACATTTCTCACAAATATTTGACAGGCTTTTCTGGCCACCCCAGCTGCAGGTCCTCCAGTTCCTCCAAGGGAGCCTGCAAAATTGCCTGCAAAGTTTCCACGTTCCATGTCCATTGTTCTTTCAAAATTGCTTCCCATTGCAAGTCCCATTCGATCTATGCCTGCTCCCATGCCCTGCCCCATAGCAGGACCCATTCTTTCCATATTAGTGGCTCCAATGCGCTCCAAGCCCATTCTCTCCATGCTAGCAGCACCCATACGATCTATTCCTATTCTTTCCATGGGAGTGGCACCTATGCGATCCAAACCAGCCGGCATTCTCTCGATCACCTGCCCCATTCCAGTTCCCATTCCAGCAGGGACCATACGCTCCATGCCTATGCCCATTCTATCCATGCCAGAACCCATACGCTCTACGCCTGATCCCATCCTGTCCATCGTGGTGCCAACGCGGTCAATGGCAGCACCCATCCTCTCGATACCAAAGCCTATTCCAGAGCCCATTCGTTCTATGCCTGAACCCATCCTCTCAATAGCTGGGCCCATCCTCTCAATGTTAGGAGCAATGTGATCTATGCCCAGAGGGGCCATTCGGTCAATGCCTGAACCCATTCGCTCCACGTTGGAGCTCATGCGATCCAAAACAAGACCCATCCTGTCTATCTCTGACCCTACTCTCTCCATCCCATGCCCCATCCCGGAAGGAATTCTTTCTATTCCCGAGCCCATACGATCAATGCCAGGTGCCATCCTCTCAATCCCAGGAATGCTGGCATTTCCACCACCTGCAACACAACACACAGATTATCAGTAATCACACAGGGACAAAAAACCCTAATGCATGCTTACACTACTGAAATGCTTCAAGCTCTACCATTACTCAGAAAAGTTACTGCAAGCTGTGTGCTCTGTTGCTGCAGAATATGAAGAAAAGTTTTATTTCGGATGGTAAGAAGAGTACTACTGGTGATTACGCAGACCATCCTGACTACAACACGTGACTTAGGGGAGCAGTCATCTCAGACCACACACTACAGTTGGGATGGAGAAAGGTTTATCCCTTCGCTAAGGAGCTTAACTTCTGTATGCACAAAGAAAGCCTTTCAAGAAAAACAAAGGAGAAAATTTTGAAGGCATAGGCAAACCTAGGAGAAAATCAGGTGACAAAACTGATTATTTTAAATACAATCTTAGCTGCTGGCTGTCCTGTGCAGTACACTGGGGATTACACAGTAAGAATAATAATTCAGTAACTGAAATTACAGTTCAAATACAGATTGCTTAGAAGAGGATTGAAATCACATCATCCTTGCGACACGACTCAAAGATTGCTTCTGCCAAGCCAGGGAGAGATTTCTATGAGAAAAGTTTGCCCAAACCTAAGAGCCTTCTTATCACCAGAACCAAAAAAAACAGAAAGCAAATTCCACGCAAGAACCACAGCAGAATGACCATTATAAAGTCACAAACCATGCTTGGCTTTTTGATGTGGAAATATAAAAAGGCTGCCTGTGCCGTAAAACATAAGAATAGGGTTTCTGTATCTGCTACATAAAATCCCTTGGCTGAGTTGTCCTGACTCTGCTAAAGAGTCTTCAAGTTCCTGCAGTAAAAGGATCACTCCCCTCCAGCTTAGGCCATTTTTCTGTTGTACGAAGGATCTTGGCCATCTATCAAATCACGTTTAGCACTGAGCTCTGCAAAAAAATCCCAATTCAGTTTGATTCTTATATAAGGGAGCCTTGAAGAACGCATGCTTAAATATTTTTAATATTTAATGAAGAGAAACGAGATACATAACTCTGAGATGAGCTCAAGAAAACTGAAGCAACCACATTTGTGAACAACACTCATCCTGCTTCAGTATTTTGAGCTTCAGTAGACCTTAAACAGCAGTATGGGTCCAGGTTACATGATGTTTATACTTGTACAAGCAAATTGGCTTTTTTTTTTAATTAAAAAAAAAACAAAACAAAACAAAACAGCAATAAACATTTAGTATTTCTTCAGCTGAAAACTGAAGCATTTTGGTTTTAGTCTCCTAGAAAAGGGCTAATCCTGTACAGGCAGGCAGAGTCAGCTCTTGGTTATGAAATGTTGCGATTCAGTCATTAAGCAAATGAAGTTAATTCTGTAAATTGGGAAGGGGAAGAGGTCTGCCTACTTGGAGATATTTAGGTTCAGCTTTGTTTCAGAAGTTCTGCAGTTGTGAGTACTTCATTACTGAAATAGTCTGGTATTTCCAGAGAATCACTGGGAAACTTGCTAGGAACCCAGATGTTATACAGACAGCAGGAAGGAGCAGGACTTTGTTTTCACTGAAGAAAATACAGTATCTTGGCAGTAGCATTTCAAAAATGGACAACAGCCAAAGCTGACAGTCTAAAAACATTTTTTCTTCCTATAAGCTTTTATCAGAAATTTTTAATGAATAACATTGCTTATCTATTTAAATAGTAACTCCCTCAAAACTATTTTTTATTGCATTATGAGAGATATGTATAAAAAAGCCCAAAAACCAGTGAGTTACTATAACTGAATTGCTGCTTTAAGTGCTTTGAGTTTTTCTGAAGGCTGAATTTGCTTTGCAACCTTAATTTTAAGAATATTTGTCTTTTTTTAATGACTTATACAAAGATCACCTTTCTTTGCATGCACAATCCATTTTTATAGTCGAGTGGTACCAGCAGCACTATACTGCATTTCACTTTCATTAAAAATTAAGTTACATCAAGTTAACAGAGCACAGCAATAACCGAGCAATCTCAGGAATGAGCTGAATCAAGCTGTACTCACACAGAACAGATGTTCACAGAAGACATTAGAAATGTTCAAGTTCTGAATCTTTCCATTAATACCTTTTGTCATCTTGAAGCTGCTACAGACAAAACAGCCCTGCACTAGCCTTGCTCAGTTCAAGTAATATTTTACACTGAGTTATCTGCTATATTGATAGTCTTCCTTTTCCCACTGGGGTTCAAAAGGAAAGACCAAGAGAACACCCCTGCACTGCACAAGTTGCACGGCAAGGCATTCTCTTCAATAATCTGATGTGTGAGTCTATACCAGATTCCTAAAACGTCTGGGAGGAATGGAAGGAAATTAAGGTTTGACCATATTTCTCCTCCCCTCTGCCGAGGCTGCAGACTGTGTTTTAGTGACAGGATTGGGTCATGGATCATTCAGAACCTTCCTCTTTGCCACACACATATGAAAGTTTACCATGAAGTTTCAAGGCACGAGACACGTGCAAGCCCATGAAAACTGTGATGTTTCCTGTTGCATCTGAAATTCCATTACACAGCCCCACAGATCACTGCTACCATATCCATCTGCCTTCTGTAGAGCTCTTAGGAGTTTGATCAAAACCAGACTACTACAGCAAATATATATAAAATACAGCCTATTTTGTTACAACAAAATACACACAATTTTTACATACAGTTCAGATATGAAAAGCAGGTAGAAGTAGTACCTAGCTTGGTGTATTTACCTATTCCTCTCTCCAAGGTCTCTCCAAAACTACGAGACATTCCCATTTCATTTCTTCCAAACTCTCTTTCAAATCCTCCACCCATGGCACGATCCATCTCTGAAAAGATTAAGTCAGACATATTCTTCAGGGTGTCGAACTGACTCCTGAGAGAATATTTTAATACAGGCATAATTTTTAAATATTAACAACAAGGTAAGTTTTTTCCTTAAGTTCTCCTGATCATTTTATGATGCCTTCTTGAGACCAAATAAAGCAGGACGCATCTCAGTAAGGACAAACACATTCGAGGCAGCCACTTTGCTCTGGAGACGTCTTTCTGGTGAATACAGACAGAGCACACTTCATCTCTTTCTAAATTAGTCCTTCAAGAGAACCTCAACGCATCACTTGTTGTCTATAGCAGAGGCCACGAGCAATTTGTGCACGCTGTGTTAGGTGTAAGCATTAAGTTTTACCAGTAAAAGCAGCGAAGAGGGAAATGACCTGTCCCGAAAGTCTCTCCAGTGTTACCTTTTCAGAGAACACAGGTCAGGAGTTGGAAATAAAAAAAAAAACCACCTAATGCCTACCACTCATTCTGCCCATGTTCATTCCAGCTGGGAAGCGACCAATGTTTTCCATGCCACCAAAAGGACCTTCCATTCCTAAAAGAAAATATTTTTCAGGGATTCTTTAGCAATGCATTTCAACTTAACGCTACACTTCACCCACATAAGCTGTTTTCACAGAACATTTCCACAGGCACCAAGACAACTCCGTATCACAGACGCACAAAACAAACTTTGGTGAGAATTTAGTCACACTATCTCCTAAACCAAAGGCAGTTTTAACAAGTTACATGGCAAAAACATTGGTCATGTTTTATCTGAGGTGTTAACCCTTCCCCATCCACCTACAGCAGTTTTATTAATACTCAAAAAGAAACAAGTTATTACTAAATTAGTGACAATTTCAAAGAACACAAATGCCTGCTAGACGTATATGGCTACATTTACATGACTCTGAGAGCCCAAGCTATATACATGTCAAGAAAACACAGCTTACCTCCCATTTTATTCATTCCAAAGCCCATGCCTTCCATTCCCATTCCTCAAAATAAAAGAGAAAGCTTTATATAGCAGACGTAATTCTACAAAAGTTCAGCCATTAGACTGGCTGTAGAAACAGAGACCATACAACATGTCCACTGTTTGGACTGAAGAGCTTACATGTGATAACTCCGAGTAGATTGCAACATTCCTTCTCAGAAAACAAAGCAGCAAAGGGGAAAAAACCCATAGGCATTTATAAATTGAAAGCTGAATGTGTGCTACTTTTTAGGTGGCTCTTTTACTTGTGCTGTTTAAACATACCCTAAACAAAGATTTGCAAGCCCACTAATAAGTGTTAAAAGTGACAGATGGTTTTAAAAGTTTAATGTATATTTGCAGTGTCTGCTGCTCATGCTCAAGAGTCAGAAAATGAGAGCTGTGCCTTGACCACAGTGAAAAAAAAATGGAGCAGTCGGTTAAATTCAAGTTTCCATTATCAAGCTCATTACTTAGCTCAACAAAAACTCATTTGGCTTTAACACTCCTAATACACTTCAACTTTTTGTGTAGGCAAAACAAAGCTATCTACCTTCTACACAGCTTAAAGCTCTCATGAAACAAAAGCATAGGAGTAATCTTCTTACCTCCAGGTCCCATGTTGCCCATTCCCATGCCTTTGTTTAAATGATTTGCATCAATAGGTTGACCTCCAGGTCCTAATCCCATGCCAATACCACCAAGACCATCTGAAGAAAATATTCAGATATCAAAAAAGCCTTCTTTCCATAGTTTGACAAAACAGCAAGTTTTATTCTTAAGTAATTGACTTCCATTCTCCAAAAAGCTTGCTGTGTTCCCACTTTGGGGTGTGTACTTAAAGCATGAAAGCGTATAGTAAATCCAGAGTAGATGTGTCTTGAAATATACTAAAAACTATCTCAAATATTTTTTTTTTCCTCATAATCCATTTTCCAGCTTACTACTGAGAAAACTTGCTTGGTTGGTTGGTTTTAAGCTGACTCCTGAAAAATAACTGGCTAGAACACTGCTTATTTTGTGCAACTCCTCAATCTAAGGAGAATCGAGTGGGCAATTTAGTATAAAGATCTTCTAACCTTTGCACGGTATTACCCTTGATTGACAAATGGCTTATTTCCACCTTTGCCAAGGTTCTTCCCTTGTAGGAAAGAATTTCACCACAAAGTTCAACCTATCATTATGATAGCCACCTATAGAATTCAGAGCACACAGCCAGCCTCTTCTCTGAGCAAACAAAGTATATCAATCCCAGGCATAATTTTGAAACTTCCTGTACCCAAATGAATTAAGGATTCCCCAGTCCAAAGAAAGAAGAAAAAGCCCTCATATTTTCCTCATAGTTAATCAGGAAGAAAGCGTTCTCTGCTTGCACTTGCATTAAACAACAGCTTAATGGTATTCTTTGCCTATGAGAAGAGGACTTCCTCATTTACAGCTCAGCATAATAAACACAGGCAGTGTTGAATCTTGTTTTAAAACAACACAAGATACCCCTTCCCCGCCCCAATAAAGGCCAAGAAACAGGCTTCCACTGGTATCTGTCGAATTTTATACAAAGATAATTAAATTGGAACCCAATGACTTTCTCTTGAAAGAGAAGTATATTGTTATAGAAAGTCAAGGCAGCAGTAAAACCCATGAATGATACTGCTGCTGAATAAGGCTTTGACCAATACACAGAAAACTGAACTAATTAAAGGATGGATTGGTTGATGATCACTAACATTGTGCAAGTTAGCAGCACACAACAGGTTTGGTTCCCATGCCTAAGAAAACAGCAACAGGCTGAATTAACAGAATTACACTTTACACTTTTGCTGTGTTTAAACAAATCAAGCCTGTGTTCTCCCACCTCTTAACTCTTCCCTTCCAGCCCAGATTCTTCCTGTTCAATGCTTTCAGTATCTTATCACAGCATGCTTGAGGTTGGAAGGGACCTCCCGGAGATCATCCGCTCCAGCCTTGCTGGCTTGAGCAGGGCCACCCAGAGCTGGTTACCCGGGACCGTGTCCACGCAGCTTCTGAGTATCTCCAAGGACAGAGACTCCACAGGCTCTCGGGCAACTTGTTGTTCCAGTACTCAGTCACCCTCACAGTCATGTTTCTTTATATTCAGATGGAGTCTCCTGTGTTTCACTTTATGCTTAATGCCTCTTGCCCTGTCACTGGGCACCACTGAAAAGAGCCTGGTTCCCTCTTCTTTATACCCTCCCTTCAGATATTTATATACATTTTAGAAACCCGAAAACCTGGAAGATTCTCAGGTCCTCAATTCAGCCCTTTCAACTGAAGGAAGAACATTAGATATCCAGAATACCATCACATAAAAGGGGGCACACTTTTCCCTACTGACTAATTAATTATGTTTCCACTAAATCCCACTATTAACAGTAGTTTTATAAGGCATCAGGGTCTTCAAATTGCCACTGAGAGATCTGGAAGCCTTGAGAACATGAATGGGATACTGTTTTAAGACAGGCTTCTAGCTATGAGCTGAAAGAGGTATCCAAAATAAAAGACTGAGCAACCGCTCCTAACTATTTCCCCCTTTGATATTTTTCAGACCATTTGGATCCCAGTTTTCCAAAGCCTGAAACAGTCTTACTGGGGCTGGGATTGGGCCCCAGTTGCTGAACAGCAAAATAAAAACCAGAACATGTTCAATCATGCAGGAGAGACTTACGAGGAAGTTGTTGAGGTCGCTCTGGAGGAAAGAAGTCTCCTTTGGGAAAGGCTCGTTCGTCCTAAACACAATTCAGTACATTAAAGTTTGCGAGAAAAGTAAGAAATTATTTATTCCTTTAAAAAAAATTAAAATACAGAAATGTAAAGCTAAAGCAATCTTCACTGTATTTATTACTGCCTTATAGCAAAATAACCAGAATTAACCTTCCCCAAGGGCATGGGTTGACATCATCAGGAATTAGGCAATTCACACATTCCCCTCCCCACCTCACCTGGTATTTCAACCCAGCCTTGAAACCACACATCATCCAACATCCAGAGCACAATTATCAGTTCAAAAAGCAGTAAGAATTTGAACATACTTACCATTTTTACATGCATCGGTCTGTCAAACAGCAGCTGCCCATTAAACATTGCTGTTGTTTCATTAAGGATCATTGTTCAAGTGCTAGAACCACACAAAGCCCTAAAGCTTTAAGAATTATCTGATGCAGAGTACAGAACCCCAGTCAGAAAACCACACCTCTACAGGTTGCTTCTTAAAATATTGTCCACAGATTATCAAAAATCCTTCTGCCTTCTCCAAAAGCTTTGAAATGCAAATAACTGAATATTCAAAGAACGGCTGTTAAGATTAAAATACAAGTTAAATATACTTTTCTGGTTAAGTTCATTAAAAGATAGATCACTCAAAATGTGACTCCAAACCAGTCTAGGTGTCTAAATGTTTCATCAGTAATTTTAGCCACTTAAAACAGCAGAAAAACATGCAAAAGTTCTCAAAATTTCCGTATCAACAAATAGCCAAACTTTGAAATACACCACACTAGTGAATCATGTGAAATTTGTATAAGTCTGTCTCCCACACAGCTTAATTTTAGGTACACATGCAGAATGGAATTAACATTGAAATAGAAACTTTGGGAGGGGAAAGAGGGAAATATTTTCCTCCTTTCCATACCACAGCCACAAGTTGAGAGATCACGTACACTGTAGCATCTGTACTTTGTGGTGGTTTGGTTTGTTTTTTGTAGATTCCTACGTAACAAACCTTAGCTTGCACTGTGTAAGGATACAAGGCACAGAGGAACACACTAGGTCAAGCTATCTGACATTGCAAATGGGTTTGTTGCATTCCTCCTTTACCTCCATCATAGGAATTAAAGACAAATGTTTTCTCAGAAATTGC
Source organism: Athene cunicularia (assembly GCF_003259725.1). Classification (NCBI taxonomy): domain Eukaryota; kingdom Metazoa; phylum Chordata; class Aves; order Strigiformes; family Strigidae; genus Athene; species Athene cunicularia. Next base: position 24,234 of record NW_020799141.1, on the reverse strand, counting down.
ATTTTAATACTAGCTACAACCTAGAATCGTTTGGGCTAGAAACATATATTCAGTGTGGGAAAGAGAATCCACTTTGTTAATGATTCTAAGCAAACAGCAACAATTCTTTCAAGATGGCCTTTCTTCTCCTTTCTCAGTTTTCCTTATGTTTTTCATTCACTGCAATGCCTTGACTTTCTCTGACACAGCAATATCCTTACTTGTAATACTAGAGTTTATATTTTCATCTTTTGTTTATTAAGTTACTTGCCTACTATTTACCATCGTTACTCTTCAAGGATACATATAGCCTGAACAGCCTCTATAGCTTGCTCAAAAGTGACAGTGCCGATCCCACGACTTTTGCCATCTTTATCTTCTAGTATGTCTGCCCGAACCACAACACCGGCCATGCTGAACACTTCTTTCAGTTTCTTCCAACCAACCTTGTAATCCAACTGAAAGACAAGTGACATTGGAAGTATGAAAAAGATTTCCACCAACAAACAGCTTTAATGTTTGTACATTTTGTTTCCCAATATGAGCAATCAACAAACAGTCTTCACAGAGATAGGATAAAATTTAAATAGTGTAAAGAACTCTACAGAGTTTAATGCAACATTCTTGGCTCTGTTCAAAAGTACAAGTTAACAGACACCATAACATATAGGATTCATCCTAGTTTACAACTTCACTAGCACAGATAATCAACAAGACTAGCCACAGAGTAAGTTACTGCTCAGTTTTACTGGACCAGAGCTGGAAGTCTAAGGCTTTTCTTCTAATTCACCAGACTTAACTCCGTTAAGACCAAGATATTCTGTTCATGGATTACACAGCACTTACATTTGCAACAAAGACAGTGCTTCCCAGTCTCCCTGCCTGTAGGGCATGAATGATCTCATTAGGTATGTTGGGATTGTTGAGTATACTGGGCGGGATATTGATCATGCCGGGGCCGCCAGGGCCTGGACCAATACCCATTCCACCAGCTGCTGCCATGACCTTCTGCATCGCTCTCCTGGCGTGCTCACCATCAGGATCCTGCAAAAACAGAAACAACAGACTTGGTTCCCTCCATACTCCATTAAATGCACGGGGGTTTAGTGGCATGACTAAAACAGTCAAAAGAAGGGTTTTCCCTTTATAGAGGGCTATCTGCTCCCTATAGCTCTCCAGCCAACTACTTTGCATGTCATTGCCGTTCACTAATTTATTTTCTTTTAACCAACATGCCAGCACTCTTCAAGTTATCAAGTTACTCCTGTCACGCATTTCCACCGATTCTGACGGTGGTTATTTCTTACTCAATACCAACAATAAACCTCAGTTACATCTGTTCCAAAGACTGATAAACCCAGAACAGCATTGGAGAGGCTTTGGAAGACAAATGCCAACTGACCCTTGGCATCTTCAAAACAATGCAACAATTCCTTTACTTTGCACTTGGACTTCTTTACAAAACAAGACACAGCGTTTACAATTTCAAGGAGGTTGGTTTGGGCAACGTTTTATTTTTTCCCCCCACATTGGCTTTCTAACCCAAAACACCCCACCTTCTAATGTATCCCCCTATCACTACATAATCTCACAATTTTAGGACATGCTAGAGAACATGAAGCATAGGATGAAGAATTCAAGGAAGGAATTAAGATTAATTATTGTCACTTCACTTTATACTGAAAGTGAAGGTAAGTACCTTCACAATACAAGGCAAACTTATGTTACTTAAGTTGCAAATGTCACACTGTATTCAGTGAGCAAAATGCACCAGCACTGCAAGACTGCTGAAGGAAGTGAAATGTCAAATATAATTGATCAGTCAGAAATACAGGTGCTTTAAAAATAAAAGCTATTCAAGTTAATTTTAATCTTGATCCGAATTTTAAGTCTAAACAATAGCGCATTTTGAAAACTAGAGAAAAGATAGCTTTCACATGATTGTTTCAGCTACAGAAAATCATAGTAGTCTGAGGTGGAGAACACATTAAAGTGAATACAAGTCACTTCTCAATTTAATTTTCCTATTTCACTGTTAAAATAGGGTATTGCTTAAAACCAGATTAGCTCCAGTAGAAAGTCAAGGAGCAGTTGTCATACAAACCAAAGCCTTCTGATCAGGCACAGAGCTTTATCTATTCTGCCACATAATAATTTTTATCATGTCACTTGAATGCCTTCATGCTCCTCAGCAGTGAGACAGCCAACACGGAGAGGTATGAAGCAGACAGCTGGCAAAACTGATGCTAACGGTCATCCACAATAATCCACAAATTCATTCCACACAGTCAGACCGGGGCATTCTGGCTGGGATAAGCATTGCTAAAGTCCCTAATACTGACAAAATGCTTCTTCATGATTTCAACTATCATTTCTGTTCTGTGTCATACAGGCGGAAATATTTAAGTATGACAACAGTTTCATGAAAAGTTGGGCAAATTACAAGTACCTCTTCAAAGCTGAACCAAAGGGCAACCTGACTTCCAGTACTAATGGTATATCATTAACAGGAAAACGGACCCAGATGTGGCTCACTCTCAATAGCTTTTTCTTCCAAGGGTCTCTTAGGAAAATCAGTGCCTGACGAATTCCAGGTACAACTATGTTTTTCTAACCTTCCATTTCACCTCTTCTTTCCTTTAAAAGGTATCAAGAAGTCAATAGTGCCAGAAGACAGCTTGTACCCAGAAGCAGGCTGCTGTCCCCAGAATTCATTACTCACAAAATCTGCCAGATCTGAGAAGTGCTGCCATTTGCTGTCCTCATCCTTCTTCCCGAGCGCTCCTCAGACTACAGCAAGAAGCAGGTTACCAAGGGCAAACCTTCTGCACACACTCTCTTTCTTACACTCATGCAGACATCTTCCACTCCCCACCATTATGTGGGCAGGGCACAACAGCACATCAAGCCTGCTTAGCCAAGAACACAGCTCACATATCCTAAGGCCAAGAGTCAATGCTAACACTGAAGTAAGTCCCTTTTTATTTTTGTTCAACTGAACCTTCAATGCAGCTACAGGTCCCAGATTGCTGGAATAAAATTTTAAATTTGTCAGTGGTTAAGAATTAACTCATGGCAGAGCTGACCATGTCATACTGGTTGACAATAGCAAAGCCATTAAAATGGAAATAGATTTTTGAAGTATTTCAGACAGCAGCTTATTCTACAGAATTGTTTGTAGAATACATTTATTATGATGCAGAATTAAAAGGGAAGGCAGTCAAGAACAAACAATACTTAATGCAGGTTGTTTCTTCAAATAACTAAAAAAGAAAGTATACCTGCAGTTAAAGCCAAACACTTGCTTTGTCAAAGTTCTGCATTGCTACCATCAGCACCTATTCTTTAAATCGTTTTGTCTTGATAATCACGTTCAAACTCAAATTCAGCAGTACATGCTGATGGTAAAAAAAGGGTGGACTGTCTTTTTTTAATCCTATTTGATGAGTCCTGCCTTTTGACAATTACTCTTATCTGCAAATGAGTCCGCCATAAATCTTGACTAAGAACTACCCCTTCACCTTCAAATTCAACATACTGAAAGAACAGATGCACGTCTTACTTCTTTCACTTTCAATGGTCTTCCACCAAGACTATGCTTGTTCAAAACCTCTGCAGCCTTTTTCATGCTTTCTTCCATCTTGAATTCAACAACACTGTGGGGATACAAGACATCTAAGAACATTGCTTATTTTTTAAGAGTTTCCTCATTTCTTGCTATAAATTCATAAGTGAACTTACGCGCATCCCTGATGAGATGATTTCACAGGCGAGTAACAGGGAGGAGAGGAGGGAAAAAAGAAGAAATAAAGTAAGTAAAAGCACAACACACACAACTTTTTTTTTTTCTTTAAAGTCAAATCACATTAGTTAGCCCTAATAGTGAAAATAAACATCTTACCCAATAAAGCCTTCAAAACTTGAATTCCATAAGATATAATTTCTTATGCGTTAACAGGATTAAACTGAAGTTTCTGAAGTTGTAACAAACAGAACTAAGTCCCGATTCTCCAAGAAAAATACCACACGCTTCATGTGACCTGTTCTTCCCTGTCATACAGCAGAACCCTTGCCATATTCTCTCACCCTAAATCCATATCCTTCAGGAAAGCGTGCTCCTACTATTTTTCTCCCTGTAAGATACTGTCACTGGACTAAAGGACTTAAGTACCTATGATGGCAATATACATTTACGTTTAGGAATTGACTTCTCTTTACTGGCACAGGAAGTGTAGTTTACAGAACCTGCTTTTGCACACTGGCCTTACAAATTCAGCAAACCACTACAGTGACGTTTTCCAAAACACAAGTATTACATTAATATTCCGTACCACTATACATACTGCTAGGGTCCGTGGGTCATTCAAACAGCCAACGCCAACTGAACACAGTGGAAGACCACCCTAACACTGTTTACAAGGCCCCATCCCACCTCCTCCCCACCCCAAAAGAAGCTTTAAGCAATCCTGTTATAGCCACTAAGCATACACACTCTCTACCTTCCTGACTGCGTTTCGTTCCACGCCACCATACAGTTACATTTGTCATGTAGAAAATCCACAGAAGAAATCTCTCAAACACTTACCCTTGACTTTCCTTCAGCGTCCATTAAGAGCTCCACGTATGTTACCTCACCAACTACAAATCAGATTCCAGACGACACATATACCAAGGGAGAAAAGCCAAGAAAACAATGGGAATTTAGAACAATCAACAACCGTGTATGGAGCCTCTGCCTTATAAGAAAGCCCAGAAACACTCCATGTTCTCTAGACCACAAAACTGGACAATTACAGGTATGCAGTAAAGTCTTAAAACAGTTAAACATGTTCTTGATTTTCCTCCACTTCAAAAGCCAGCTATTTCCACAATATCAGTTTCCTTGATCTTTAGTACCCACTCATTACTTGAGGCAATCCAAATCCATGGGAAAGTCTGCAAGAACAAGTTTCCTTCACTTTACGTAGTATGTAATCTTGTCTCTGTTGTCCAGAACTTGAACAGTTACTTGCTTCTTTCTGGATTTAAAGACAAACTTCCAAAAAGAGAGTCAGACTGTTCAGAGAGACCAAGAGATCACTGACTACCTACTATTAATTTCAGCAGGTTTTCAACTTTTTGTTGAGCCACAATAAAGTCCATTTTTTAGCTTCAATAAGTAGTATTAAACAGTCTGACATTTGCTCTCAAGACAAAACCGTCTATAGCAAAGGGCAAAACACACTGGAAAACTACATCTGCACCTTTCCCCACAAGATTAGGATTGCCTTTTTATAACCACATAACCATATCATGTACCTCCAGAATACAACTACCGAAATGGCTGCTGCCTTTGAAGTGACTGGCATACAGAAGAATCATCGAGAAAAATGTTTTTGACTTTCTTTCTGGTTTTAGAATTCCTAGTTTTTAAGTTTAAGACAGGAGGACTCCAAGTTGCATTATCTGAAAGGCAGAAAGCAGTCTTTGTGGGAAACCACGACCCAGTCTGAAGGTTGATAACATACTCTGAGTGAGGAACTGGAGTCTCACACTCAAGCAAGGGACAGACAGGAAGAAGTGTTCAGCCTGATCTCCCTCAGGACCAGTCATTTACAGGACACTTAAGTGTCATTATCCAAAACGACCATCCTGCAAGGTCCCTCTTACTGAAAGAAAAGGAATGCTTAATGAAATCACTACTTTTTTTTTTTTTCATTTCCATTTCTTATTTAAACAAATAATTTAGCAATATCAGCATTCCAGCCAAAGAACAGTTAGCTAGACAGAATAAACAAACTCTGATCCGTTTGTGTTTTTATAAGGATAGTGTTTGAGGCTGGTAGAGACTACCAAGCAAGTCCCTTTGAAAGGGACAGGGCAGATCAGTGGTCGATCACTATCCATAGCTTCACCATCTGAACAATAGTTCTTGAAATACAGCCTAACGAAATTAATTCCGTCCTATAATCTGAACAATATGAGATCACACAGCATACACAGAATTGTCTCCACAGTCTGTGTAGCAAAAGGGACTGTGCTGTAAACAGCCCTCCTGGACTAGTCCTTGGTGGCACATGGTGGCCGTGCACCGAGTCCAAATACTCAGCATTACTAAGTCATTCTGAAGCCATCCATCTCAACAGCAGCAGCCAAAGTCCAACCAAACTTTGATCAAGAATGCAAGTGTGATTCAACAATTTATGTAGGAAGACAACAAATTCCCAGATTACCTACAATACAAAACCACTCCATTTCACAGAGGCCAGAAGTCACAGGTTGGAACTCTGTGACTTTGCTCCTAATAACACTCCTGAGCCCCTGGATTGAGGGCTCTCCTGTCCCAACCACTAATCAAATTCAGCTACAATTCTTACTTCAGATCCACACAAACACTTCCAAAGAAGTTTGCCAAGCTTGAACATAACAGATTAAACATGATTTAACAGTTACTATTTTAACAAATCTGAGCTCTGAACCACAGATTTCCAGGAGTCTATCACAGCAGCAATTGTTTGTCACGCTCGTAAGAATCTACTATGTGCCAATTTTGCTCAGTGCTTCACATGTGAGCCTTATAGACACCTACATTAGAAACTAAATATACATCTTGAAGTAGCTGCTTTCCTTCAAAGGACATCTGAACTTCCTGAATAGCCAAATTAAAAAAAAAAAAAAGCAGGGGGAGGGGAACGCCACAATAGTGTAATAGCTCAGTAGCCAAGACACCAAGTCCATAGTACAAAACAACTGCAATAAAAATGTATTTTTTCACCTAAAAAACATGTGAAATGATTCCACATGACACTTCTTGCAAGAGACTACTGTTTGAGGCTGGCAAAGGAATTTTTTTTTTTTTTTTTTTTTTTTTTTAATTTTTTTTTTAAGAACATACGCTGGGTCACATTTTATTTGGCTTTTTTCTAGATCCCAAACCACAGTGTATCAGAACATCAGGCACTGGGGATAAAGCAGCAGTAGCAGACAAGGGTAACCTATGATAGCGCACAGGCAATTAAGCCATGGAAAAGTACCAAGAGCAGATATCCACGTACTAAACCTGCTTCAGAGGGCAGAAGAAATGCACAGTGATCCAGGCAGATTTTCTTTCTGCTAGAGAACAGTTGGTTTATATCAGGAAAGATATCCGTAAGTGAAGAAATTTCATTCAAGCACAAGAGACTTACCTAAAAACTCAAGTTTATTATTGGACCAGCCTCCAAAGGGAGATAAAACTGGCAGAAAATACTAGCTCTAAGTCAATGCAAGTATAATTAAAGAACATGTTCCCCATGGTGTCTTTAAGACTTATCTTAGAGCAGACCAATTTGTTTTTTTAAACCTCACACATGAGAAAGTTCAGAAACTCAGTGTTTCCTAAAACAAGAGACTGAGCAGAAATCATTGCAGTAATTAGAAATACAAGTCACAGGAATCTCCACTGCTACGTATCATTAGTCGTATTTTCACTCCCCCTCACACTTTGTATCCGCTTCCCAAAGTTCATCTGCACAGAAAATTTAGGTGTTCAAGCCATGCTGGTCTGTCAGAATTCAGATATTCTCCAGCGACTGTTCAGGAAGTTCAGATAAGTATGTCCAGATAGTGACCTGAGGCATGGCTGAGCTGGATTCGCTAACCCTAAGGACATACTTGGGAAGTACAGGATAACCAGCTCAGATGTAGATGTCAACTTTGAAGACTCTAAAGTTGGGCAGTATGATTTTAACAGTTAGCGACAAACCAAGAAGCTCTGAAAGGCATGAAAAGTGCAGAGAGGCAAGTCTCAGCAAGAAGAGAAACACAGAAACTGAAAGAGGAGTAAATGCCTTATATCACGGTAATTTCTTTGGCCTAGAGGGTCAAAAGCAGATACTAGAGAAGAAGACTCTCAAGACATTACCAAAACTATACGAATGTCCCATCATCTTCTGAAGTAAAGAACTACAATCAATGTCACTGATTCAGAGGACGCTGCCATCAAGAGCCTCATACTTTCAACGTGAGGCAATTCAGAATTGGTCACAGCTCCTCCTTCATTTACAGTGTTTAAAGCTCATGACAGACAACCTCTAAAAAGTTACGTGGGGGGTGTGGGCTGGGGAGAGAGAAGAGAAACGCACTTAATATATGTACAAAGCTTTCGTTAAAAGGGGAAAAGAAAAACATTCTTCCCAAATTAGAGAGAGAAGAGTTCGCAAGCTTTCTTATACAGTAGGGGAAGGGAAATCTCACTTTTGCATGAGAGCCCAGAGAAAAATATGGGAAATTTCGGCTCTTTAAGAGCCCAGGGAGGAAAGAGGGAGCGAAAAAGCTCATTGCAGCCACTGATGAAGGGCAGTGCCTCCTCAAAAAGATAGTTGAGGCCAGGGAAAAATAGAGCAACTCAGCGCATCTACTGAAAGTAAGGGGGAAGCGAGGCAGATGTGGAACAGCACTTCCACGTTGCTCATCCATCCTTTTCTCTTTGCCCACCTAAAACTTCAGTCTGCAAGCACGCTGTGACAGAAATCTTGGGCACCAAAACTCAGGGGACTCTCCAGTAACAGCTGTCTTCAGGTACTGGAGTAACAGCTATTAGTACTGAAATAACAAAAGTGCTCACCAGTACTTAACCTCTGGGATTGAGTACAATAGCGAGAGGGTGTGAGTTACACCTTTAGGAGGCCACAAAGGTTCCAAAAATTGCTGGAAATGGAGCAAGAAAGAAGGCAGCACAATGAAGTTTAGCAGCTGCTCTTCTTCACAGAAAGTTTAAGCTGGGGAAGATCTGCTGACACAGGTAAGTGTGCCTGCTCCATAATACAGCTCTGCCTTGCGTAAAGGTGGGTACAACCACGCTAATACAAACAGTTTTCAGGGTGTCCTGGAATCTTTGAATGGGACATGAGCATGGCCTTGCCTGCAGCTGCCCCCAGCTTTGCAGAGCAGAACATAAATATTTTACAGCTAATCTTTCTCCTTGTATTGTATGCCATCTTGCTACTCTGGTCAAGAAAAAGGTTTAAAACACAGAAGTCTGTATTTCCTAAAGGAATCGATAAGTATCTCCAATTCAAATCAAGTTCTTTTTTATCATATGGTACCACCTCACTTACACCAGCTGCCATGAAGCATTACCATTTTTCTCCCTAAGACAGAGCCATTTGTTGGGGACAAATTAAGACATCTATTTAGCATTCAATCGTGTTTACGTTTAGACTCCACTTACATGCTGAAGAACTGCTGCCTCATTCTTCTCCTGAAGCCATTCACCAATTGCCAGTTATCAATGCTGATTACATCAGTTTAGTAGAACCTTGTGTTTGTCAGCCAATACAAGGGAGTTTCAAACAAGAACATTTTTTAATTTCATTAGTAAGTATGTCATACTGCATACCTGTAATTGAGTTTCACCAACAAATACACTGAAATGACTGAACCAAGGCATTACTCTTGAGAGAGATGTCACCTTTAGAAGACTGTACGCATCTGAAAAAACCAGGTTGCAGAAATATGAGCAGACCTCAAAGCTCATGTCTCCTAAACCATACTTACTGACGCAAACCAGCCGATTGAGGTGAATTCCTCCTACGTTCAGCAACCTGCTATGCCATTGCTGCCCAACAGCTTAAGTCTTCACAACTGCCAAGCGATGGAGCAGTCATGAAACGCCTATGTTTACCCTTTGGGTACAGATCTCTTTCACGTGCTCCCAAAACCTTGAACGTTTGGCCTGTAATTCTTACACTTACAAACCAAGAATTCTAACATTTAGATTTTTCCACGGTCACATTCCTGGTTCTTGGAACTACTATGCCTTGTATCAAGAAGTACCGATTGAGCAAGTTCAAGCACAGCACGAGAGCACCAATTTGGTAGAAGTCAGTGACTAATTAGAGTGAATCGCAACCACACAGCAAATCTAGACTGTTGTATTTTAACAAGCAGTCCCAAAAACCAAGAACAATGCTTCTCAATGTTTAGCGTAACAAGCCCTGCAGACAGAATGGAGAGGTTTCAATGTTCCCCTAGGAGTATCTGCTGGAATGAGCAGCTGAACAGCAAGGCAGGAAACAATCTCACACCGGACTTTTCCATCCACGTGAACTGGAGAGAAACCACAAGACACTTGGAACGGAATTCAACACAGTACTTAAAATTAGACATCTACACATACAGATACTCCTATTAACCAATGTATCTCGTGTAGTAAAGTGAAAGCATAGTTTAAGGCAAGGGACCATTCATAATTAGGGCCTGTTAAAGCAATCTTTCAGACTGTAATTCTTTGTGTTACAGAACACCATTGCTGAATCTCAAGCATCAACACTTCACAGCCTCTAATTATGGAAGTCTCCCAGGGCTTATACTCCTGAAGTTCATTACGCGGACTCAGTTCCATTTTGCCTCCAAAGACAAACATTTTGAAACCCTTTGGAAATTTGTTCTCCCATTCGTTAGGCCACACCTTGTGAACACATTAACTATCAATCCTTACCCAATTCAAACACAAGTGAACACTGATCACTATTTTGCGAGACATTTATGACATGCTATGTATTTTAGAAGTGACCCACAAGAGGAAAGGTTGTATTAGTTACCGTTAGCTTGTTCTGAGACATTTTAACAGTGGAGAAGTCAAGTATTTTCTTGACACTCCACTGCATTTCCAAGGTGACTTGAAAACTAGTAAATTGAGTATCAGCTTAAAGCAGTAACACTACATTTAGACTCGTCACCACCTGAGAGTAGTCAGCTCAACTTCATCTTCTTCAAGAGATGAAGATGCTAAGGTCAAAATACTAAGGCGGCTCCCATTCATTTGGGACAGTTAAATAGAAGTGGGGAAGGGGGAAACACCACGACCATGATATCCAAAGCCCTAACAGTGCCGCAGCACATGCCAAAGTACAAACCTGATTTTTCTTTTTTGCAGGTCACCCTTAAATACATTTTACTGCTATCAAACGGCAGTATGGATCTTTATCAAAGCACAAATCGCTACAAAGTTTGGGGACACAGCTATATATACACACACCAGATCAGCAGTAAATATCTACCTTTATTACCCAAAAGACATTGAAATGCTTCAGAAAGTTTTGTTGCTTGTCAAGACTAAAACCTGATGAAAGCCTCATTTTTCCCCCCTAAGAAAAATACTCTTTTAAACTCCGATGAAGCACTATTAGCCAAATGCCAACATGCCTGTAAAGGAACTATTCATCTGGAAGGCTGCCAGGGAGCAGATGTTGTGCAACACCCAAAAAGGCTTCAAGAAGACCTTTTACAAAACTCATGTCACTAAGTCCACCCAGAACTTCAACTCTTAAGTTTACAAAGTCAGCCACAAGTAAGATGACAGACATCACTTGGCCACCTGAGTTGTACATTACCTTTCTCTTTGACCAGGTCTTTCAGAGACTGCCACTTCACATCAAACGGAATATTTGTAATAAAAGCTCGGTATCTTTTAGCAGGATTAGCATATGGCTCAAAGCGATTTCCTCCTCTTTTGACACTTTTCTCTTTTCTTTTTTCATTTTGGCTTGGTCGTTCACCTTCACTGCAAGCAAAGAAAGATAATCACACACATTAACTACTCTGGCATTGGATCAATGTCATACCACCTCTTGGAACATAACTTGTAACATTCTTAAAACTAAACCAGAACTGGCAAAGTTTCATCCGTTTTTGTTTGCAAAATTGTACACCTTTCAACCAAAGCTGGAACACTCCAGTGCTACTGTGTATTGTAACAAAGATTTCCTAATAGCAGACAACTTACATCATGAAGACCCACTATTTTCTCCCACATTTATCCAATGTAACCAAAGATTTCCATTTCTTAAGCTGAATTCTCTAAAGTCGACCAAGCCTCACTCCATATTACTCCAGACCAGATATCCACCCTATTTATTTTCTCCTCAGCACACTATACTACTTAAATACCTTTAAGCCAAATAATACATTGACTCACCATATTTTTAGTCTTACACTAGAAAAATTTTAACAAAATAGTCATCTATCTATCTATGCACTCAGGTCAATGACTCTTACCTAACACTTTTCTTCCTCCTCCAACACATACAGGTGTTGGATTACACAAATTCAAAGCCTCTGTGCATTCCAACAAATGTATTGAATAGTTCTTTTAACTATTTCAGAATACCAGCTCTAACAGGACAAATAAATTAAAAATTAGAAATGAAGACTATTTCTCAACCAACCTAGAGGACCATCAGGGGTTAACAGGACACAAATGCCACTGAATAACAGTATTAAAAAAAAAAAAGGAGAATTAAATACTTCAGCCTCAGCCTGACATGATTTCCTTAACTAATCCAATTAATCTCATTGTTCACTTTGTGCTGGTTGAAAAAATGCAGAAATACATCTTTAGAAAGAATTTATGAGAACACGTTAGTCAAAAAAGCTGGAAAAGTTTCCAAAACTTATCTGTACACACACTGAGCTTTTGCTCAATTTAAAACCTTAGTAACCCTGCAAAGTCCAAGCCACGCCAGAAAGTCTGGCTCTGATGTGAACACAATTCTGCAACAACACTGTCTGTAGCTTCAGGACCATTTCAATCACTGAACAGATACAAGAGCCTGCAAGGGAAAAACAAACAAACAAAACCAAAATCCAACAGCTACAAAACAAGTATATAGGTGCCTGTTTCATATTTGAGTGGGTTCCTCATTTTTATTACATAGCAGCCTACACTTTTTCAGCCACAAGAATATGTTACAAGGAAACACACAGAAATATCGTACTTTATGGATACAGCCATAACCACAAACAGAATGTGGCTCTAAGTATGGCCATCATCTATCACCACATGCCAAGAGAAACAGGTTCTGCATGTAAGTAATATGCTGAAAAATCATTAAAATTAAAAATTTACATTAAAAAAATTTTAAAAGTACTATTTTAGTTATGTACAGTATTTATTTTACCAAAAAGTGAAATTTTTAGACTTTCCTCCACTGAACTTTAAAGTTTCTTGAGAAAGGAAGTAATTAAAAAGGCCAAAATAGATTCAAAATAAGACAATCCTTCTAACACTTTAACTTCTGCTTGCCTGAACAAATAACACAAAATTTACTGCTTGTGTTAAAAGCTACGCCCAGTTTTTTATGGCTGTTCCTCAAACTGGAACTATTTACATTCCCCCTGGGTTGAACTGCTGTATAATACCCTTCAAAGTAATGCGGTATGATGCAGACATTTTTTTTTGCAAACCCGCATTTAAGGCTCCCAAGTCAGCTTAACACCTCAAACTTTAATATACCTGTAAACAACTCAGACAAACCACAATACTTGCTGTTAAATACAAGCATTAGCCTAGAACATATTCCTTATCATATTCAGTGTAACAAAATCCAGCCAGGTAAAAAGAAGTGTCAAGGAAAGTACTTCAGAGGTTTGATCTTTTCCTTTTACAGGATTTCAGACACCACCACGGGTTTCACACACAAAAGAGACAAGAACAGGCAGGCACACGTCCACAGAGATAGCTTAAAAGATGTGGTTACCAAGTATGAGAACAACTGAATGTTTAGGGCAACTTTCAAGGGAGTTCTAGTTCTAGACAGCAGAAAGGAATGAGCTCCACATCACTTCCAAAACATACCATGCCTGTGAGCATCCCTCAGTTTGAAGCACAAGTGAGATGAAATTCCCACAGCAGCTTCCCTGTCCCAGTAAGGAAACACTCTGAGTAACTGTGATCCATTTACACCAAGGCTAATGTAAAATCTACAGAAAATAATGCATTTAAGCAGTTATTTTCAGAAGATATTTTATCCACTCATTTTTTTTCCTTGGGTTACAGAACTGAAATGCTTCATCAAGACTAAATGAAACTTCTCCCATTTGTAATACATGTAGAAGTAAAAGGGAAGCTCTTGCTTCCTCCAAAGAAACAGACTATTAGGCACATTTCTCTGCAAGATTTCTTCAAACATGCCACCTAGACCTAGTAAGTGTACCAGAAATCACTGAACATAGCAAGAATCAAAATCCACTATAGGCAGATCCCCCTCTTCACCCCCCCGCCAAGGACAGAAAATATGTTCATGTGACCACTGCCATTATCACTGTAGATGTGTCAGCTTTGCTACATGGAGCTTGATACTAGATAAAAAGATAAGCTGTCTGGAGAAACTCCAAAATATAAAGGGGGCCGGGGGGGAAATCAGAACAAAGTAGACATCTGTACTTATGCTTCCAGTATTAAACCATCTCCTCATATAAAGCAAACTACAGACTACGTGTTACCTAGACCTGCAGGCTCTGTTACAGTCGCCAAGAGTGAGCTTTCTGAGACATGAACAGAATCCAAGATATGAATGTCCTCCAAATACCAGCTACCCAGAGGAGGAGAGAAGATGGGAAGATCCCTCCCTAGCCCAGGCTAACATGACATGTCATCGCATCATGTGCCATGCTGACACTGGGATCCCCACCCTCTGGGATCAGGACTGCCTCCGCTCCTGAACAGACATGCCTGTCTCTGCCTGGCAGGAAGAAGGCAGAAAGAGCTGCGTAAGTGTTTTTTCAGTTGCTATAAGCACAGCTGAACTATTTTGTGCTGGAAAAAAAATAGATACAGACATTTTGCCCAAAAAGTGACACTTGGAAAGCCAACTACCTTCCCGGTCATGTGAAACACTGTGCACAAACCCTGATTGCAGAGGCAGGTGAGAGCAGTTTTTTTGAACTGAGACAAACCATCATCCCTTCACCATACCCGTATTATCTCAAATTAACTACAAACCATCGACCTGGCCTCTGTCATTCAGCTCTGGGCCACACTAGATATGCAACATGCCTGGGCATAACAGCCTGCAGCAACCAGCAGCCTGACTGACCCTCAGCTATGTAACACACCTCAGGAACAGCAGATAAAGAAATCTGACCTCAAGTCTGAAACATTACTCACAGAACCATCAGGTTCAAAATGCCAACTCTTATCTCCGCAGCATGCAAAGCCTGGGGCCAAAAATTACCCAAAGAAAATGTGTTCTTTATTCCACAGATTCTGTATTTTAAAAAGGCTTTGATAACTATGAAGTTTTCCAAAATAATGTCAGCATTAACACAGGAAAGTGACAAGCAATTCAAGCTTTTTCTGCTCATGGTCCTCACATTTACAGACCCTGAACTGTAACCCCTGCACTTTTAAAAAAAATCTCTGTAATATTCTACTGACATCAGAAACACAACCCTTACTTAGTGCCTGTCATCACCTTCAAGCTCCCGCTCTTGAGGCATTTGTCTCTCGTGTTCCTAACCCACTCCACAACCACGAAACAGAGCACACTTTGCTCCAAATGTTGCAGCAGTATGAGAGATAACTGTTCGAGAGGAACTTAGTTATTACAACCCGCCATTGACAGAACAAAAAGTCAAAATCCATCTCGCTGGCACAGCCTCTACGTCATGGAGAGGCTTTAAGTTGTCCACTAAGGCCCAGCAAAAGCACTTCCTAAGCGGGATACGCAAAGATCTGCAGGATCTCCCTGGCCGCCGTACCCTGGGGCCTGCGCAGTGCACACAGCGCCAGGACAAGCAACCGGCTCCTTCCCCGCTTCGACCTCAGGCGGCGGGAGCCCCCGGACGCGCCTTCCCGGGGCCT
>NW_020799141.1:6445-8601 GCF_003259725.1 Athene cunicularia | reverse complement strand
GGCGACGGCGCCTGGCGGCGCTGCGCATGCGCACTGCCGCACCCCGCTTCCCGCGCAGCGCTGGCGGCGCCCGAGAGCCGCGCCCGCTCCTGCGGCGACCCAGGGGAGACGTGTCTACCCTGTCCCCGCCGGCGAGGTAGGGCGGGCCCTATTATCAGGATTACATAGCACACTGCTGCTGAGGGACCTTGGGCAGGATTAGAGCACTTACCGCCGTGCATCACCTTATGCACGCACACTCTTTCCCTCAAGCTAAACCCTCCAGTTCTACAGTGTCCCCTTGCACAGAGAGGGTTGTGCCCAGAGGGCTCCTTCCTGCCTTCCAGACTGGCAGTCTCCTGTTCCATGATGCCAAACTCGGCCTTGTACTCCAGACAGCTCCTGTGTGGGCCACACAGAGCTCCTGGGGGTGGCTCAAATGTCAAAACAGGGGTCCCAGGCTGGACAGAGGCCACACAGAGCTCTGGAGCACAAGGGGAGCCCAGGAGCAGGTTGTGAGAGGCTTCGAGGAATGCTGCAGGGGCACGAGGAGGTTTGGGGAGACTAGGGAAGGACTCAGACATCCTCAGTGGCATAGAGAGGAAAAAGACTGTTTGGAGTCATAAAGAAGGGTTGTGAGGGGAGCAGGGGTGCCCTGAGGGGGCATGGCAGGGCCATGGGGCTCGAGGAGGATCTCTTTGCGATGGGCCTAGGGAGGCCCTGAGGGGTAAAAGGCAGCTCAGAGAACTAACGGGGTCCTTGTGGTGGGATGGGAGGGAAAAGGGAAGTCTAAGGCAGAGACAACTCCTCCCAGCTGCCCCATGCCACAGCACTCCTCGCGATGTGATGCCTGATGGCATCTCCCCCAGCAGGTCACACGGGAGAGGCCATTCCTCCCACATCCAGGAGGTCTGGAGGGGCTCTGGCTGCAGCCACAACCTCCCCTGCAGCCCCAGGGCTGACCCAGGGGGCTGAGGAGCCTTGGGATGCTACAGGAGCCCCATGATGTGGGGCACTTTTTACTGAGTGCAAAGGCACAGAGACATGAGTTGAATGAATAAAGCAATTGTTTATTAATTAATGACTACACACAACACCCAGGAGTGAGCCTGTCACCCGAGGAGCTATTACCAATGATCAGCCTGGTAGGGAAGGGCCAGCTCCTGCTTGTGATGTGGCAAGAAACAAAGGAGCTGCCAGCCTCCCCCCTGCCCTCTCCCTCAGGGGTAGGATTCAGCACTGGTATTTGAGAGGAAAAACCCTGTTTTCACCCACCTGTACTTCTTCCTAACCTCCAGAACAGAGCCCTGCAGGAAATTTTCACATTTTTTACAAAATACAGTGATAAACTCTTAACCCCCGAGTAAGAAACCATCCACTACAAACTCAAAACAATGAACCATAAGTGAAGGACTCCAAATCCTCACTTTTAAGCAAGAAACACCAAAGCACACACAAGCAGAGAAACAGCAGAGAGAAGCAGCGGAGTTTCCCTTGGAAGCGCAGCAGAGCACTTCCACTGAACCTACCTGCAACACCAAAAGCACTAATATATCTGCGTTAGGGATAATTTTTTTTTTCCCCCCACCCCAACGACTGACAAGAAAACGCCTCACAGAACAAACTACTGCAGCTGGGGGAATAGTTCATATACAAAACAGACTCTTTTTTAGCCCATTCCTGACACGATGAACGTCAGTCGCCGGAGCGCTGGGCCTGCCCGGGGCCCGCGCCGAGGAAACCGAGCCCCAGCTCCCCGCTGCCCCCCAGGACCTGCCCGGGCGTGGGGCAGAACCGGTGGAACCTTTTATCGGGTTGCCGAGACCGGCGGACGCTTGGCATCACAGCGGAGGTGGGTAGGGAGCCCTGACAGACAGACAGCAGAGACAGCCAGTAGCAGGCGACAACCCGCAGGGGGCGGCTCTCGTCGCACCAATGAGCGGCGGAGGAGGGCGGGACTTCCCGGAAGTGGGTAGCGGTGCTGGGGGCAGCTGTGGGGTGGCACCGGTGTCTGAGTGGGGGTCGCAGCTATGTCGGAGCGGAAGGTGTTGAACGTGAGTTGAGGGGGGGGTCTGGGGGGTCCCCAGGCCGGGGCTGGCCATGGGGAGGGTTCCCTGATCGCTGCGGTTGGGCCTCAGACCGGGGGTGCTGGGCAGTCCCCGCTCGGCTGGGGCGGC
>NW_020799141.1:0-6395 GCF_003259725.1 Athene cunicularia | reverse complement strand
CGGTTGGGGCGGGGATCCCCACACTGGGGCTCCTGGCAGCGCTTGGAGGGGATTGGCGGGGACAAGGGGGTTTGGGCCCTAAAATCACGCTGGGGAGGGCCTGGGGCCCAGGATGTACAGCCACACACCCACACCCCCCAGTTCCTGGCTCTGGCGGGCAGTGGTGGACGGGCCGCTCGGGCCCTGAGAGCGTACCTGGCTAGTAGGGGCACGCTGGCTCCTGCTGCATGGAGCTGCTGCCTGCGGCTGGTACGGCAGCCGGGAGCCTGCCAGCCACTGTTCTCGCTGCTCTGAGTGACTCCATGCCCAGCACACGCATGTCTCTGCTCTGTCTCTGTAGAAATACTACCCGCCGGACTTCGATCCTGCTAAGATCCCAAAGCTCAAACTCCCAAAGGACCGACAGTATGTGGTGCGGCTCATGGCCCCCTTCAACATGCGGTAAGAGGGGCTGTACTGGTCAGCAGGAGACAGAGGTGGAAGAGAGGAGTTTGCTCGGGGATTGTTTCACCTCCTTACGCTGCAGGGGAGCTGCTGCCAGCAGCCATTAGAGGTGGCGCAGACTGCGAGAAAAGGGGCGAGGGAGATGGAAGAGATGCTGTGGGTGATTTTGGGATTGTTTGAAGAGTAGGGACTGGATTTCCAAAGGTGAAAATAACCATCACTGAGGTGACGTGGCTTGAAAATCACTTGGACTTTTATTGGTCTGTTTCTTCCCCTTTTTTGACATGTTATGGACTTCTCTTTGTCCTTTTGTAGATGCAAGACGTGTGGTGAATACATCTATAAAGGGAAGAAGTTTAATGCCCGTAAGGAGACTGTTCAGAATGAGGTGTACCTGGGACTTCCCATCTTCCGCTTCTACATCAAGTGCACGCGTTGCCTGGCGGAGATCACTTTCAAGGTAAACTATGTTTGGTACTTTCTGGGGAGGTTGTGCAGTCCATGGACGTTAACTGTGTGCTGGCCCAATGGCGAAGGGCTGTCCCAGCAGAATCTTGAGTGTGTGCTTTTTGCTATATCTTCCCTTATGATGGCAGTTTATAGTTCTGAAGTGTCTCGCCCATCTGTGGGTGGGCTGCAGCAGCACATCAGCTGGAGCAGAAGAGAAGGCCATGGGTGATTGTCTGCCCTGTGATGTGAATGATATTGGGAAACATTTACGTGCGGCTCTGGAAGTGGCCACGGGATGGCTGAAGCAGAATTGTCCCAGTACAATGATTTTGCTGCTTGTTTCTTCCTTAGACAGACCCTGAGAACACAGACTACACCATGGAGCATGGCGCCACACGCAACTTCCAAGCTGAGAAACTATTGGAGGAAGAGGAGAAAAGAATGCAGAAGGAGAGGGAAGAGGAAGAGCTCAACAATCCCATGAAGGTATGAGAACGTGACCTTCTCTGCAGAAGGCAAACCTCTCTCCTGCACTGGCTAGCTTTCCCCAGTGAAGCAGGTGACGTTGTAGCCGTTGTCTTAGTTCTTCAGGCTCCCGAGGTATTGCTGTGCTCTGGACAGGCAGGGGACAACCCTCTGCTCACAGGAGGTTTCATCCCGTTTTGGAACTTGTGACAGGCTACATCTTGCCCTAGTTTTTCCTGTCCTATTAAGACCCAAAAATGAGGATGGTGATGATCCTCTTAGTGCTTCCTGCCCTGCATTGGAGGGGGAGGCAGTGCTGGAGATTGCTGGCAGGCTCTGCTGCCTCACAGAAGCCCGATTTGCCTCTGGTCACCAGGTCCTGGAGAACCGAACCAAGGACTCCAAACTGGAGATGGAAGTTCTGGAGAACCTGCAGGAGCTGAAGGAACTCAACCAGCGCCAGGCAAATGTGGACTTTGAGGCCATGCTGAAGCAGTACAAGGAGTATGAGGAGGAGCAGAAGCGCAAGGAACAAGAGGAGGATGAGCAAGAGATGAAGTGAGTGAGCATAAAGCATTCACAGGAGTGTGAAACCAGGCCCTGGCCCTTTCCTCAGCACCCCGAGAACACTTAAGAGAGGGCCCTGCCTGAGGTTCAGTTCAGGGCCAATTAATTTAATTCTTTCCTACCCCAAAGACTGACAAGAAAATGCCTCACAGAACAAAGGCCAATTGCTGCAGCTGGGGGAATAGTTCATATACAAACCAGACTATTTTTTAGCTTGTTCCTGACACGATGAACATCAGTCGTTGAAGCACTGGGCCTGCCCGGGGCCTGCACACCGCTTTACTCTGAGGAAGCTGAACCCCAGCTCCCTGCAGCTCACACTGCCTGTGCTGCTCTGGGCTCCCCCAGCCCCAGCCTGGGGAGTTCATGTGAGCTGTGTAGGTGGGATGTAGTCCTGAGTGGGCTGTAAGGAGACTGGGGACAGTTTGTTGTGGCAGAGTGTTTTAGGGCAGTGGAGGTGGAGGGGTTTTGATGTCACTGGTGGGAAGATCTGGGCCGCTGCAGGGGCCTGACTCCCCCCGACAAGTGTCCTCCCATGGAGAGTTTCTGCACCTGACTGAGGCTGCAGATCCCAGTGCTATCACCCTTCGGGCACTGCTTGACCGTGACTTCTTAAAAAGCACCTGAGAAGGTGGATCCCATTGCACTGCTGCTGAACTGCAGCTCCCCTTACAGCAAAGAGCGCAGGCACAGCATGGGGCTGGCGCTGCTCGGCGTGGCGGTGGAAGGCAGCCAGCTCTAACCCTCTATGCATGGCCTCTCTCCTTGCAGAGCTATGCTGGAGGAGGCCCAGAACCGGCGCCTGCTGGTAGACTCCGACTCCGACGAAGAGTCTGCAAAATCATGCCCGAAACCTGTGGCGAAAATTAAACCTACGGACATCTTGCAGGAGGTTAGTGGGGGGCAGAGACTCTTCCACCCACCGCACCTCTTCCCCCAGACCAAACCCCCTGTCCTGGGCTACGTGTTGCCTGTTTTGTCCCTGCTCTGTGTGACGCTGAAGCCCTAATTCCTGTCACGCATGAGCAGCTTAGAAAGCCTGTGTCCCTGTGTGCTGGGCTGAAAGGGGATGGGGATCAGTTGGTGATTTTAGACTGCCTGTGCTGACAAAGCCTGGGCGGGAGCTGCCCCTGTCCTCGCTCAGGACATGGCTTCCCTTTCAGCTTGAAAAGGACAGGCTCGCCTGTGTCTTGGTCATACTTAAGGCATGATTTCAGCACTCTGAACATGACAGCAATGAAACCACTGCCTGGGACAGCCTCTCCTTTGCTTCTGTTTTGTCCGTGTTGGAGACATGCAGAACAAAAGAGCTTTCAGTGCCCGGCTTGCAAGGGAGGGATTATCCCCACAGACAGGCCCCTGCACTGCTGCTCTCCGATGTCAATCCGTGTCTGCAGGGACCTCTGTCCGCTTGGATGAATCAAAGCTGCCATGTCTCTAAGCCGGCCTGGGGTTAATCTGAGCGATGTTCCCTGGCCCGGCACTAATCCTCATGCCTGGGGGAGTTTGATTCAGTGGCTGGACCACCTGCAGGCACGCGGTCCTGCCTGGCAGAGGTTGTGCAGCCCTGTGGCATGCATCTGGCTCCTTAATGTCCCAGGGCTAGCCTTCAGCCGTGCAAGGCTGAATTTAAGCCACAGGCAACAGGACATTTGTCTCCAAGGGCTGTTTTGCAGCCATTTAGATCCATATCCCTGTTGTTTGTCTAGCTTGTGCCAGCTGCTTGCGGGGGAGAGTACCCTCCTTGGCCTCTCTGAGCAGCTACCCTCATGTTTCTTGCTCTTTGTGCTGCTGTTCTTACCACTCCTCCTTCTCCCTCCACCCCCCTTCCAAGGCCAGAGCACCCTAACACCCCTGCTCTACTCTGCAGGAGCCTCAGCCCCCGTGTAAGAAGCTGAAAACTGAGACCTGGGAACGGAGCGTGGGCAAACTGAACACCAAGTCCCAGCTGGCCGGGCTGGTCACAGTGAAGAAGCAGAAGCCGGGTCCTGCCCTGGCTAACGGGACAGAGAACCGTGGCACCACGGCCAACACCGGTAACTGCCCATGTGGGGGTGGGGTGGCCTGAGCTGGGTCGTCAGGGAGGGGTCTGGCAGCACCCAAGTGCTCTTTAGCTCTGTCTTCAGAGCCTGAATGCTCTCAGGTCAGGTCCTTGTTGTGGGACAGATTGAGCCGTGATGGTGTCAAAGCAGGGGGTCGTCCCTGTTTCCAGATATCCTGATGGGGGAGAGGTTCCTCCCTGGCCCTTGGGGATAAGCCAAGGCCTTGAAGACAGACTATCAGGGCCAGAAGCTTCAAAACAGTGTCTCAGTGCACAGATACAATGCTGGGAACCATCACGACAGCAAGATAGAAATGTGAAAACAAGAAAATTGCTTTGGTTTGGAGCCTGATTAGAAAACCTGCCAAACTATCAGAGTTTGGAAGCTTTAGAGAAGTGGTGAAAACAAGCAGAAAGGCTTTCCAGCACCTCATCCTTCACTGCTGCAGGAAGTCAGAGGACCCTTGGATTTGGGGAACGAGCTGATAAGTTGATAGATTCTGGGCTGATTGGTCCTAGCCTTTGGCTTAATAAGTCCCTCTGCCCTCATGGGATCCCTGGGGAAGGACAGCTCTCGTAGATGCCCCATTTTGAATCTGCTTTCCCCAGCCACCTGCTCCTGGCTGCTGGCAGGGTCTGTTCAGCCAAACGATGCTGGAGGAGCTGCCCATCATTCAGGAACTCGGGGCTCGCTGCCCATGACGCTGCCTCATGCTCACAGCTGGCAGCTCGCATGGCCGGAGCCGAGAGCCGGCTCCTCTCTTCCTTTCCAGTGGCTCAAATCTCCCGGGGGGTTGCGGAGGGAGAAGGGGGTTTTGCAGACCTTGGGCCAACCTTGCTGCTTCTTCCTCTTGCCGCAAGGCGGAAGCAAGAGGCTCCAGCGGAGGGGGTGTGGGGTCTCCTTGTCCACCCGATTTAACCTTGCTGTCCTCAGCAAGATTCAGGCTGGGGGGGATGAGGCACCGGCTCAGGCTCCAGCTCCGGCTGCCTCATCTCCAACTGCGAGCATCCAGAGCAGCGAGGGAGGTTTGTGTTTCTGCGTGAGCCGGTGGGGTTTGCCCACAATGGGTAGGGCCATACCTGATGGGGTTTCCTCTCTCGCTTGGCTTCCAGGCTCGTTTCCCACAGCAACGGGCACCACATCCTCCTCCCTCGGCTTGTTGGGGGCGTACTCAGACAGCGAGGACAGCGCGAGTGACTGATGAGTGACCGCATGGGGATGGCGGGCCTGTCCCCTGCTCCCAGCTGTGACAGCAGCTGCTCTCCAGAGCCCCACGCAGAGCTGGCCTCGCAGCCGCCAGGGCTTCCAGGCCATCTGGAGTCCCAGCATCTTCACCTGCCCACCCTGGGGTGTGCGTCCATCCTCCAAGTGGGACGAGGCCCCAGCCACCCTCGCTGCCAGCAGCTGGGACCTGGATGAGCCAACTGAGAAATCGGCTTCCTTGGAGGAGGAGGAGGAGGGTATCACTGCTGCGTTGGAGCCAGAGGAAAGGCTCTGCCCAAACCCAGCTTCCAGCCAGCCCCGGGAGCACGGTGTGTCGCAGCCCTGCACCCAGAATGTGCTCAGCAGCGCAGGGGGCAGCTGGGACTATTCAGTCTCTCAGATCTGGTGGTGCCCGCTGCCCTCATCCCGCGCTGATCACACCTGGGTCTGGGTCTGGGATGTGCTGACCCTCCCGCGGCAGTAAATGGACCTCGGGGGCCTTCCCTCCTCCCCTGTGTCCCCACGGGGAGTGGGGGGAAGGCAGGACCTCAGCACCCCTCTTTTGCCCCGGGAGGACCTGCCACCACCACCTCTCTGGCCCTAGGTGTCTCCTGACCCCCCACCTTTGTGGGATGAGCCCGAATCCCCCCCCTGTTGTTTTGCTGTCAGAGGTGACGCATTCAGCAGCACAAACCCGGGGGAGGCGGGGACTCCTCTGGCCCCGCACTGCAGGGACAGGGCTGTCCTGGCTGGGCTGCCACCAGCCTCCTTCCCCTGCCCCACTCCTCCCACACCATCCCCCGCAGTTGGAGACAAACCCTCCCCGCCGTTCTGAGAGCGATGGGGTTTGCTCGGTGCGCCGGCGGCCGCGACCCCGTAATAAATGGGCTGTGTCAGAGCCAGTTGCTTCTTCATCTTCCCAGAGCAGTCATTTGTACACGGGCAGGGGGTCCTGCCCGCATGGGACTGCCAGGGGCAGCCCCAGGGACCCCCACCCCGATGATACAGATCCACAGAAGGACTGAGCCACCCTGGGGTGACCCCCCAACCCCATCTGGAGCTCTTCCTCCTCACCTACATCTCTTAATTTTCTCCTTATCAAGGCACCCACTTCTAATTGACGAGCAGCTTCTCGCTAATTAACCCGCTCTCTGAGCCTCACAAATGGCATGGGCTGCTGGGCCAGGGGCTCGTGGGGTGATTCTGAAAGCTGGGGAGAACTGG
>NW_020799140.1:2156903-2160257 GCF_003259725.1 Athene cunicularia | reverse complement strand
TCGGAAGGGCCTTTGCTGTGGTGCAGCCCCCCCAGGGCTGTGCCGGTGAGCCCCTGGTAGCGCCTGTCTCGAGCTGCAAGCTCCGTCCTGTATGCAAACCTCCGAACTGGGGCCAACAGTAAGGTGACTCCCTCTATTTATTTATTTTTTTTAGCCACCTTTGTATCAAAACTTGATCTGCGAGCCTTGGTCATTCTCTGTATGCAGCTTGGGTTACAGCTCCCCTCCCGCCTGTTAGTCATCACCGGGGATACGACGTGCATCCCTTTTATTGCTTCCAAGGCCACCCCTGCCGCTGTTTTCTCTCCAGCTGGAAGGGGGAGAGGTTGTTTCCTGCCCCCCTCAGCAGCAGAGGCCCTGTCACTGACCCCATCCAGGGGAAGGGGAAAAAGAAAAAATCAAGGCTTTGGTGTGGGTAAGCAGCTGGCTGCCTTCCCAGGCTGGCGGCCGTAATCGGGCAGCACCACGCTCTGCCCTGGCTGCTGGGGACGGTTGTGTCGGTGCCTGATTGTGGTGCTGGGTCTCCCCCGAGCCCCAGGTGCTGGGACGGTGGGGACGTGGCGGGGACAGCGGTACCGGGCTGGGGCAGGGTGGGCGCAGCCGTGGCAGCCTCGCTGCTCCGCTCCCAGCCCTGCCTGTGCCGTTGTGTGGGGGTGCTTTGTTTTGGTGGGGTTGGTTTTCTCGACCACCTTCTGCTGCGCTAAAGGAAACCCACACAAACCCGAGGGGAAGCTGTCACGCAAGTGGGCAAAGAACAAGCGAGAAGATGGTGAAACTATCCATCTTTGCTGGAGTTTTAGTGAACTTTGAAACCAAAGCAATTGTGTTAAACGCCTTGTGAGCTTCTTGCTCATCCCTTGGTTTAACTTTCACGTGAAATCATCTAAATTTTATGGTTGCTCCTAAACTGTGCCCATGTCTAACGACCTGACCATAGAACTGTCGTTAACAGAAAAACCGCTCTGGGTGGGCCTGGGAGCGGCGCAGTCCCCCCGGGCTGTGGCTTTGTGACAGTGAAGGCTCCAGCCGAGGGCTGCCCACACGGGGCGGTGCTGGGGTGTCTGTCCCACTGCCACGTCCCCAGAGGATGGAGAACCAGCGAAACCAGCCCTTGCTGGAGCAGGGGAGCAGCCGGTGCTGGGGGGTGGCGGGGAACAGCCGCAGCAGCATGAGGGTCTGGAGGGAGGAGCGGGCCCAGCCCATAGCCCCGTGGCCAGGGCAGGCGTTACGGCAGCTGATGGCGCCGGCGGCTCGACACGCTCTGGCTGGGAGATGGCAAACATGGAGTGCAGCGGGCGTCCGGCTGCGTGGGGCCCATCCAGGTCCCTCCCCAGCCTCTGCTTCCACAGAAATTAATCCCTTCGTTTTGCCTTGCGTGCTGGTGGAGTTAATTACCCACAACGTCCAGCTGCCTTGGACAGGGTTCTTGAGCAAGCCGTGGCTCGGCAGCGTGTGGGGCTCATCCTGACAGAGAGGTGTGGGGCCCGTTGCACTAACCCTGGTGGCTGACAGTGCTCTGCCTCCCGCCGCGGGCTCTCCCTGGGCAGGTCCCTGTCCCCATGCTGCTGGAGCTGCCCCGGGGGTCTCTGCTGGGCTCAGCCCCCTCTGCCCTGTGTCCCTGCAGGAGGATCGAGGACTGCCTGCCCCCGCTGGAGGACTCCCCGTCCAAGAGGTTCTCCCCTTCCAAGCGCAAGCAGTATTACATCAACAAGGCCATCCGCAACTCCGACCTCACCCCCCGGGCCAAGGGCCGCAAGAGCCTCCAGCGGTTGGAGAACAGTAAGGGCCGGAACCAGGGCTGTCCCCGTGCTGGGTCTCCTCCCCAGTTCAGGCAGCTGCTGCCCTAAACCCTGTGCTGCGGGGGGAGCTGGGGGCGCAGGGCCTCTCTGGGGGCTCTGCCTCCCCTCTCAGGGGCTTTGCTCTCCCCCCCAGCTCGCTACCTAATGACGCTCCTGGAGCGCGACGAGTGTGGGAGCGACGAGGGAGAGCTCGCCCACTCCGCCACCCCGAGCATCTTTGCCGAGGCCTGTAACAACGAGACCTACGTGGAGGTAGGGGGTCGCTGGGGGGCCCTGGCACCCGCAGTTCTGGCAGTACGCGCTGTCCGTGCCTCATCTCTCTGAGCCTGGGAGCCCTCTGCCTCCCTGGCCTGGCCTGCAGCCCCTGCCCAGTGATGGCATCCCCCTGGTCCTGCAGCCTCGGAGGGATCTCTGGGCAGATGGAGGGGCTGCACAACCGCGCAGTGTGAGACCCGGGTCTCGCTCAGCGGGGGCTGCTGCCGGCCCTGGCGGCGCCCGGAGCCCTGCGAGCCACGGCGTTTCCCCCAACAGGCCTGTGGCCAAACGCCTGTTGCCTCACGCTGCCCGGCCGCTGTTGCGGTGACGGAGACGCAACCGGGAGTTTTGAAACTCGTCTTCTCCCCAGCGTGATGCTCAGGGCTCTGGCTGCTGAGCGACCTGCCCGCTCCGTGCGTGCGCTCTTGGCTCTGCAGAGCTCTTCTCTCGCTCAAGCCAGGCTTAGGGAGCCTGATGTAGACCTGGGTTTGAGGCTGGGTTGCACGGATGGGCTGTTGTGTCAGCACCTGCACTCCCAGTAATTGTTAAAAAACCACCTTTGTGTGTTGGCTCCGAGTGTTAAATCTGCATCTCCTCCCAAATTATTGGTACAAGCTATAGTGGACAATCAGGAGCTGGAGAGGCAGGGAGAAGGGTCGTCATGGCTGCGGCTCATGGCCGCTGTGGGCTGTGGCTCATGTTTGCCGTGGCTGTGGCATGTGGGCTGGCTGGGCAGCGCCGCAGCTGTGGAGCTCTGCCCAGCCCCGTCCCTTCTCCAAGCTGCCATCCCTGCTCTGCCTGGGCCATCCCTGGGCACAGGTGGGTGAGGAGGAGGCTTACGGGGTGCCCCTGCACCACCGGGTGCTCCCTGGAGGCCTCTGCAGTGGGAGCTGGTGGCTTCTGTTGTCAGATCTGGAACGACTTCATGAACCGGTCGGGAGAAGAGCAAGAGCGAGTCCTGCTCTACCTGGAGGAGGAGGCCAGGAAGAAGCACAAGAGGAAGCTGCCCACCAAGAACAAAGACAAATGGAAAGGTGCTGGGAGGGGGCGCTGGGTGGGGAGGGCCTCTCCCTTTCCTCCCTTGCAGGTGTTTTGGGAAGGGCTCTCTTTCCCGAGGGCTGCATCCTGCTCCCTGCAGCATCTGCTCCCCGCGGGGCCAGGGCATGGCTGAGCCGCCCCCTCGGGCACCGCAGGGGCAAAGCTGGGGGGTTTATGCGCATCAGACCCCCCATGGGCATGGGAGGGGCTGGGGCAACGGGCACAGCGGCTGCCCCCTGAGCCTCAGCACCCTCCAAACGCT
>NW_020799140.1:2154533-2156853 GCF_003259725.1 Athene cunicularia | reverse complement strand
TGTCCAAGTCCCGCCTGCCCTCTCCCCTCCAGCTCCAGAGCACCCTGCCTACACACCCGAGGAGTGCTTCCAACGCATCAGCCGCCGTCTGCGCTCCACCCTGAAGCGGGGCAGGATCCCCATGGTGAGCCGGGGGGGGCTGGGGCGGGCAGGGCTGCAGCTGCCGGTGCCCCACAGGCAGCTCCGAATGGGGCCTCGTCCTCCAGCCCAGCGCGGGGGTGCTGGGCCGGCCAAGGGCTGAATTTCTGATGAGCTCCTGGGGAACGTGCTCTGGTTCTCGTATGACCTCTGCAGTGGTGGCTGATTGCAAACAGACATTCAGCTCCCTGCGCAGAAGCATTTTCCTGGCTCAGTTCAGATTTTTCTGGTAGTTACAGGACATTTTTGTGTGGTTGTTTCCCAGTCTCCGCTCGATGAGCAGCAGGTGACAGGGGAAGCCCAGCGTGTTCACCCACAGGGGCAGCAGTGGAGCCTCTGGGGTCTTCAGAGTGGTCCACACGAGGCTGTTCATACAGACTCAGATGCATTTTGAAAGGGGTAAAACTGCATAAACTGCTGAGCAGACAATGAAGCCTGAAAGGAGAGGCGAGCGTGGCCTCGTGCCCGAGCCGCCACGCGTGGCCCCTGCGCTGTGCTGCCTGCGCCCAGGGGTGCCTGCCTCCCTGCTCCCCTTCTCAATGGGGCTGTTCTCCTGCTCTGTTTGTTTTCCTTGCTCTAATTAGAGTCTCTAAAAGCAGCCTCAGCTCCTCCTGCCCGCTGGCTTCTGCTCAATTTGTTCTCAAGTGACACTTGTGTCTGCTGTTTGTCTCTGGGCTCGGGTGCTCCGGAGAGCTGCGCCGAGCTGCTCTTTGACTGTCAAAGGAGATGCCAGGGACGAGGCTGCCCCAGCGGCTGCCGCTCTGAACGCGGGGGACGGTGCTTTGGCTCCCAGAGTACCAGGCAGGCAGGGGCTGGGTCCTTCCCTGCCTCAGGGGCTGGAGAGGGGAGATGTCTCCTGGCCTTGTGCCTCCTGCCCTCTGGTATCCAGGTGACTTGCCAGGGAGCCACTGGTGGCAGCTCCCCACCGGCAGCTCCCTGGGGGTTGGGGGCCCGGTCGTGCAGAGGAGGCGGGGGAAGGTGGTTGTTGGGCTCCCCAGGAGCCCGTGGCTCGGCCTGGCCCCGGATGGGGCAGCAGCTCCTCGAAGGGGGAAGGCGCTGCGGGGCTGCGCAGGGCGGGTGGTTGTGCCCACGTTGTGGCACACGCGCCGAGTGCCAGCTCCGCGGGGTCTGAGCAGGGTCCCCCGCTGCTCCCCTCCTGCTGACACCCCGCTTCCCCTCGCAGGGCACGCTGGAGGGCTTGGAGGAGGAGCTGCTAGCCTTCTTCTCCGTCACCCCTCACTCCGTCTACACGGCGCTGATGGACAACAGGTATTTCCCCGCCTTGGGCTCTGCGGGTTGTCACCGCTCCAGGCTTGGGGGGCGGGCTCTGGGGGTGGAAGAGCCCCCTGGCCTCCCTCGGCACAGCTCAGGCCTGGGGACATTGGCCCAGTCTGGCCAAGGGAGGGATGTCTCGGGGGTCCCCACACGGGGGCTTGCGGCACTTTATGGCTGATCCTTGGGTGCGCAGGAGGGACGGGGGGGGGGCAGCGCCCAGGGGTCGCAGCTCTAACCCCGTCCCCATCTCCCCCAGCTTCGAGCGGCTCCTGCTCCACGCGCTCTGCCAGTACATGGACCTCGTCTCTGCCAGTAAGAGCCTCTTGTTTGTTTGTTTGTTTGGGGGGTTGTTTTTTGTTTTTTCCTTCTCTTCATCACTATCTCTCCCCTCCAGCTCAGCCTCTTCCTCCCTCCCTCCCTCCTCTCTCCCCACCTTGCGCTGCAGCTCGCAGATAACTGTGCCTGCACCCTGCCCGTGCCTTTCCCCGGGAGGCCTTGTTGCCAAGGCGGGGAGGAGGCACCGGGCTCGGTCCCTTGGAGGACTCTTCGCTGCTGAGTGTTTCATTAGCAGCTGCTGTGGAAACCAGCATGAGAGCGCTGAGGACGTGGGACTGGTGGGGACGCATGGAGGGGGCTGGGGAGGGGGGACAGTCGCCTTCTCTGCAGAGCTGGGGGAGTCTGTGCTCGCTACGAAATGTGGGGAGCTGGGGAGGTGACTGGGCTGGGAACACCCTGTTCGGGACCCCCGAGGGGGGACAGGGCTGTGCTGACTGCTCCCTCTCGCCCCCAGGTTCGGACATCGAAGGGAAACGGCAGATGAAAGTGAGCAACAAACACCGCGTCTTCCTGCGCCCCGAGCTCCTGCTCTCAGACTACCTGGGGCAGAGGAGCTGATGCCCCTGGGGCC
>NW_020799140.1:2145378-2153283 GCF_003259725.1 Athene cunicularia | reverse complement strand
GTGTAACGGGGCCTCCGCCTGCGGCCGCCGGGTTCCGCCACCGGCTGTTTCCTGCTCCCAGGGAGGAGCGAGCGCCCGTTCCCTCTCTGCGGGTCCCGGGGCCGGCGGCGCCATGGACTTGGCGTATGTCTGCGAGTGGGAGAAAAAGCCGAAAAGCAACCACTGCCCGTCCATCCCCTTGGTGTGCGCCTGGTCCTGCCGGAACCTCATCGCTTTCACCACGGACCTCAAAAATGAGGAGGAAAAAGGTACGGGGGGCTCGCGGGAGGTCGGGCCCCGGCTGCTGGGGACTCACCGCGCCTTCGGGCCGGTCCTGCCGTCAGGAGCTGCCGGGGCAGGTGGCCCGTGCTCTGCTGGGACCCGAAAATCTCCCACCTGCGCTGATCAGCACAGGAACCTCGTGCTCTTTTCCTTCCATTCCTTAGATTTAATGACTTTTGTTGGCTGGGCAGCGGTTCTCGCTCTGCCAAACCAAGCCAAGCTCTGCGCTGGCGTCTGGCACCTTGCTGGAGTCGCCACGCGCACTTGTTCCCCTTCCCAAACTTGCTTGATGGAAAAATATTTTATGTCTTCCCCTGCACGAGCTGGGGCTCTGGGGGGCTGGAAATGCCAGCTGGGGACGAGGGACGGTGATTCCCTTATTCTTCGTGCAGACCTCACCCATATGGTCCATATCATCGACACCGAGCACCCGTGGGACGTCTACTCCGTTAACTCTGGCCACGCTGAGGTCATCACCTGCCTGGAGTGGGATCAGTCGGGTGAGCTTCAGCCCCTGCAGCTGCCTCGCGGCCCGCTGCCGCTGCCAGGCATTTCCTGGCGCACGGTTTGTCGTGGGGCGGGAGCGTGTCTGTGAGTTGGCTGTGGCCATGCCCGCCATGCAGGACGGGGGGATTGGCTCCTCGGTGATTTTTTGGCTGCACCCCCTGGTTCTCATGAGGCGCCGTTGTCGCAGGGTCCCGGCTGCTCTCGGCAGACGCAGACGGGCACATCAAGTGCTGGAGCATGACCGACCACTTGGCCAACAGCTGGGAGAACACGGTGGGCAGTATGGTGGAGGGGGACCCGGTGGTGGCCCTGTCCTGGCTGCACAACGGCGTGAAGCTGGCGCTGCACGTGGAAAAGGTTTGTCCCGGCGGAGGGTGTCCGGGCAGGAGGGTGGCTTGGGAAACCCCCGTCATGTTCCTCTGCTCTGGATTTCCTCCATGGCTGGGGGCAAGTTGAGCAGGGGAATTTTTCCAGTCAAAAAGTCAGACTCCTCGTTCCTGCTGAATGTCAGCGGGGGTTGGATGGCCCTTGTTTCTCTCGGCACTTTAAATGTGTCTTCCTTAGTCTGTGCTTCAATTCTCTTGGCTGTAAAACGAAGATAAAAGCGTTTCTTTGCCTGCCAGTAGTAATTCAGAAGAAACGCTTTCAGGGTGCCGAGGTTTGATTCGGGGATTTGGGAAGAGTAGTCGTGTGTGTATGGAGATAAGCTCCTTGTTTAGAAACGTGTCAAATTCTGTCAAAAAGAGCAAGTATGCCAAGCAGAAGTTACCTACTCGGGTTTTTCTAAACATTAACTCTTAGGGTGTCCCACAGAGCCTTTCCCTCTGCAGCACTGCAGAACCCGAGGGTGGGGTGTAAAGGGTCGTGCAGCGGGTTGGTGTCGGGGCTGGATTGGCCCCAGAAAGGGGGGGGGGGGTTCGGTCTTCCAGGTTCAGCCCCCGCAAGTGGGGACCCTGTGAGCACGTTGTGGCTGTCGGTGCAAGCGTCTTTGTGGTGTTGATCTTCCCTCGCAGTCCGGGGCGTCCAACTTCGGTGAGAAGTTTTCCCGGGTGAAGTTCTCGCCGTCGCTGACGCTGTTCGGTGGGAAGCCCATGGAGGGCTGGATCGCTGTGACCATCAGCGGGCTGGTGACGGTCTCTCTCCTCAAGCCCAACGGGCAGGTGCTGACATCCACGGAGAGCCTGTGCCGCCTCCGCTGCCGCGTGGCCTTGGCCGACGTCGCCTTCACTGGGGGAGGGAACATCGTGGTGGCCACCTCAGATGGCAGCAGCACCTCCCCTGTCCAGTTCTACAAAGTGTGCGTCAGCGTGGTGAACGAGAAATGCAAAATAGACACTGAAATCCTGCCTTCCCTCTTTATGCGCTGCACCACCGACCCTGCCCGCAAGGACAAATACCCGGCAATCACTCACCTCAAATTCCTTGCTCGGGACATGTCGGAGCAGGTGAGCATCTGCTCTTAAAGCGACTGGGAGTTGAGTGAATAGCAAGGAAGTATCTGTGTGCTCCACCTTTGGCTTCCCCGCGTGGTTCTGGAGGTGAACGGCCGTGGCCCGCGGTGCCCTTGGGCTCTGGCTGCTGTTCCTGGACGTGCTGCTGCTTCAGCTTCGCTGTCGGGCGGCTGCGCTGCAGGGGGAGGAACGGCCGGGCCCTCCAGTGCCTGGGAAAACAGCCCGACAAGCCCCGTCCTTCCTTAGCCTGGTGATGCTTCACTTGGTTCATGCTCTGGGTCTGGCCCTGGTGTCAGGGGAGCTCTGCCAGGCTGCCCGGGAGCCTCTGGGCTGTGAAATCTTTCATCTTTGGGTCTCAGCTTCAAAGCAGCCGCTCTCGGACCGCTTCGAGCTCTCGAGCTGCGTGACCCGATTTAGCAATATCTGTTTACTGGGGATTGACCGTATGGGTCTGGAGAGCAAAGGGATTCAGCGAGCCCAACCTCTCCTCTCTCTCGTGGTTAGGACGGAGGTGGTGGGGAGCTCGGGGCCTGCTCTGCCTTCAGAGGCCCTTCGGGTCCCCCCCGACGCTTTGTGTTGAGCCGGGAGGCGTGAGGGGGCGCGGGCTGGGGAGAGGAGAGGTGGCTTGTGGTGTGGAGAGGCCCAGGCTGAGGGTGCCAGGCAGGGCTCTGCCTCTCTCCTCCCGCTGAGCTGGGGGCTTCGCCGTCACCGGCTGCCGATGGGCTCCTCTGCTCTTCCCGCGTGGGGGATAAACTGCCTGGGAGGAGGGGCGGGGGGGCGGGAAACGCGAGGGACAGAGTCCTTCCCTGCCAGGAGGTTTGGGCCAGTAGTTGCAGGGGGGTTTCTGTTTCGCAGGTGTTGCTTTGTGCCTCCAACCAAAACAGCAGCATCGTGGAGTGCTGGTCCCTGCGGAAGGAGGGTTTGCCAGTCAATAACATCTTCCAGCAAATCTCTCCTGTGGGTGAGTTTCTGTGCTGGATACTCTGGAAAACAGGACCGTGGTCTCAGTGAAAATGCAAGACAGGTTCTCGAATCCATTATCACATCCATGGGATGATCCAGAATCCTGTATTTATTTTTCAGGTGTTCTCAGTCACATGCTCTGTTCTGTCTGTTTGCATCTTGGGCAACAAATTGCTGGTTTCCAGGAAGTGGCTTGATTGTTACTCTCACTCGATAAAAGACATTTTCTGTGTTGTGCTTCCTGCTGAGAGCCAAGCGAGCCTTCCAAAGGAAAAAGATCGTGCAGCAAAGTCAGTTTAGTCGAGCTGTCCTGTCTGAGTGGTTTTTCCACCTGATTTCAGATATAACAAAATCAAATTATGCAGTTTGTTCCAGTGAAATATGACAGATTACTGTGTGTAAGGATTTTTTTTTAATCACCACCAGCAGAGCCTTCCATCAAAAGAGATTTAGCAAAACAAGTTGTTGTTTGTACAGTTCAGAGAAAAAATAGGGAAATAAAAGGGAAATCTACTGGTCTGGCAGAGCGAACAAGTCGTGCTTGATCTGTAATCCCACTTAGCTGGGGAGTGTGTGCAGAAACTGGGGGGGATATTTCCTGATCTCTTTGGGGAGAGAGGTCTCACCTATTTACTTATGTTTCGAAGTTGGAGACAAGCCACCCATGATACTGAAATGGCGGATTCTGTCTGCCACCAACGACCTGGATCGGGTCTCGGCCGTGGCTCTGCCGAAGCTGCCAATCTCCCTGACCAACACTGATCTGAAGGTGGCGAATGACACCAAATTCTTCCCCGGATTGGGTAAGGAGTTTTTATTGTCTTTCTCCTAAAGCTTCTGCCTGAAACGCTGCCTCTGTCATCTTCTGAACTGTCGCTGAAGTAAGAATTCAGAGCAAACCATGTGAAACACTGCTAGGGAAACTTTCACAGACGTGGTACCTCCCAAACCTCCCTGGGAAGAGGCACGTGTCTGAAACGCCTCGATACGAACGTGCCTGTGAGCCCGCAGCCCCCACTGCTGCCCCGTGGGCTTCTAGCGGCAGCAGCTTCTCTGGTTGTACCCGGAGGAGGCTCCCGCACGGCCTCAGTTCTCGTCTCTCCCCAGGTCTGGCTCTGGCTTTCCACGACGGCAGCGTCCACATTGTTCACCGCCTGTCCTTGCAAATGATGGCCGTCTTCTACGGCTCCTCCTCCCAGCGCCCGGTGGACGAGCAGACGATCAAAAGGCAGAGAACTGCTGGGCCCCTGGTCCACTTCAAAGCCATGCAGCTCTCCTGGACGTCTCTGGCCTTGGCCGGCGTTGATAATCACGGGAAGGTACCGGCCTTCGCCACGGGGAGCGCGTGTGCTGCCGGCTCAGCCAGCCTCTCCCTTGCTCTGGGAGGCAGCGGGTCCGTTCCGACTGTGTGATCGTGTTAAACAGGAATCCTTGGGTCGGGGACGAGCCGTGGTCGGCCCTGGGTTGCGTCACCCCTTTGTGGAGCATTTTCAATCCACGGATTCCCCTTTCTACCCTCCCCCCAGCTGAGCATGCTTCGCATCTCCCCCTCCATGGGCCACGTGCTGGACATGAACATGTCCCTGCGCCACTTGCTGTTCCTGCTGGAGTACTGCATGGTGACCGGCTATGACTGGTGGGACATCCTGCTCCACGTCCAGCCCAGCATGGTCCAGAACCTGGTGGAGAAGCTGCACGAGGAGTACATGCGCCAGAACGCGGCGCTGCAGCAGGTCGGCTCCGCCTGCCCGGGATGGGGTGGTCCCCGGGGACGGGCGGTTCCGCTCGGGCCCCGTGGCAGCCGTGCTCAGCGCCACCATGATGGGTCGGTGGAAGCCTCGGGGGGGTGATGCTGCCTGGTTGTGGCGGCGGCTCTGGGGGCGGCAGCGCCGTTCTCGTGGCAGAATCGGAGAGGAGAGAATAAAGCAGCTGCTTTAATGAGCTTATTCTGATTCTGCCTTTCTTCCGCGCGCTCCCCGGTGGCTGTCGCTCAGGTCCTCTCCACGCGCATCGTGGCCATGAAGGCGTCTCTCTGCAAGCTCTCCTCCAGCACCATAGCTCGCGTCTGCGACTACCATGCGAAGCTCTTCCTGATCGCCATCAGCTGCACCCTCAAATCCCTGCTGCGCCCCCACTTCCTGAACACCCCAGACAAGAGCCCCGGGGACCGGCTCACCGAGATCTGCTCCAAGATCACGGATATAGGTGGGGATCACTCGTAGCATGGGGTGCTGCACTCCCAGTGCTTCAGCTCAGACCCTTCCCCTTTTAGGGTCGATCCAGAATGTCGCTTCTCATAGCACCTCCCTGGGCTGGAGGAGGAGGAGGGTGACCCCTCCTCGCACCGCAGGGAGAGGGGCTGAAGGTTGGATGCACCTTGCTGAGCCTGGAGATGTCTTGCTTCCGTTTCAGACATTGACAAGGTGATGATTAACCTGAAGACAGAAGAGTTTGTCCTGGAGATGACCACGTTGCAGTCCCTGCAGCAGCTCATCCAGTGGGTGGGAGATTTTGTGCTCTACCTGCTGGCCAGCCTCCCGAACCAGGTGAGAGGGTGGGTCCTGCCCACAGCCTGGGGAGCAAAAACCGCCTGCATGCAGTGCTCGGGTGGCTTCAGCCGGGTCACCTGCGAGCCCGGTGCTCCCGCTGAACACGCAGGACGTGGGAGAGGAGTGTCGGAAACAACAGAAACACAAAATGCTCCTCTCTGTGCCCGTCTGGGCATTGGTGGTCACACGGCTTGCTCAGCCCTGCGAGGAGCCTCAGCACGGCGCCGCGGGCTGGGCAGCGCTGGGAGCACGGGGTGTGAGGGCGGGGCGGCAGCACAGGGCAGTGGGTGCTCAGCAGCAGCGGGTGCCCCGGGGGCAGTGGGTGCTCGGCAGCAGCGGGCTCTCCCTCTCAGGGCTCCCCGGTGCGACCGGGACACAGCTTCCTGCGCGACGGGGCGGCCCTGGGCATGTTCCGTGAGCTGATGGTGGTGATCCGCATCTGGGGGCTGCTGAAGCCGAGCTGCCTCCCTGTCTACACCGCGACCTCCGACACCCAGGACAGCATGTCCCTCCTCTTCAGGCTCCTGACGAAGCTCTGGCTGTGCTGTGAGTGCCGGTTCCCCTGAACAGAAGAACCCTTCCTCCGTGTGGATCGCGTGTGAAAGGAGTAATTGTGGGGAGTGACTTCTGAGCGGGTCTGTGGTGTTTGCAGAGGGCGAGTGCAGCTGCCAGGTTTATTGTTCCTGCGCTGTGTTGGCGGATGGAGGAGGAAATGGAGTTCTGGTCTCTGAATGAAAAATAGGAGGATCACGCTGCTTCTCTTTTTGCTTCGTTTTCTGTGCAGGTCGTGAGGAAAATCACATAACGGAGCCCGATGACACCCTGATAGACGAGTGCTGCCTCCTGCCCAGCCAGCTGCTCATCCCCAATATCGACTGGCTGCCCATCAACGACGGCATCATCAGCAAACTGCAGAACAAGCAGCTGGTCCGGCTGCAGTTTGGGAAGGCTCCTGGGCTCATCGGTCACACCCTCTCCTCCCAGTTTGATGCCTTTGTCAGGTACAGAGCCCTCAAAGGGTAAGGTGGAGAGGGGAGGGGAGAGGCAAGGTGAGGGGAGAGGCAAGGTGAGGGGAGGCTGGCGGGAGGCTTTGGGCTCTGCAGCTCTGAGGAGTTGCTGGGTTTGGGTCACCTGAGTCATTTGGCTCATCCACTTGCTGCTGTGTCCCAAGAGCAGTTTGTCCTCTCTGCCTGAATTCATTTTTTAACTCACGAGGGGCTGGGAGTTCAAAGTGTTGAAAAGAAATGGCAAAGGGAGGGGGAAAATGTGTTTCTTTGTGATGGGAGTTGTGTCAGCGTGGCCTTGGGTGCACTGGGTAGCCCAAGCCTGGGTCATGCTGGCCACTGAAGCTCACTCTCCTGAAAACAGCTTTTAGAAAGCGATATCCTAGAAAAGTTCCCATTTTTCTGCCTACCCAGGGCGCCTGGACAGCCCAAAATTGATCACCTGAGACGCCTTCACTTAGGCGCATACCCAACGGAGGAGTGCAAGTCCTGCACCAGGTGAGCTGCCGCGGTGCCGAGGAGCAGACGCTGTCCCTTGGCCTCGGAACCTCCCTCGGTCTCTGTTCACCGTCCCGCAGCCGTCCTGGTACCACCTTCCATCCGCTGTGTCTGCAGGAGGAGACTCTGCTCCTCTGACAGGCCATGGGTGTGCGGCGCCGCCCTGGTTGTGTTCAGGACTTTTCTAACCTGGACATCCCGGGTCCTTAAAATGCTCGTTGAAGAGCAGCGTCGCTGTCTCGAGTCAGCATGGCTCTTAGGTTAAAACATTATTACTTTGTCTAGTGCAAAGTAACTCCAGAAGAGCCTGGACTTCAGAATAATGGTGCAGGGAGCAAACACCCATCTAATCATGTGATTGAATTAGCTTTAGTTACTGGTTTTGGTAGAAAGTCTCTTTAGCAGATCCTTTCCCAGGGGGACTGGCTGCTGGGGTCTGTGTCAGCCGGGGCTGCTCTGGGCCTCTGGGCCAGGGTCTCCTCCGGTAACTGCTCGGTGGTTTCACCTGCTTTTTAGTGCTCACAGACGTCACCTGCAGATGGGAGAAGCCAGTTTCCTCCCCAGATTCCCTGTTCGCTGCGTGATCCGTACAGACCCCCCAGCGCTGGTGGCTTTTCTCTGGGGCTCTGGGTCCCCTGGCCCCGCCTGACCCCTCTCCCTTCTTGCCAGGTG
>NW_020799140.1:2139553-2145328 GCF_003259725.1 Athene cunicularia | reverse complement strand
GCCCCCCAGGTGAGGGGTGTTTTGGGCCCGTGGGGTGGATAGAAGGGGGCTGATGGCCCCCACCCTGCCGACAGCAGCGTCTTGGGGTCTGGGGTGCTGCAGACACCCTGGGAGTGGGGATGAAGCCTCAGGTGCAGCTCAGATCGGCCCATGAGCATCCCTGCCACTGCCGGGGTGGGTGAAGCTGGAAAAGTTTCCCTGAGCTGGCCACGGTTTGGCTACCAACAGGGTACAGATGGGGAGCCAAGGGGGAGCAATGGCTCACCTGGCTGGGGGTGCCCAGGGGAGGCAGAGGGGCCTTTCTCTTCCTTGGGGTGCCGCTCTTCTCCCTGACAGATGACTGGCTGGGTGAAGACGTCTGTGGAGGCACCAAGGCAGAAAGTATATAAACACATAAACACATATAAACTGCCCTCCCTCCTTCCTGACCTCCACCTTGGAGGGTCCCAGGGCTCCCAGGGACCCCCTACCAGGGGCTGGGGCCAGGGCAGCCCTGATGAGAGGTGGGCAGCCAAGCAGGCCCTTACCTGGGACGTCTGCTCAGTTGACTCCTCTTCTGCTGGGCAGAGCAGGAGGAAAGAGAAATTGGGGAGGTTTAGGGGATTGTAGGGGTAGGCAGATCCCGCATGGGTGCAGGGGCACCTCTGAACGTGCTCATACAGGGGTGGGCACTTGGTGGGGTACACACACACGTGTGTGCATGGGAGGCATGTGCAAGGGGCACACACAGAACTACATGGGTGTGTAACTGTGGGGATGCACACGCATGTGCAGACACGGGAGACACATGCACACAGACATGCACACACAGACACACGTGCACACTGGCTGATACACTTATGCCCCTGTGCTTGAAAACACGCATGAACATGCATGTGCAAGCATGTGCAGACACTGAGATGGGCAGTGAAGGCTCAGTACCACCCCGCAGCCCTCAGCTGGTGACAGCACAGGCAAAGGTACCCCCAGCATGTGGGAAAAGGGGGTGTGTGCCCCCCAGCCATGCCCAGCCTCTGCCAGCCCTGCCCCAAAGCACCCTGAAGGGTGAAAACACCCCCGTGGTTCCATCCCCTGTGGACAAGGAGCACTGGGGCAGCACGGCTGCCTTACCGCTGGCCCAGGACCGGCGCTGAGCAGCCTCTTGCAGGAAGTGCTGGATGAGAGCGTTGCCTGTGGCCAGGCTGTAGTGTGCAGCATCGTGACCTGTGGAGTCCACCACGGCCACTCGGGCACCGGCATTGACGAGCACCTCCACCGTCTCCACGCTGCCGTTCTCGCAGGCCAGCATCAAGGCTGTCCTGAGAGGAGAGGTGAGAGCAGAGGTGAGGCGGCCCATTCCCTCTGTCTCCCCCTCCACTCCCAGTCCTCATCAGTGCAGACTCACCTCCCCTGCAGGTCCCGGCTGTTGACAGCCGCGCCGCGGTGCAGCAGGTACCGGCAGAGCTCCGAGTGGCTCATCTTGGCAGCAAGGATCAGCGGTGTGGAGCCATCCTGCGCAGGGTCAGGTTGGGTGGGGATGTGCAGATAAGCCTCGGATCTCCCCACAGAACATCCCGCTCCCGTTATCTCCCAGATTTCCACATCCCACCCATGGTGTGTTTTCACCCCAGGTACTGCTAGCCCAGAAGCTGTTGCATTTCAGAGGCAGCCCCAGCCTGGGTCCTTGCTGTGCTGCACAGCACGGCAGGGCGAGGAGCAGAGGAATCTCACCTTGTCCTTGATGTTCAAGGGAGCCTTGAAATCACAGAGGATCTCCGAGCACGAGATGCAGCCACTGGCCGCTGGGGAGAAGGACAAAGGCTGAGTGCTCTGCCTCCCACAGGGACATGAGCAGGACAGGGCTGACACTGTCCCCACTCACCTGCGTGATGCAGTGCTGTTCGGCCGCTGCCATCGGCCACATCCACAGGGCAGGAGGCCTGAGGGAGAGAGCCTGGGTTACAGGACAGACAGACTGCTTGAGTGGACGTGGCTCCTTGGCATGGTGGAGGGCCGAGAGGATGCTGGGCAGAGCTGGGAACCACCACGCCAACCAACGCTACTGGTGAGGGAAGGGAGTTCAAGGACAGAAAGGACACCACGCTGGCACAGCACCCTCCCTCCCTTGCAGCACAGCATTTCCAGCCCCGGTACCTGCAGCAGCTTGCTGACGCACTGTGGGTGGCCATGCTTGGATGCCAGGTGCAGGGCAGTGTAACCTGAGGAGAAGGACAGACAGACGGGTCAGAGAACAGACAGCGACTCAGTGGCAGAGGGGACTGCTGGGTGACAGACAGGCAGATGGGCACACAAGAGGATCTGCTGGACTGGGGCTGAATAGGAAGGGGACATGACCAGAGCACCGTCAGTGCTTGAGTTCCTGTAGGACACTGGGACAATTTATATGCCCCACAGGTTTGGCTGTCCCCTCTGTCCCCTCAGCCTCAACACTGGGGAGCGCCAGTGGCCCCAGCTGGTCCATGGCATTAGCCAGGGGCATGTGATGGCCATGCCCTCACCCGAGCTGTCCTTGGTCATGGCATCCACGCCGTGAGCCAGCATGGCTTCCAGGCAGTCCACGTTCCCCCGCATGGCGGCCAGGTGGAACCTGCAGCAAGACCAGGGGCTGTCGGACCCATGTCCCCAGCCCCCAGCCTTGTCCCCAGCCTTGCGTGTCCCAGGGACGTGGGTCAGCGCTTACGCAGATTGGCCCTCCGAGTCCAGCTTGGTGGGGACCAGGCCCTTGCGGACGAGGAGAGATGTCACCTTCCCGGCATCATTGTAGTCCACAGCTTGCAGGAGCTTCTCATCGTTCTTGGTCCAGTCCTGGCTCTGCAATGAAGCCAAGAGGAGGCTGTGACAGGTGTGCTGTCCCCAGGGACAGGCAGGGTGCTGGCTGGGCTTGGGTGCCTGTCCTCATCCCCATCCCTCTTATCTTCCACCCATCCCTGTCCCCTGGGGTGGCCATCTCTGCGCCAACCCCTCTCCTAGGTGCTGTGGTGTCTGGCCCCGAGGTAGGGAGGGATTAGCTGGGACAGCTGACTGGGATCAGGATCCCCTTCAGCCCCCTGCCCCAGTTTAGCTGTGGATGGGCCGGGCTGTGACCAGCCAGGATCTGGGAGTGAGCCAACACTGCCTGGTTGTCCCTGCCCCAGGGTTTGCCCCTGCCATCCCAAAAAACCCCACCGCTAAACACCCGCCTCAGCCCCACCCCTGCCCAGTTCTCCCCGCTCTTCCCAGCCCTGCTTTGGAGGGAGTAAGCCAGGATGAGCACAGCTGGCACCGAGAGCAGTTCCCCCGGGATGGCTCCAGCCTTCCAGACACAACGCTGTCCCCACCCCTGCGCAGGACTGGGGGCTGGATGGGGACTTGCTGACCCAGTGGTCCTGCGCATCCCCATCCCGCGGGAGCAACCCGCAGCGGGACAGGACCAGCACGGGAAGCCCTGGGTTCACCCCGCAGCCCGTGACGACAAACCGGAGCTCGCTGCGGCCGCGGTGGCAGGAAATGGATGTCACCTTTCTGGAGCTGCTTGCATCCTGCCCCTCGCTAGCCTGGTGCCCGGTGCCAGGCACAGGACCTGTGTCGCTGTGCCCGCCGGGTGACCCTACAAACCCTTCCAGCCCGGTGGGGCCAGGGGACCCCATCCAGGGCTGGGGAATAAACCAGTATCCCAGGGTTACTGGGCAAACTGGGAGGGTGGTGCCTGCTCCCCCCCCACACCCCCCCACACCCTCCTCCTCTTGTCATGCAAGGACAAAGCAGGTTGGAGAGGACGCAGCCGAGCGACAGAACAGTGATGGGGACGGAGGGGGTCCAGGTGGGGTGGGGGTGACACGGCTTACCCCGGAGGACGTGACCAAAGGGGAGTGGAGATGGAGGACAGGGACGTACCGCGAAGGAGGCAGCGGCACAGAGGCAGATCTGCTTCATGGTGTTGAGGAGGAGGCGGCGGGCAGCCATGCACCCCTTGCCCCTTGCCTGGGCGAGGGCAGGCTGGGGCTCCAGGCCGTGGACCCCAGACCCCAGCTCGGTCCAGCATCGCTGCCCGGGCGGGGGCCGGGTCCTGCCGCAGTGGGAGCCGGGATCCGCCTCCCTCCATCCCTCCGTCCCTCCTTCTTTCCCTCCTTCCCTCCCTCCTCAGCATCCAGAGCTCCAGGCACCCCCTCATCCCTGCCACGGAGCAGGTACCAAGGTCCCGGTCAGGGACCAGTCTGGGTGCTAGTCCCAGATCAAGTGGTTGTGGGGGGGGCAGCTTTCCCATCCCATGCTCAAGGGGAGGCAGCAATGCACCCCCAAACCAAGGGCGTGAGCATCCTCCTGCCACCCAGATCCTACTCCCTGAGGAGGGGGACATGGGACCCCTTGCCCTGCCCTGGGGGGCACAGCCTTACCTCCCACCACAGCCCTGGGCCAAGGGAGGGGCAGGACCCCCTGCCTGCATGTCAGGAGCTCAGCAAACTCCCCTCAGGGAGGGAACCCCAAAATGCAAAGGGTCCCCGGGCAGCAGCCCTCGAAGAGCTGTGGGGGTGGCAGGACAGCAGAAGCTTCTCACACCTCCCCACTCGGAGAAGTGTGGGGAAACTGAGGCACAGAGCACCCCAAGCAGGGCAGTCCACAGACTCCTCGTGGGGGACTTCAACCTGTGTCCACGTGTCCCCAGTGCACATGGCAGCACTGGGGACGGCACTGTCACCCTCTGCCCAGTGTGGAGGATGGCGAGAGCCTGTGGCCCTGTGCCAGGCTGGTGCTGAATAATTGAGGAGCATTGACATGCTGGTTCCACTGGCTGTGGCAGCTGGAAAGCTGGCAGCCATCCCCAGGAAGGGGACAGGGAGGGCACCTGGGACCCGCTTCCCTCTCCCTACTGCTGCATTTTTCCTTTGCTCTGCCCCACTCCCAGCAATGGCCCTGGGAGCACCCTTGGGTGCACCGGGAGCTCAATCCCACCAGCCAGGGCAGCAGCGCTGACCTCCATGGGGCTGCTGTCCCCATCGTGAGCAGCCACTCCACGTCCCAGGGCAGGTCGCCATGTCCCTGTGACATTGGGGACATCCTGGAGAAGATCCCCGTGCCCTCACGCTCCTGTGAAACTTGGGACACCCCAGGGCAGGTCTCCATGTCCCCGTGGACATCCCAGGGCAGGTCCCCATGTCCCCATGTCCCTGGGGATGGCACTCACGTCTGCCTTCTTGAACTTGGCCCTCAGGCTCTTCATGGTGGCTCCAGCCTCAGCCCTGTAGCACCTGGACAGGGGACAGCCGTGCTCGAAGGTCTCTCCCCCACCGATGTCAGCTCAGCCACCCCCAGAGCTGCTGCTCCCAGAGCCCCGTCCTCGCCTGCTGTCTCCCCGCCAGCCGTCAGCGCCCAGAGAGGGGGAGACCAGACGCGAGGGAGTTGGGTTACGGCCCGGCTGCGGTTACAGCCGGCAGTGCTGGGCAGCCGGGGGGGCTCTGGGGGAACAAGCCCCGTTTGGAGATGGGGCCTGCTTGCACCCCCAAAATGCCCAGGGACAGGGAGGCGAGGGGACATGTCCCGGGGGGTCCGAGGGCAGCAGTCAGGCTCCTTGGCCCTCTTGGAATGTGGGGCCGCGGGTAGTGTGGGGCACAGCTGGGCCTGACAGCCGGCACC
This sequence comes from Athene cunicularia, assembly GCF_003259725.1. Lineage (NCBI taxonomy): Eukaryota > Metazoa > Chordata > Aves > Strigiformes > Strigidae > Athene > Athene cunicularia. Next base: position 2,139,718 of record NW_020799140.1, on the reverse strand, counting down.
CCCTGCCCTACTTGTCCCCCTGCTCCGCCTTATCGCAGCCCTGGCCGGGGTCGGGGGGACAGTCCAGGCCTGGCGGGGTGAGGGCATCCAGCCCCCCTCCGCCCTTTCTCGCCCGACACAAAGATGGCGGCGGCGGCGCCCTCCGCCGGGCGGTGCCCTCGGGCC
>NW_020799140.1:2135277-2139503 GCF_003259725.1 Athene cunicularia | reverse complement strand
TGTCTCCCGCGGAGAAACCAGCACCAGGGTCCCCTTTGTGTCCCCCCCAGGCCCACCCCATGGCTCCTTCCTAGTCCTTGCCAGCCCCGAGGGTCCCTCCATGTGCCCCGTAGCCCCATGGCTCCCTCCTTGTCCCCCCGCAGCCCCGTGGCTCCCTCCTGTCGTTGTCGTTGTCCTCCAGGCCCAGCACTACCCCCGGCTTTGTGCCCCCCCACTCCGCAGGGGCTCCCAGCCGTAAGGGACCCTTTGCACTCCCCAGCGGGGATCCCCAGGGTGGGTGTGAGGGGCCTGTCCCAGCACCGCGGGGGTGATCCCAGCCCCGTGGCCCCCGCAGTACTCGGGAAGGTTTTGGGGTGAGGGCACAGGGACACGCAGGGGCCTGTCCTGAGCCTGGGGGTGTGTGAGGGGGACAGGGACCCGCAGGGACCTGCCCTCAGTCCCCATCCCCAGGAGACCGGTCTGGAGAAGCATCTCGCAGAAAATAAATCCTGTGTCCGTGCCAGAAAGCCGGGTGGGCACAGGGCCACGGCCAGCCACAGCGTCCCCGTGTCCCCCACCTCCACGGCTTCCCGTGCGCTGGCCATCCCTCGGCCCTGTCCTGTCCGCAGAGCCGGGGGCTGTGCTGGTGACAGCTGGGGTTGAGCACACGTGGGGTGACACCGGCTTCGCCCCTGTCCTCCCGCAGCTTGCAGTGACCTGGAGGCCAGCCGCTGCTCAGGGGGGTATCAGCGTCCTGCCAGCGAGAGCAAGAAATACCCTCACCTGCGTTAGGTGTTTTAAGCCCTTACCCTCCTGGAGATGCGTTATCCAACGCTGTTTCTCTCTCATTAAATGCTTTTGTCGTTACGGAGTATAAAATCTTTCCTTTCATGGATAAGAAAGAATTGTGGTTTATAGAATCCCAGAATCATCTCGGTTGCAAAAGACCTTTTAGCTCCTCCAGTCCAACCATTAACCTCACACTCACAGTTCCCTCAGCGCTGGGTCAACCCAAATGTCTTTTTGTGCCGGGAGGTGAGTAGGATCTATCTCTGCACCCTCTCCATTCCCGTGGTGGTTTGTCTCTTCTGCTCAGATTTTTGACCCGCCGGAGGAACTGGAGAGGAAGGTGCGGGAGCTGGCAGACCTGATCAGGAGCTCCTCCAATGTGGTGTTTCACACGGGGGCTGGAATCAGCACCGCCTCAGGGATTCCCGACTTCAGGTAAGGGCGGTGGGCAGCTGGCGAGGGGTTGGGAGGATGGCACCTCTGCTGAGTCCATCTCACGTCTTGTGAAGCTCCGGACTGTGTTTCCTGCTACCCCAGCCAGACCTCCATCCCTCTTGTCTGGTTCTGGATCCAGCTGAAAATACCCTTTCCCTCTCACACACCCATTTGATGTTAAGCCACAGAAGCCCTATGTGTGCTCTTCTTGCATCAACAACAAAAACCACTGGTGATCCACAACCTTTGTTTATCCTCCTTGCTCATCCTCCATTAATAGGGCTTTTGGTACATTTACAACTGTCACCTTCAAGCCTGAACTCTCAATTCTCACTCTTTCTGTCCCCATCGCTGCAGGGGGCCCAATGGTGTCTGGACTATGGAAGAGAAGGGCCTCTCCCCAAAATTCGACACCACCTTTGAGAATGCCAGGCCCTCCAAGACTCACATGGCACTGCTGGGGCTGCAGAGAGTGGGCATCCTGAAATTCCTGGTCAGCCAGAACGTGGACGGCCTTCACGTGCGTTCAGGATTCCCACGGTACTGCCTCTCCCGCCCTGTCTCCGGGTCCCTCCTGCCTTTCACAGCCGCTGCCACGTGGCTGTTTTTGCTGCACCATTAGTGTGGCCTCGTGTGCAAGTGTTTGATGCTGGGGATTGATTTCCACGGCTGGCTGGGCAGCTGTCTGCCATGTCTGATACAGGGAGCAGAAACAGGGAAGTGCTGGTGTGGGAAGGGGTGCATAAACCAGCGTGAACTTAGAGAGAATAGGTTATGGTAATAATTCAGGGGGTGATGAAATGAAGTCAGTCTCAGTTGATCCTCTCTAGAAGTACACCAGAAACTGTTTGTTCACAAGAAGAATGATCAGGTCGCAGTGTTGGGCTGTTGCATGTCACCACCCATCAGCTGAGCGGCTGTAGCTGTTGGTGCGGCTGTGAGCAGCCCGGCTGCGTGGCTGCCTGGGGGCTCGTGGCCTGGGGAGTCAGGTGTCGGCTTCAAGTAGGGCATATGCTCCTGGGAACTGGGCTCAGAGCCACGCTCAGGGCACATGGTCCTTTCCACTGCCTCTGTGCCCGACCAGCGGGGTGAACGGACAGAGAGAGGACGGGAGCATCTGAAACTGCTCCTGCAGAGATGCGAGTCGCCCTGTTTTACCACTGTGGCTAGAGCTGTCTCAGAGCACTGGATCTTGTGCCTATTTTAGTTTGCGTAAATTGAATTTCTTGTGAGAAAATAAAGGCGGCGCTGCCCCAGTGCTGAAAGCATGCCTGGGCCCAAGATAGCCTTAAAAAGTGCTTTGCCTCTCCACAAATTTGCAAAACTGCAAGCGTGGCAAGACAGAGAGTCCCGTGGTTGGAAGTGCCCTGACTTACTGCTGTGGTCTCTGATTTCCTCGCCCGCTGCAATGAGGTCAGGGATCCGCGTGGCCACGTTCCTGCTGTGGGGAGCTGCGGCCTGTGGGAGCCGAGGGTACCAGCTCTGTGCTCCCTGCCTGGGTGGGGACTGAGGTGCTTTTAGCAGAGCAGTGGCCGTTTCAAAGATGTCCTCAGAGGAACCTGCCTTTCCATTAGCACTTGCCGCAACGGTCCTTCAAGAAACTTCAGCCTGTTAGAAAACCCATTTCCAGCACTTAAGACCAGTGAGCAATTGTCTTGAGAGGGAAACTGCTTGGAGCTGCCTGGAAAGGAAAGGGGAGAGCAGCTGAATTGAAGTAAGAAAATAAAATGGAGTTAGGATGAGAACGAGGAGCACGGATGGGACCTCAGAGAAGATGAATCTCACAGATACCTTCAGCCAGCGCTGGCTGAGCCGAGAGCTGCCTCCAGGGGGTATTTCCTATTATTAAAAGCCCTGAGTTCTGATTCCTGCTTCTAGCACATTTGCCTTTTTAAACTAAAAAACCGTGGGAGAAAGATTAAAAAATAACGACCAGAACTCAGCTGTGCTCCTTACAGCCCAGTGCCATGGGCTCCCACTCTGGTTTAGCACAGCTCTTCTGCCCAAGCATGTGCTTAAGTAAGCTCTGCTGAACTGGGGCCAAAATGGGGGAAAATCAAGTCAGTCCTGTCTCCCTCCACTCTGGAGGTGGTTCCCAGTCACCATGGGGCTTGTGCCACAGGGAGAGCGTGGCCTTGTTTTCCTTTAGCTTCAGCACTTTGAGGCTCACGCTGAGCTCAAGGGGAGTTTTGAGTCAAAACAAGTGGCAAAGGTTGGAACCGTGCAAGGACGGAGAGGAACACTGAGTGCTGAGAAAAGCAAAGATCCCGCTTACTGCTGGGTGCAGAGATTTGAGGCTGAATCAGAAACGGGGCTGGAATCGCTGCTGCAGATGGAAGCATTTAAAAATTTAGAAGCCAGGACGTGCTGTCCCTCCCCTTAGTCCCAACCCTGGTGGCCGTAGCGAAGCGCTTTCGCGATGGAGAGGAAGCCGTGGCGCAGGCGGCCTCTTGCCAGGTCTGAACATGTCCTCTGGGTCTCCCCTGCCCTGCCAGAGGGGCAGCTCTGCCCAGACTCCTTTGAACAGAATTTCTTGTGTTAAATGCACAAAGCAGTGCTCAGTGTGCCATAGTTTTGCCATCCCCTGCTTGCCCTCCGTGTGGTGGCCATGCTCGGCACAGGGAAAGCCCCTACACTCGGTGGCTGGGCCAGCTGCCCCCCTGCACCCCGTGCCCCCAGAGCCTGCCTGACACTGGTGCCTTGCTCTGATGTAGTAGTTACAGACTGCAGTTCCCATGTGCCTGTCCCCAGGCCATGGCAGAGGGTCCCTGCCACCCCACATCACCTGGCAAGTCCGATCTGGTGGAGCTGGGGAGTGGGGAAGCCCTTGAGGTGCCCCTGGTGAGGAGGGGGTTCAGGCACTTTCCCTCTTGCCCCCAGGGCTCTCCACCCTTCCCCAGCTCACCTCTGCCGTTTCTCCCGCAGGGACAAGTTGGCTGAGCTCCACGGGAACATGTTTGTGGAAGAGTGTGTGAAATGCGGCAAGTACGTGAGCCCCGAGCCTGGGGAGGGGGGGGGCATTG
>NW_020799140.1:2125990-2135227 GCF_003259725.1 Athene cunicularia | reverse complement strand
GGGGGGGGTGGGCTTTCTTGCTGCCCCCGGGGAGCGATAGAGGCCCTGCACATGCCTGGGGCTGACTGCCTGGTGCAGTGTGCGTGGGGATGTGGACAGATCTGTCTGTTTGAATCCTAAACCCTGTCAAAAGGCGGGAAATAAATATTCTGGGAATTCTCCATTGCCTGGGAGGCTCTTGGCAAACCCTGCTCCTGGTGGCAAGGTGGATGTGCCAGCAGGGCTGCCTGCAGCAGGGCCTGGGCCTGCCAGCTGGAGAGAAGAGGTTGCTACAGGCTGGGTTTTCCATCCTGGCTTGTGGCAGATCTCTGGGGCTGTCGGTCAGGGCCGCAGCACCTGGTTCGAGACGCGGGCGGAGCTTGGGCAGAGTTTGGCGCTGAGCGGCACCGTCTCTCCTGCAGGCAGTACGTGCGGGACGCGGTCGTGGGCAGCATGGGGCTGAAGCCAACGGGCAGGCTGTGCAGCGTCACCAAAGCCCGGGGGCTGCGGGCCTGCAGGTATGGCCGGGATGCTGGATGGGGGCTCCCGAGGGGACGTGGGGTGACAGAGACCCGAGCGAGCGGCTCTGGTGCGCAGGCTTGGCTTTGCAGGGCTGGCCTGACACTCTCTGCAGCTCAGGGGAAGAGGCAGAGGGTGTAGGGAAGATGTTTGAAGGCCCCAGCACTGCAGCTGGAGGTTCCCTGAGGGGATCTGGCATCCAGACACGCTCCACATCGTGCTTCCTCGCCCAGGCTCACCGGGTGCTGCTTTCCTCATCCAGGCCGGCGGCAGAGCCGGCACAGCAGAGCTGGGGGCTCCGGGCTGTGGGGCAGAGCCCTACAGGCTCCGCTCAGATGCTGGGGGGTAAAAGGTGCGTCCCAGCTCTGAACTGGGACAGCAAAACTGGGGGTTTGGTGGCACCGCAGCACCAGCCACAAAATCCCTCATGCAGGTGAATTCTGTGCTGGTGAGTCCCCTCGGCTCGTCTGGGCTCCCTCCGTCCCCTCGCAGTGCTGGGCTGGGGAGGGTGGGACAGAATCTGGGTCACTGCCCCCTCTCTCAGGGCAGCTCTGCTGCCTGTTCCTGCCTGACAGGGGAAACAATGGTCCCTGTTGTTTTCTAGAGGGAAGTTAAGAGACACCATTCTGGACTGGGAAGATTCCCTGCCCGACCGCGACCTCACGCTGGCGGACGAAGCCTGCAGGTACCCGTGGTGGCTGCGGACACCTGCGGCTCGCGGTGCCCCGGGGAGGTTGCCCAGGCTCCCCATCCTCTGCCCACACCACAGTGGCCCTTGGGCTGACCCTGCCTGGCTCCGTGCGTCATGTTTTGTGCCTCGCAGCCCTGAGGCCGTCCCCACAGCCCAGCAACACCCAGTTCTCACCCCAAAAAGTGGCCAAGAGAAACCACTGCAAATTCTGGCCACGGCTTGGGAAGCTTCTAGAGTCTACACCAGAGCAGGGTGGGAGAAGCAGCCTGCAAAAAGCCACAGCTTTTTCTCTGTTCTGGATGTTTTGTCTCCTCCCTGCAGGAAAGCTGATCTCTCCATCACTCTGGGGACCTCTCTGCAGATCAAACCCAGCGGCAACCTCCCGCTGATCACGAAGAAGAGAGGAGGGAAGCTGGTCATAGTCAACCTACAAGCAACCAAACACGTGAGTGAGAGCGTCCTCGCTGCTCCACGCTCTGAGCTACTTGCTCCTTTCCCCTCGTGTCACTTCTTTCAGCTCCGTCACAGGTTAGTCCCTGCACATTGTCCCCTCCCAGACAACCAGATACAAGAGTGGCCTCGCTCAGCAAGTGAACAGGCTGGGCTTCCCTTGTTGGGGGATTTAAACCTGCAACTGCCAATTGCAGGTGCCAAACACCTAAAAATGGAAGATAAATCTTAAAAGCAGAATAAAAACTCAGCCCAAAGCCTGATGTATCCTCCAGTGAATTGTATATTCTGCCCAATATACAATAACTGCACACACGTGGCCCACGCCACGGGCCAGAGGTCAGTTCTTGTTCATCCCTGGTTTTGGTGCCCTGATAGTCCAAAGTCTTTGGAATAATGAGAGCTGGGGGGGTTCTGGGATGTCACCAGAGCTGCCTCGTCGCTGTCCCACTCTGTCCGGGGCTCACTGCCTGGCTCTGCGTCCCTGTCCCCAGCTCTGGGCTGTGCTCCGAGGTGGCGGAGCCCTGCCAGCCCGCGGTGTAGCCAGGACAGGAGCAGCTGAGCCACCGCCCAGGCCCTGTCCTCGTGTGCTCCCGGGGAGGGGACGTTTGTCACCCAATGCCACACTTGTCCTCCAACACCATGCTTGTCCCCCAATGCCATGCTTGTCCCCCAACACCACACTTGTCAATGCTGTGTTTATCTCCAAATGCCGTGCTTGTCCCTCAACGTCGTTTGTCCCCCGACACCGTGCTTGTCCCCCAACGTCGCGCTTGTCCCCCAACGCCGTGCTTGCCCTTGCTTCTCCCAGGACAGACAGGCCGACCTGCGCATCCACGGCTACGTCGACGATGTCATGACGAAGCTGATGAAGCACTTGGGGCTGGAGGTGCCGGAGTGGACAGGGCCGGTGGTGGTGGAACGCGCTGAGCTCACCAAGCCTGAACAACTCTTCAAATTGGAGGCTGGGGCTCGCGGGCTGCTGAAGGAGGAGCCCCTCTCCCAGCACAACGGCACGGGTGGGCTCTGCCCTGGCCTGGGGACCACGCTGGTGGAGCACCGTGACAGTCTGAAGCAGGAGTGTCCCAGCCCAGACATGGGGCCGACGACGGTGAAGAAGATGAAGGTGGAGCCTCTCCTCACCTGACCCAGACTGTTCCCTGCCTGTCTAGACACTCGTCTGTGCCGCTTTTCCTACCGACTTTTTTTTATACCCTTAAACATTGTCCCTTTTTTTATGTAAGTATTAAACACACTTGAATTGTGCGTCTTGGGGCAGCTGCACCCACCAGCCCAGGAAGGGCGTTGCCTGCTTGAAACAGGCTGAGCACCCTATTCCTTCTCTGCGAGGAGACAGTTGTGGGGTCCAGCAGAGCTCGGAGGGGCAGAGGGACGAGGGTGCTCGGGGCTGGGGCAGTGACACAATGGGGTAATCGGGGCAGCTGGTGCCATCTCAGATGAAGCCGGGGCTGGGCAGTGGTTGGGATGAGCCGCTGCACTCTCCTGGCTCAGATCTGCCCGCAGAGCCGGTCCCGCGCCTGCTGGAGATGGTCCTGGGAGGGGAGGGGACTGGTGCTGGCCAAATCCGGGACTGGTGCTGGCCAAATCCTGGCCTGGCGCAGGGCTGGGAGCTGGGGGATGGTGCCCCCCCCTCTGCCTGCTGCTCCCAGGGCAGCCCTAGGCTGGGGCTGGCCACGTGTCCCAGCTTTGTTGGACCCTGTTACCTCACAGCAGTTGGGCTCAAGCTGTCCGTGGCCCAGGGATCCTTGAAACCTTGTGGATCACCCCATATTAAACTACAACAGGTGGATTTTTTCCAAAATACCTTGTATTCAGAGATGAAAATAAAGCTTAAAAAAAAAAAAAAAAAAATAAAAAAAAAAAAAAAAAAAAAAAAAAAAGAACAAAACCAACCAGTTGCAACATCAATAGCCGACCAGCCCAGGGCCCTTCCAGTTCCCGCGTCCCCATCCTGAGCGACCCTGTGTCCCTTCCACAACTCCTGCTGTACCCAGGGGGTAGGAGCAGCCCCTTCCCTCCCAGTAAGGCCACTGGGAACCGGTCTTCTCTTCCCAGTTGACAGATAGAAGCAAAGCCAAGCAGGTCCAGCATCTGCCTGCACCTGGAGGCAGATCCTAGAGGGGTCACCCCGAGGGCTCGTCCCATAGGGGGTGAGGTGCTGAGCCACCCCATCGCACCCCCGTGGTCCCCGGGGGCTGCTCAGAGCTCCTCAGCCGGCTCCAGCACCGCGGCAGGGCCAGCCTCGGTCCAAGCCAGCGATGCCAGGCCCTGGCGCGGGGCAGCGCTGGCCCCCGACACGGTGTCAGCTCCGTCCCTGTCCCCACGGCTCAGCCCCTCTGAGGCAAGCGGCTGCGTGCCGTTACGGGGGGACACTTTGTCCAGGCGGGGGGTGAATGTGCGGCCACCGAAGGCTTCGTGCAGGGTTTCAGGGGCTTTTCCCAGACGCTCTGGCCACAGCGGCTCCGGGGGCTTCTCATCCCTGGCTTGGGGCTGTGTGTAAACCACACGGGAGGCGGCCGCGTTGTGCAGGGACCTGGAGAAAACTGAGCGCGAAGGAGGGTCAGGACCCAGCCCGGTGCCCCGAGCTCCCGGCACAGCCCCGGCGCAGCCCTCACCTCGCACGGGTCTGAAGTCACCGTCTGCTTCGGCCTTGCTGGAGGCAAAGGGGCTGATGGAGGGGAAGATGATGAGTGCGAAAGAGAGCAGCAGGACCTGGGGGCAGAGGGGGGACGTCACCGTGTGCAGCGGTGGAGGGGGACCAGGCTCTGGGACACGGCTCCCAGGGAGGGGGCTTGTGGCAGAACCAGGACTATGTCCCTCCTTCCCCTGGTGCATGTGCCCCTGCCAGCACGCCTCCATCCATCCATCCATCTGTCCATCCATCCCTTTATCCCTTTCCATCCATTCATCCATCTGTCCCCTGTCCATCCATCCATCCCTTTATTCTTATCCATCCATCCATCCATCCATCCCATCCCTCCGTTCATCTATCCATCCTCACGTACCTCCATCCCCTCTTCTACCCATCCAACCCTGGAGCATCCATCTGTCCTTCTGCCTTAGCACACATCTGTCCCTCTGTCCATCCCTCCATCCACCCCTGCCAGCACATCTCCAGGGCTCTGTCCCTCCCTCCCTCCCTCCCTGGAAGCGAGGAGGCCGCGGGGGGGGCGTTGGGGGCTCCACCCACCGCGATGCAGGTTCCTGTCTGCGCTGCCTTATTGCTAGACTGTACCACGAGGGCCTGGAGCTTCTTCAGCTGCTCCAGGAGGGACCTGGGGACAGGGAGAGCCCATGAGCACCCCCAAGCCCCTCCTGGCCCATAGCAGGCCTGGCTGGAGTTAGTGGGGGGGGAGTTCCAGCCCCATTCTGCCCGGGGAACACCTACGAGTTCTGCTTCTCCAGGTGCAGGACCTTCCTCTGCAGCTCCTGGTTCTGGGCCGTGCACGCCGACATCCTGGGGGGACAGGGGAAGGGGCTAATGTGGTGGGGTGACAACTGGGGAGGCTGGCAAGGAGCAGCGCGGCCATCACTGGCCAGCTGGGTGCCCAGGGTGGGAGTGGGGTGCAGGAGTGCCCAGAGCAGGGCGCTGGGGGCTGTACCGGCTCTCCAGCCCGTCGATATACTCCTTCTTCTTCTTGCGGCTCTCCTGAGCTGACTGCTTGTTCCTGATCTTCCGCCGGATCTTCTTCAGCACCCGCTCCTCGTACTGGGGGAGACGGGGCAGGGGGGTCAGCGCTGGGCGCCCCCCACCTCTGCGCCCTTCCCAGGCATGGTGGCACCCACCTTGGTGAGGGGCAGCTGCGTGGGCAGGGACACCCCCTCCTTCGCCAGCAGCTTCTTCTCGTCCTCCGTCAGCACCAGCTCCTGGAACTGCCCCTGGCTCTGCCTCAGCAGGGAGCTGGGTACCTGCGGCTGCTGCGGGGCCACCCGGGGGTCACGCCCTGCCTGACCCCAGGGACCACGGTGGGGACCGTGGTGCGGGGCCGAGGGTGGGACGGTGGCCTGGAGGGGCCGTGGGGACAAGTGTGGGGACAGGAACGGGGAGGGGATCATGGTCCAGGAAGGGACAAGGCTGGGGAGGTGAAGGGATGGGGTCACTCACGGCATCAGAGCTGCCCGAGAGCAGGAGGTCCTTGACGGTGAGGGTGCAGGATGCGGGCGGGGAGACCACGGGCAGGTCCTGGCTCTCCTCCAGGAAGAATCCGGGGTGCCACATGTCTGGGTGACGCGAGAGTGGAGGCTGTCAGCAGTCCTGTGTCCCCCTCTGTCCCCAGTGCAGGACCCCCACCTCTGCCATGGCCCAAAGCTACAGTGAATTGCTGCCACTTACCAGTCCAGTGGCCCTGGACTCTGTCCCCCCAAACTGTCCCTCTGGTCCTGCCCCCACCAAACACCCTGCGCTGCTCAGCCCACCTCAGCACCCCTAGTCCCCCCAAACCTCCCTCCTCTTCCAGTCTCCCTCACCAACACCAGTCTGCCCAGTTCACCCCAATTCCCAAGCTCTCCCCCTCCCCCTGGCTCCTCGCCCAGTCTTCCAGACCTCCCAGTCCTCCCCAGTCTGCCCAGTTCCCTCTGGTGCCCCCAGCTACTCTCATTTCCTCACTATCCCTGAGAGAGCCCAGCTCCCCAGTGTCCCCAGTCCCTCCCCCATGGCTCACCCAGGTCGATGGAAACCTCGGGGTGCGGGACCCCAGCCCCCCCCGGGAGGGGCAGAGCGCGGCAGGGGTTGGCGTAGGGGTACAGCACCTCGCTGGGACCCCCATCATAGCACCTGGGGGGGCTGTCGAGCTGGTCAGAGGGGGGGTCCTCAGAGACCCCGCTGTCGCTGGCGGCCGGGGACCAGCTGGGCGAGTCTGACACTGAGTCCCCAGAGCCCAGGATGGAGCTGAGGAAGTCCTCACTGTCCTGGGCACTCTGCAGGGACACGGGCGCCTGTCACCCTGGGGTGCCCATCACCCTGGGGTGCCCACAGGAACTGTCTGTGCTGCTGGGTGGTCCCAGCAGCAAGGTGTGGGGATGGCGGTGTCTCCTGCCAGACCCAGGGATGAGGTGGGGATGGAACCCCCGCTCCAGCCCGGGAGACTCACCCCGTCCTTGTGCCAGGCGCCCGGCGGCACCCCCAGCTCCACGCCGCGGAGGATCCCATCCTGGCGGTCAAAGAGGAGGTCCAGCAGGTCGAGGCTGTCGAGGCTGCCCACGCCAGAGGCCATGGCTGCGAGATGGCAGGGTCAGGTCCCTCACCCAGCCCCCGAGACAACCCCCCTGCCTCCTTCCCCTCCTCCTCCAAGCTACACGGCCCCAGGGACACCCCGAATCGTGGGGCGGGCATGGAGCTGGGGAGAGGGAGCATGTTTGGGCACGAGCACACGTGTGCGGGACCACGGGGAGGTGCCTCTGCCCGCGTGTGACTGCGTGTGACCACGTGGCCCTGTGCCCGGCGGGCTGTGCCCGTGGCTGTGATGGCACACGTGTGTGCAGAGCTGTGGGTCTACATCCATGCAATGTGCACGTCTGTGCCCACGCGTGTGCCAGCAGCTGTTTGTGAGCACACGTGGACATATCTGGCAAAGCCCTGACTGCAGGAGGGCGAGAAAAGGCACGCAGGGGCTCAGGGGCATGGCAGTGGCTCCCCACCCCGCCTCATTCCAGCAGCTGAAACTCCCAAATCCTCTATTTTTCCCCCCAAGAGGACACAGGCACAGGCAGGGGCTCCCCGCAGGCACCCAGTTGCCCCAGCCCCACCGTGCTCCCCAAGTTCAGGAGCAGGATGAGCACCCACACTTGTGGGCTGGGTCAGCTCCAGAAGATCAGGTTAATCATTTTGGGTGGCAAGTGGAGGGGGAGGAGACTGCTGCCATCGGCCGGCCCCAAGGAGGGGACTCAGCCCTGCTCTGCCACTGCCACCCCAGGCGCTGCTCAAGACAGCGGACTCAGAGAAACCCAGCAGACCAACTGACCAGTTGCCCAACCGGCCAATCAGCCGTCTGACAGCCCATCTAACTGACTAGCTGACCAACCAGTTGACCAACTGACCAACCGGTTGACCAGCCCAATCAATGAACCAATCAAGAAACAGACCAAATGGTCAACCTGTTGGCTGACCAACTGATTGACTGACCAAATAACCAACCCACTGACCAACTGACTGACCAGTCAACTGTCTGATTGATTAATCAACCAACCCACCACCCAACTACGCAACCCACTCCACCCAATCACCCAACTGCTCTTCCCAACCTATTAAGCACAGACTCAAGTGGCCTTCAAGCCAGGTTTGGGGATGGTCGCCACCACCATGATGTTTGGCTGGCCAACCCCCACAAGGGGCCTTATTGTACCCTGTCCTTCATCCTCAGTCCTTCCAGTGAGCCCTGATGGCCCTGTGGGACCATCAGGAAGAGGGACCCTGTGAAGCACCGGCAGCCAGGACATACCTGTGTGAGATCCCACACGCACGGATCCGTCCTGTCTTCTCAACCCCCTCCGTGCGCTGGGGAGGAGAACGGACACTGAGACCAGCCACCTCCTCCTCCTCCTCCGTGGTGTCCTGACCCAAGTGGCAAAGTTTAAACTCCAACTGCTCAGAAATAACATCCTGGATTGCAAAATCTCCCATCCCTGATTGGGGATGGTGGTGAGCGATAGCAGGGCCGCCCCAGGGATCGACCTGCTGCGCTCCGTAACTCATTAGCCAAATGTTTTTGTCCTCCTCCGCTGAGCAGGGCAGGAGGGGCCCAGGGCTGGCGAGCGAAGTCCGAGCGCTGTGATTGCCCATGAACTTTCACCCATTTTGGGGGACAATTTCCCTTTTTTTGGTGAGCGTATCAGCATTAATCACATTTGATAGGTGTTGAGAACAACATCCGGTGAAGACGTTGCCTTGGACTCTACCACTTACGGCTTCTTCCACAACAAACCTTGGTCCCCTCCACTCCCTGTGGCCAGGGCTGACCTGGAAGCCCGAGTCCTGCTGCCTGCCCGGCCGCCGCCTGCCGGAGGGGCCGCCTGCACCCTCCGTGTCCCGGCTTCCCCCGTGGCTGTCTGGGGGCCAAACACACAACAGCTTGTTGGCCGCTGTGTTCACCCCTCCCTATCGCCCCGTGGTGAGGGTGTCAGCCCGACGGGTGTCACCCTCCAGATCCCCCGGGATCCCCTTCACGCAGGGAGGGGACGGGTGAGTAAGGCAGCGTGTGACCCAGGCGTGACGTGGGGACAAGGCCACGACCCGTTATCTACCGCTCGCTGCCCTCTGACCGGGCGGCAGCGGGGAAGACAGCCGCCCGCGCTGCCGTGCCGCTCCCCGATTTATGACTCTGCGGCGGAGACGGGAGCCCCTGGAACCGAGCAAAGGGCACCTGCTCGCCCGGCGCCGCGGTCCCCCCCGGGGGCTGCTAATTACCCGGCTTCATTAGGGGCCTCGAGCATCCCCTGGGCCTGGTGCTCGGGGTCAGGTGGGAGGGCAGCGCAGGCAGGGGATGGGGGCTCCTGATAATTACCGGGGGGGCTAATTACCGACAAGGCAATTAGCGCTCGCTCCGCCAGCACAGCCGGGAGCCGCCCGCCCCAGCCTCAGG
>NW_020799140.1:2115316-2125940 GCF_003259725.1 Athene cunicularia | reverse complement strand
GAGACTGTCCCCAACCACTGCCCTAGGTTTGGGTGGAGGGGGATAAGCGGGTGGGCAGCAACTGGGAGAGAGCAGCTGGAGCCTGCACAGGCGATGGGAGCTCAGCAGCAGGTGCTGGGGGAGCACAGGCACCCCTTTGTGCTTGGCACTGGGGGGTTTGGGGGGTGGCGGGGGGGTGTAATGGAGCAGGGCGTTGATGGGCACTGTGGAAAACCCTCCTCATGTTTCACAGTGAAACCCAAGCTTGGCTTCCTATGTTGGGAGAGGTTCTGGTGCTGCTTCTTCAAGGGTTGAAGGATTTTTCCTATTCCTTGGCTTTCCCAAAGCCGCTGACAGCACTAAAGCTCCTCTCCGGAGGAGATACAAGCTCTTCTTTCTCAGCCCAGCGACCTGATGGTCCATCCTGTCTCCTTCCCTCTCCAGGGCAAACCTGGTGGACCTTCAGAAGAAGCTCGAGGAATTGGAGCTGGATGAGCAGCAGAAGAAGCGCCTGGAAGCTTTCCTCACACAAAAAGCCAAAGTGGGCGAGCTGAAGGACGATGATTTTGAGAGGATCTCTGAATTGGGGGCTGGCAATGGCGGTGTGGTCACCAAAGTGCAGCACAAACCCTCAGGGCTCATTATGGCACGGAAGGTAATTAGGAACAGGAGTGGGCTGTGGTGCTGTGCTGGAGTGTCTGGTGCTTTTCCCTGGCCCTGGGAGAGCCGGCTTTGATTGGGATCTCTCTGCACTGACCCATCTCTGCACCCTGACCACCTCACCTGGGTCAGGACAATGGTCCCCGCTGCCCCCAGCGAGGTTTCACGTGGAGCTTCTCCTGTCACACCTCTGAGCTGCCCTGCCTGTCTCCGAGTCCTCTCCTGGGAGAAGCCCTGCTCTCTGCAACAGGTCTCTGGGGTTTGGAGCGCCTTGTGTGAAAACATAAGTTTATTCTTTTTTCCAGTGAAGCTGGTTTTAATGAACTCAGCTAAACTGGGTAGAAGCAGTAGGAAGCAGATCTCTTGAGGAGCCTGGGTCATGGCTAATGAGGACTGGAAATGGCAGGTGCAGGGATGGGTTTGGCCTGTGTTCTTTGCCACCCACTTAACGGATCCCCAAGGTAGTTCAAATCGGCCGTGACAGTGGTTTCTCTCAGACATGGGTTTATGGGCAACATTTTCTACTGTGGTGCCCTATAAAGGCAAACTAGGAGATGCTTTGTCTCCCTATCCCGAAAGGCAGTGCTCGGCCAGAACGGCACAGCTGCTTGTCTGTAGGACAGCTTCCTTGGAAGTCTCTGGTCTCAGCCACTGCTGGGGTGGTTTAGTGGGTCTCATGAGCAAATCCGCTTCTCCAGATGGCTTCACTCAGAGCTGAGCGCTCAAAGCCTTCCAGGGTGTTTGATTTAGGAGCGCTGGGTGTCACTGGGTGGGTTTGAGGTTGTTGGGAGCTCCATGTTCAGAAGCTGAAGCAAGGGCAAGCTGCAGCGCTGCTGCCCTTCCTGCAGAGACCGGCCCTTCTAGGTCTGTGGGAAGGACAGATGTCTCTGGGATTGGGTGACCTAGAGCTTGCAGTGGCTTTTTTCTGACCTGCCATTGTATTTTCTAGCCTCTGGCTTCCCTACCCACAGCTCTGTTAACTGACTCTACGTGGAGCCAAGGAATAAAGCTCACGTGCATAAATTTCATGGTTTGTTTTTTTTTTTTTTTAACTTTCTGTGGTTTCCTTGATATCAGAGCACCTCTTCTTACGACACCTACAGAACTTGTGAAAATGCTCCTCTGTGCTGAGTCAGATCTGCATCAAACTTCTGACTTGTCTTTCTGCTCTGCCCTGTGCGATCTCCGTGTGTTACATGGCCGGCAGTTGCTTTAGTCGCTAACAGCCTGCACAGGGCTCTACTTCCCCCTTTATCTTTAATCACAGAATTGTCTAGGTTGGAAAAGACCTTGAAGATCATTTAATGTTCTACAAATGGTAAAAAACCTCTATGTCAAAGCAGAGCTTCCCCTGAAGATGTTTCTCAATTCTTTCCAACTCTCAGGACTTGCTCATGTGGTTCTTGTTAGTTTTTCTAGGTGTTACACCTTGATTTTTTTTTTTTTTTCTTGGCAGCTGATTCATTTAGAAATCAAACCGGCCATCAGGAATCAGATTATCCGAGAGCTGCAGGTGCTGCATGAGTGTAATTCCCCATATATTGTGGGTTTCTATGGAGCCTTCTACAGCGACGGAGAGATCTCCATCTGCATGGAGCACATGGTGAGTCCCTGTTCCTCCTCTGCAATCTGCTGCTCCCAGGACTCTTCTGAATTGCGTCTCCCTGAGACTTGCAATCACAGGTGAGAAGGTTTAGGGCTCTGGCAGCTGTGATGGCTCCTTGCCCAGGCTGCAGCCAGGCCACTGTGCTCCTGGTAGGAGCTGAGTGCTCCTGCTTAGGCATCAAAATGACAGAGAGATCGACTTTTTGGAAAGCGGAAGCAGAGGTTTGGGGGTTGGCCAAACGGAAATGTTGTAAACCCCCTGCTCTAAGAGCTTTCCCCTGAAGCTCAGGGCGTGTTTTCTGTTGTCTGTGGTGGAGAACAGTGTTGTCGCTCCTCTGGATCAGCGCTGACAGCATCATCTTCACATTTACCACTGATGGAAAGGAAGCTAAGAACTAATAACAAGAAGCAGAGCTGATAGAAGATAGCGTTAAAGTTGTTTTCAAGTGAGATGTTTGAGCTCTGATCACCAGATATCTTTTTTTTTTTTTCCTGTAAAAGGAGTGTGCTCGATGCTGAGTCGTTGCAGACAGCTGAGCTGGGATGCTATGTACTGCTTTATACCTCTTGCCCTCCCTGCTCACGCTTGCCTGTACAGCCAGCTGCTCTGTTTTCCTGCTGGGGACTGGCATGTTGGTCATTTCCACGTTCTTTATTTCAGGATGGCGGCTCTCTGGATCAAGTGCTGAAAGAAGCCAAAAGAATTCCCGAGGAGATCTTGGGGAAAGTCAGTATAGCGGTGAGTTATCTTCAGGCTTCCAGAAAGGATTTGCTGGGCACGGTGTGGGAAGAATGCTTGTGTTGCCTTAGGAAGCTTTCATTTCCCCGTACACGCTTTCGTAGCCTGACCTAGGGCAGGAGGCCGTGGTGCGTGTGAGAGGAGGGGGAAAGCACGTTCCCAAACTACTTCCCGTAGCTCTGACCCCTTGTGTGGCACCAGCTGGTGTTGGCCTCTCCTGGAGAAGATTTGGGAGAAGCTTTCTTGGGTCTGTGATTGACTTGGTGATAAATTGCAAACCCCGAAACGCTTTGGCTTCCTTCACCAGGCTGCAGTGTGGCAGCACCCGGAGTTTATGCAACGTGTCCTGCTGAAGGGAAAGCACTTCCCTTCCCAGCTCTGATCTCATCCTCTCTTTTGATTTCCTCCTAGGTTCTGAGAGGCTTGGCGTATCTGAGAGAGAAGCACCAAATCATGCACAGAGGTGAGAGGAGGAACCTAAAAATAACTGCCTGCAGTACAAGAGCCCTGTATTTCACCTAGACTCGTGTTTACGCTCTTCTCTCTTGCTGTTGTCAGATGTGAAGCCTTCCAACATCCTGGTTAATTCTCGAGGAGAGATTAAGCTGTGTGATTTCGGGGTTAGCGGTCAACTCATTGACTCCATGGCAAACTCTTTTGTGGGAACTCGGTCCTACATGTCTGTAAGTTCTTTTCAACTTTTGGCTGGGTTTTTTCACCCTTCGGGTTCAACTCGGCTCTTGCAGAATCAGCCTGTAGGCTCCGATTTTTGCTCGGTGTTTGCATCCTCACCTGGACTGCCCTGTTCCTGGCTCGCATCAGGGATGAGCCCAGTGCTTCGAGGCACAAGAAGCAGACACCCCCCACATCCTCTTGAGGAGTCCTGTGCCTGGCTAGCAGTGGTGCATGTGGAAATGCAGAGACTTGCAGCGAAAAGCTTTTCAGATCCTACGAATGGTTCCGTATTTTATTTTGGCGAGTGCTTGTGCGTTCAAAAACATCGTCTCTTCCTGTATGCAAAGCTCTGTCCAAGAAAGAAGTGCATGTACCAGCATCTGCGTCCCCTCCACGCCTCCTCTGCTGCTTTAACCACGTGCACTCGCTGACAAAATGGGGGTAAAACCAGTTTAGTGCAGCTGGGTTTTGGTACAGGCTAATGGGAAATTAAAGCCAAATTGGAGTCAGCCAGTGAGAGTGAACTGCAGGAAGAGCTCATTGTGTCTCTCCTTTAAATGAGAATCATAATCAGTGTTACTCAACTGCAGATAGAGTGCCTGTAACAATAAAATTACCTCCTGGCTGGCTCTGAGTCCCCGGGTCCTGCTGGCTGAGAGGCAGAGGGGAGGTGGGGATCCGCTCCCCACACCGCGTGTGGTTGTGGCTGGAGGCGAGCGGTGGGTTATTAGGGAAGCCCTCGGACTATGCTGCTGTGCTTGGGTCTGAGCTGCTCTCATATTTTGGGAATGGTTATTCAAGCGCAGTTATAGTTAGACAGTGGCTATTTAAAAATAATATCTCCTTTACACTCAGCCACTGGGTCTGCACAGCTGACTCAAAGCTGCCAGTATGGATGACTTGCAGGGGGTTGTTTATTTTTAATTTTTTAGTTTTCTTTCAGTGGTAAGAGCCTGGAGTGGATTTTGTGCTCCTCACATTCCTCTTGGGTATTAACAGGAATAAGCAGGAAAAACAAAGTCTGTTAATAAATTGAGGTTGTTTAGATCTAAGCGTACGGAGAAGTAAGTTCCTACTGTGTGCTCTGGATTCCTCAGTATAAGCAACTAAACGCTGCTCAACTGTAGCTGTTGAGTAGATGCATACGAGTGCTTTATGTGTGCACATGATCTTTCTTTCACATCCTCTTTGCACATGACCCCGTTGGGACAGTCCTTTCCCTGGAGGGGTGGAGAGCCTGAGCTGGAGAGGCCATCAGGATATTGAGTCTCATTTCAGTGCGTGATAACTGTGACTTTTTTTTTTTTTTTTTTTTTTTTCCTCTGTCAATGTGTGTTTCTGTGGTCTCTCCTTCCAGCCCGAGCGGTTGCAGGGCACTCACTACTCGGTCCAGTCCGACATCTGGAGCATGGGGCTGTCGTTAGTGGAGCTGTCTATCGGAAGGTACCCAATCCCCCCGCCAGACTCCAAGGAACTGGAAGCAATATTTGGCCGTCCTGTGGTGGACGGGGCAGAGGGAGAGTCTCACAGCATCTCGCCGCGGGCCAGGCCCCCAGGACGCCCCGTCAGTGGTAGGGGCTGTCGTATGCATTGGAAACAACACGCAGACGTGGGGGAGAAGGGGTCGGGTTTTGTTTGCTGTGGCTGGGTTAGCCAAAGGCCGTTTCGGATGAGGTTGTGGCGGGGAGATGAGTGTTTTTAGGGAGACCCCTCTCTGCAGAGCAGACAGAGCCGTGTCGATGCTCCAGCAGAATCCACTCAACCTCAGAGGTTTGTAATTCCTAAGGAGCGCAGGCGGGCGTCTGGTTTTCCGTGGGGAGGTGGAGATTGCTCTCAGGATGCTGTGAACGAACAGATGTGGAGTGCCAGCTGGGGTCTCTTAAAGTTTTGAGGAGCTCAGTTTGCCTGCCCTGGGCTCCTTTAGGCCCTGCTGTGTCCCGTGGGAAGGCTCAAGCCCCACAGCAAAGCACCCCGTGGTGGGGATGGTGCCAGCTGTCGGGATATGGATCCCCTGGAGGAGATGCTTTAAGGGACGCTGCCACAGCCCTTGTTGCTCCTCTGGCTTTGCCTGTGCTGCCAACAGGTTCCTTTCAAGCTAGAGGCAGGTTTTTGGGAAGAGCTTTGCTGGGAGCTCTCATAGAAGTACCGCACCAGCACGGGGGTTTGGAGGAGGCTCCGCTTGAGCCATTTGCTTGGAAGCAGAAGGCTCTAGAAGCGCTGCCAGCCTGCCACAGCAGATGGTCTGGTACTCTCCAAATGCTCCAAGCTAGGAAATAAATCTGGACTATAGGCACGGTGAGAGAAATCTGAAATTTCAGAACTCGTTTTGGTTTTCGTTATTTTTTTTTTTAAACTGCGAGTCAGTTCCCAAGTGGGTTGCCTCTGCCTCTCCCAGCAGAAGTCCCACAGCATACATGTTTTTCACACGAAATGAAGGCCTTTGCTGTCCCTGAACAGCCTCTCACCACTGTTTTTGTCATCTTAACCACACAGGCCATGGGATGGACAGCCGGCCTGCCATGGCCATCTTTGAACTGCTGGATTATATAGTTAATGAGGTGGGTGTTTTCTGTACTCTCAGTTCTGCTGGGGCTTCCCTGAGGTACCACAGTACCTCCTGAGTCAGGGCGGGCTCCAAAACTTTGGCTTGAAAAGGAGCTTTTTGATAGAGAACCTCTCTGAGCTGCACTGACATTCTTTCCTTCTCCCCTGTTCCCTCTTCCTGTCTCTTTGTTTCGCAAAGGCAGCTCTGGTTTTGGAGTAAGGCTCTGCAGGGAAGTTCATAATACCCCTGAATGAGGAGCTCTTGGCTGTAATGACCTGCTCCTCCTGCAGCCTCCCCCCAGATCAGCAAAAGCTGAACGCTCCCTCTGCGCAGATGCTGTTTTCTCAGATGAAGCCCTTTGAGGGTGACCAGTGCTAAAATCCCAGGTTAAAATAACCTACCAGACTTTTAAGGTAGGCTCCATCCCGCCAGCAAATGGAAAGAGCAGCTTCCCCTTTGAGGGTGATAGGAGTTGACCCCCAATTACCGTTTCTGGATCAGCTTTGTCCACCGTAGACGTTGCCAGAGCTGGGATTTGTGAGGTTGGATCCAGAATTGCGATGCTGCAATTTTGGTTTCCCAGCTTTGGCAGCGATTCAGCGTGGGGTCCCCCCAGCTGCACATCGTGCTGGGGCAGCAGTTTGCTGCCAGCCCAGCCACGTGCTGCCAGGGTAAGGAGTGGCAGGGAGCAGTTCCCCGGCTGTACAGGGCAGCTTGGAGGAGGAGAGCTGTAGAGCACAGCTTTTCTGTGGCTCAGTAAAGACCGTGGGTGACACTCTGTTTTTTGACCCATTAACACACAGTGATGCAGAAAACCCTTCTTTTCTCTGCAGCCGCCTCCCAAGCTGCCGAATGGAGTTTTCACGCAAGATTTCCAGGAGTTTGTAAATAAATGGTAAGGATTTTATCTTCTAGATGAAGGTGGAGGCCTGTATGTACTCCCTGACAGCTCTGCAGCCTGCTGCTCCACCCAGAATATTCAGCAGAACGCAGCCTTCTCCGTGCTCCATAGGTGATCTCTCCCTGGCTGCAGTGTGATCCTGCATTGTGCTGAGAACTTGGGGAAGGGTTGGAATAAAGGCAGTTTATTTGTGGTGATGCTTAGCAGTATCCCAGCACCTTCTAAATATGAGCCTGGCAGGGGGATGGTGGAGCAGATTGCTGGGGCTGTGAGTCACCCCACAGCCTTGCAGGCACCAGGCGTACACCATCGACTTCCAGATCTTCTCATGCGGTGGGGGGACACCTGAAGATGCTGCCGCAGCTCCCATTAAATCACAGACATTGGCCATTACAAAAATCAACTTCTCCCTGCCAAGTGTTAGGTCCTTTCCTCCATTTGCAGGGCGCAAGTTCATCCACGTGGTGTAGAAGAGATGGATCCTGCAGCTCTCCCTAGGAGCTGGGCTGTCGGAGATGATGCTCTCAGAGCCGTTTCCATGCTGCCAGGCTCCTGGGGAAAGCAGCCAGGAGGCCAAGTGGCTTTTGGTGAAGGTGGGGACCTCTTCAGCCAGATAACCGGTTTCCCACAAGAAATGTCTCAACGTTGGTTTTGCTCTCTTGTTCTTTTCATTTCAGCTTAATTAAAAATCCAGCAGAACGGGCAGATCTGAAGATGCTGATGGTAAGTGGGGAAGAGCAATTTTCTTTCTACAGTGGGGTGGCACCAGATTTGCAAACTGCTGCCCCATCCTGTGCCTCTCTTGCTCAAAAGGCTGGAAACTCCCAGGCTGAGCTTAAGATGAGCTAAATAGAGCCTGGGAGAGGGAGTGACTCACCTTTGATTCAAAGGCAGTGATGGTATCTCGCCCATGCGGAGCTCAGGACAGGAACCACCTGGCTGTCCTGTGTCTGTGGAGGTGCCTGGGACAAACCTTTGCCTCCCGAGCTGGGCAGATGAATATGGATATTTGGGCTGAATATGAGCCAGCAGCGTGTGCTCACAGCCCAGAAAGTCAACTGTATCCTGGGCTACCTCAAAAGCAATGTGGCCAGCAGGTTGAGGGAGGTGATTATCCTCCGCTCTGGTGAGACCCCCCCTCCCCTGCAGTGCTGTGTCCAGCTTGGAGGCCCCCAACATAAAACAGATACGGAGCTGCTCGAGCCACAGAGATGATCAGGGGCTGGAGCACCTCCCCTGTGGGGACAGGCTGAGAGCTGGGGGGGTCAGCCCGGAGGAGAGAAGACTCTGGGGAGACCTTGTAGCAGCCTTCCAGTGCTTAGAGGAGGCCTGCAGGAAAACTGGGGAGGGACTCTTTATCAGGGAGTGTAGGGATAGGATGAGGGGTAACGGTTTTAAACTGAAAGAGGGCAGATTTAGATTAGATAGAAGGAAATGTGAGTGTGGTGAGGCACTGGAACAGGCTGCCAGGAGAGGTGGTGGATTCTGTCTCTGGAAGGGTTCAGGGCCGGGTTGGACGGGGCTTTGAGCAACCTGGGCTAGTGGAAGGTGTCCCTGCCTGTGGCAGGGGGGTGGAACTGGATGAGCTTTAAGATCCCTTCCAACCCAAACCAGTCTGCCAGCCCAGTGTCACCGTGCTGACCTCAGCTTTTCCTCCTCAGCATCACGCTGAGCCCCTGAGCTACGTCTGGCTGCTCCCACACAGCCCCTGCAGAGGGGGTGGCCTGTGTCCTTGCAGCCCCATGCCCTTGTGTGAAGGTTGTCGTGTTCCACCTGTGCTTCTCCGTTACCACCTGCCCCTGGGAGCAGGATTTGCCATCCAGGGGCAAGCGAGGGGCACGGGGAGTGCAGGAGCTGCAGCACCTTGCTCTGCCTTGCCCCTTCAGAGCAGCGTTTTGGGCAGCTTGTGGGCAGGAGCCACAACAGGTTCTGCTCTCCTTTAAACCATCCTTCCTCCCGTTCCTGTGTGTCAACTACATGGCCAGTGTGGATTAAAATCCCAGCCACAGGGCTGTGAGGATCAAATGTTTTCCCAAAATCTTCCTTCACTGCCTTGAGAGCAGCCTGAGCTGTAGCACCAGGATCTTCTCACCTCTCCGGGGTCGAGCCCACGGCACGGGGCTGGATTTTGGGAGCCGGGGAGCAGCCGACGATGCTCCTAACCTTGTTTCCCTTCGTTTTCAGAGTCACACCTTCATCAAACGCTCCGAAGTGGAGGAGGTGGATTTCGCCGGCTGGCTGTGCAAAACGCTGCGGTTGAACCAGCCCAGCACACCCACCCGCGCTGCCATGTGAGGGCCGAGCCGACCGCCTGGTGTCAGTACATCTGCCTCTGTCACCATTTCCTCTCCTTCAGTAAATGACCGAACTGCCCTCCTTCCTCCTCCCCGGCCCCTTCTCGCCTCGCGTCCCAGCGGCAAAGCACCGTCCCCTCGGAAACGTCTTTATCGGCCGATCCCCTCAGCCAAAGCGGGGTTGGTTTCTGTAGATGTGGGGGTGTTCCAGGCCTCTGCTCCAGCTCTGGAGCTCCTGACACTTGGGAAATGTGGTGCTGCTTATGTTAATTTTTCTCTTTTTTTGGGGTTTGGTTTTTTTTTTTTTTTTGGAAACATGTTCACTTGGGTTAAAAAAAAAAAAAAAAAGAATCGTGTGTGTGCACGCCTGCATGTGTGTGTGAGACGGTGGCAGGGGAGGGGGACAAGGGGCTGCACAGCAGACGCTTCACCTCCTCCCTGCTTTTCACGTGGGGTCCAGGGTGGAAAGATCAGTGGGGCCAGAAATGGAGAAACCCTGTTAAGGGTGACCCAGATCTGTGTCACTGTCCTGCCTGGGGCGGGCGGGGAGGAGGCGGGCAGGTCTGTGGGATGGTTTATGGCTGAGCTGGAGAAGAGCAGAGCGGTGAGCTCTCTCCCGGCCTGTCCACAGGTGGAGGAGAAATTTGTATTTTTTTTTTTTCTTTTTAAATGGTTGTTTCAAAGCCTGTTCTTGTCACGCACTGGATATTTAGTGAAGGGTCTCGATGCCTTGAGCGCAGGCTGAGCTCTTGGCTTGCTGGGGAGGGGGGGGGTGAGTGACACCCCTGGGACTGTGGCACCCTGGCAAGCAGTGGCTCGCACCTTTAGGTGCCGAGGGAATGGGGGAACACAGAGTTCCCTTCCCTGGCTCCTTCCAGCGCAGAGAGGTGGGAGGCAGAGCCCAGTTGTCTACCATGGCTGGGGTGGAGCTGGGCTAGCCCAGGAGTGGGGTCCCTCTCCTGACCCCGCCATCTCCTGGGGCCGGGGAAGGGTTGAACCCCTCCGGGCTGCAGGTTTTCCTCCTCAAGCTCCTCTCGGGCTGTAGCAGAGCCCCAGGGATCCTCATCGGACCCCTCGGCCAGGAGGTGCAGGGTGCTTAGGCTGGGCATTGCAGGGAGGGGGTGAACCCCCCCAGTGAGACCTGCGTTGTCCAAAGGCCACCTGGCCATGGTTTATGCCCGTCGTGTCCCCTCCTGATGCGGAAGGACCTTGCAAACCCCCCCCCC
>NW_020799140.1:2108732-2112056 GCF_003259725.1 Athene cunicularia | reverse complement strand
GGGGGGGCCTGTGAAATTCCTGGTCTGTATTTGAGATGGAGCCTAAATGCTTGAGAACTGTGGTTTAATCTTGATTAAAACTGACACTTGAGGGTTTTTTCCCAGTCTCAGGATGCTGCGTTTATTGAAAGAGAAGACTTCTGTGGCAAACAATTAGAATCCTACTTGTTATCTTGCATAGTCAAAGCAATAAACACTTGCTCTTAACTATGCTCTCAACCAGCCTTAACCTCAAATTTGAAGAGACTGGTTTTAATCTGTAATTAAAAGCTTTTTGACGAACAAAAGTCAGGGAAAGGGAGAAAGACAGTCAGTCTTTAGGATGAAGAGAAGCATTTGTACCCGATCCCTTGACCCTTTTGATCCAAACTGGTGCATGTTTGTGTTTGGTGCTGCCTCCCGATCGGTGTGAGCCGGGGTAGCTGCGTGTCCCTCCCGATACCTGTGCCTGGAGCATCCCACTGGTTCTGGAGGAGCTCCGGGAGGACATCGGAGTGGGAGTAAACGAGGTCAGACAAGCGTTGGGATCCTCTCCGAGTATCCAGGGACAATTGTTTCTCACCCAGCTCCCTGGCCGTATCGTCTTCCCTCTGTGCATAGTTTCAGTTTCCCTGCCTCCCCGGTGTCGTTGCTGGCTCCTGTAGCAGAGTCTGGACGTGACTTCCACGGCATGAAGGAAGCAAAAGTCGTTCTGTGCCTCGACTTGCGATGGGGCTCCTTCCCCCGCAAAGACCCGGCCGTCTGAGGGACTTGTAAATCTCCCTTCGAGATCTCGGGCAGCAGCCCCGGGGCTGCAGGTGGAAAGAAACTGTAGGGATCGGCGGCGTCTCTTAATGTGACAAGGTGCGAGAAACTGGAAACTGCTGCGAGCTGCCCCGTGGCTGCAGGTGGGAGCCAAGGCCACGTCGGTGAGATGAGCCGCAGATCTCCTGGCAATCAGCGGCTTTCCGACGCCGTTGCTTCGCTGACCCCTTAAAAAATGCGTACAGCCGGACTGTCAGGAGCACAGTCTCCCTGACGACAGCCTTGCTGTCTCAAATACTTCTCGCGGATCTCTTCGAAGCCGTGCACAGATCCGTGCGCCCTCCCGGGGTGCAGGGGCCCCGGCAGAAACACACAGAGGTGGCACTTGCTGGGTGGTTTCTTTGCCTGCGAAGGGTTAGCACCTTTGTGACCGTTTTCCTTCTGCTTTCCAACCCTTCGCTTCAGTAATGCCCAGCTGAGGCTGCCTGAGATCCCCCTCCCCACTGCGGGAAGGGCTGCTGCCCTGCTTTTTTTTCCACAGCAGGGGATGCTCCCAAGCATCCCAGTGCTGCGTTTTAACTCCCTCTTGCCTGCTGTTAAACTGCAGTTGTGCACCTTGTTTCCTTCCTGGTTCATGCACCTACTTATTTCCCACCGGCAAACTGGAAACCAGTGAGTAGATTTTCTTTTTTTTTTTTTTTTTTTTTTTTTTGTGTGTGTGTGTGTTTGCTTGAGTGCCTACCCAACACAAAGCTGGGCAAGTGTTGAAGGTAGACTTGTAGCTACAGGTTGCTGCTCTCTAGTTACTTGGAGCCTCTTGCCCCAACAGGCAGAGTACATGCGGTACCGGTTCAGCGTTCCCTCCCTTCATCCCCGCGCTGCCCCGTTGTGTGCTGAGGAGGAAAGGAAAAGTGTTTCATGGCAGGACGGTGTTGCTGGGGATGAAGCTCGTGGCATGCTTGCTCTCGGGATTCGCTTTTGCACGTCGCGTGGAGTCGAGAACGGCGAGACGAGCTGTCTGTTTATCCACAAACTAGGAATTACATAAGGGACGGCCCTGCCTGGTATGCTCTGCTTTGTCAGTAAACTCCAACCTTATTCTTTTTTCCTTTTTTTCTTTTTCTTTTTCCTCTCTTTCTGGTGTGGAAAAGACACCACTGGTCTTCGAGGTGCCATTTGAGGCAAATAGATCAACGCTAGACCTCTGACGTCGAAGGCTGAAGGCAGGGGGAGTGGGGCAGGAAATGTCAGGCTTGTCGGAGGGGGAGGACGCGGAGGCTGCGAAGGGGAACCTGTGACATGGCTGCAGGGTGGGACAGAGACGGGTTGGTTCTGAGGCTCGGGGGGAGCTGGGCTGGAGAGCCAGGCGTGCAGGGAGCAGGTCAGGAAGTGGACAGGCGCTGGGGGGGAGGCTGCAGGAACGGGGAGATTTGAACAGTTCTTACGGTTCTCTCGGTTTAGCAGGCAGAGAGAAACTGCGACAGGGGAGGGGAAACGTGGTGCGAAAGGGGCAGATGCTGTCGGCCTTTCTTGGGGAAAACGCCGGTGGTGACTTGGGGGGGGGATTTTGGCCAGAGTGGGGAGTGCAGGATTTGGTCTCTTCCTGGTCTGTGGTCATGCTTGGTCGCTGAAGGGGAGGAGGGTGTAAAAATACGACCCACAGAAGTTCTCGTTTTTATCCAGCCTCGAGCAGCTGGGACGTGCCGGTGGCCCCACAGCCCCCGCTCAGCCCTCATGCTTTGCCGAGCAGTGGGCTAACGCTGGCGGCACTTCCACGTCTTCATGACAGATCTTCAGTTGCTCCCTTTGGCAAAGGGGCCGAGCGTTACCTTTTTGAAATATTGGCAGCTTATTTTGGTGTGGATCTCAGGACTTTCAGGTTGAAAAAAGAAAACCTTTCCCTTCTCTACATACTGTTCTTCTAGGCAGGGGCTGGTTCTTTAGCCAGGGTTGAAACACGACAGATTTTGTGGTTTGTTTTGTTTTCTTTTTCCCCTTTGTCTGTGACTTCTGAGGCTTTCTAAAGTGTTAAGGAGAACTAGGGGCTGAATAGCAAGCGCTTGGTATTCTGCAGGATCTCCCGAAAACCCCGCTGTGGTTTTGCAGGGAGCTGCTCTGTTGCTGTACGGCAACAGCGGAGCTATGTGGGAGAAAACCCGTCGGAGGGCTGCAGCAAGAGGCGTGTGGGCACACTTGGGCTTGGCTTTTGAAGAGTCTGTTTCAGCAGCAAAACAAGCAGCTCCCATTAACGCAAGGGTGGCCGGCCTTCCCGGCCCCGTAAACCACGCTTGGACGTTTTCAGCAGGCTGAGGGCTGCGTGCGTGGGCTGCAGGGCTCAGCTGAGGAGAGGAGGAAGGCCTGGGAGCAATTCATATGCAGCCTTGCTGGAGTGGAGGTGGGTTTGCAGCAGGCTCTGAGGGTCATTGGGCAGCTTCTCAGCCTTCTCTGTGGATGGTGGCTCGCTTCTCAGCGAGGAGAAATCTATGTTGCCCAGAGATAGTCCCAGCACAAAGACTGCGTGTGATGGACTTGGGATTGTCATGTTGAGAAGTAGAGCAATGGTGCTGGGGGGGGTGGGGG
>NW_020799140.1:2104767-2108682 GCF_003259725.1 Athene cunicularia | reverse complement strand
GGGTGGGGGGGGTCTTCTGTCGCAAAAGTAAACCCCTGCACGCACTAAAGTTCAAGGGACACACGCTGGCTTTGGGTCTGTGACTACACGAGTTTGAATCAAGGCACGTTCCTGCTGGATTGAATACGATCTTCTAATGACAAAGGAGAAAATTGGCAAGGAGGTCTGGGCGGAGTAACCAGTTCAAGCTAACCTTGCAACATAAGAGAAGTTTTAGTACGTCCTGGAGGTTGCTGTCAGCGGTGAAAAGGACCACGTGTGGATCGACGCGGGGCAGTTTTGGAGGGGCGGCAGGTTGGGGAGGTCCCTGTGCCGTGGACGCCTCTTTCGGTTGCGCTGTAACGGGTCGAGGCCGGGCTGCGGCGCTTCGCCGCATGACGTGGCAGCAGGAGCAGACCGCTGCATCTGTCGGGGTCTAAGTTAACTTCTGGTTTTTGCCAGTAGTCGATGCTGCAGCGGAAACTGAACTTCCCCTGTGCTGTGCGAGGCTGTGCTGTGCCCTGGAAGGAAATCCCTTCCCATTTACAGACATCGGGAGGGATCTGCAGTGTCGTAGAGCGTGACGTTTGGTCATCCCTCGTCTGATTTCTGAATTGATGCTACCAGCATCTTTAGAGACAGAGCCATCCTGTGTCTCTTCTCTGGGCGGGCAATGCCAGTAGGTTTAGGAGAAAGCCACGGGCCTTGTCCTGGGAGATGCAGAGTGGGTTCCCCCTCCCCAAGCACTCGGGACGTGTCAGGAGTGGGCCCTGTGCACTGCTGCCGGTGACTTTCCCTTTGCTGATTTGGGTTTAATTCTCCTCGTCAGCAGCAGTAACGCTCTCGGTGTTGGGGTTGTGCTTAGAGGTCAGGGTTTGGATCAAAATATGGAGCCTAAATGTGGGAGACAGGAACAGAAACAGGGATGGGATCTCTCCGTTAGTTGCTCAGACCCTGGGTTTGGTGTTAAAGCTGGTAGTCGTGAGCCCTTTCCTCAGCAGCACTTGCTTTCGCTGTCAGGCAACTAGAAGAAAGTCACATCTGACATGTCTTGTCTTTTCTGGACCAACATGTGAACAGCACTCAAATTTAAGGAGTTTAGGAAAATGAAGAGCAACAAGACCTTTTCTTCCTGGTGCGCTCCCTAACAGCATCCCTAATGATTTCCTCTAGCGTGATGAGGAATCCCAGACCTCTAGCATCTCATTAACAGCACCACCGAGACCAGCTCCACCTGGGTAGTCGTCATCTCCCTGCTCCGTCGTGGTCGCACCATCTCTGCTGCTGCTGCTTGCTTTGCAACCCAGCACTGCCCGAGGAGTTTGGGAACCTGGTTCCAGTTGCTCTTGCTCTGGTTCTGGCTTGGCACGAGCAGTCACTGTTACACCATCGAGGTGTCTTGGTGAAGTTCTTCGTTTCTTCCCACTGCTGACACAGTGGTAAGGGCTGGGAGGGAGGCAGTTTTGAATACTGAAAAGATTAGAAATGGGTTGAGGTGTAAAATTTAAATTGCTCTCTTGGGGATACCTTCAATCAGCTGCCACAGTTTGCCTGAGGTAGCGGGGAGGTTGCTGAATTAACCCCCAAACCTGTCTGTCTGGGAGCTGCAAGGCGATGTGGCACCTCGAGGAGAGGCTCAGTGGTCGTCCCTTCGTAGCCCGGTTCCGTATCCGAGCTGAAACGCTGGGGTAACGTGGGCTTGGGGCTTCTTCATCCGAATTCTTCGATGCAGCTCTTCCAGCCCAATATAGATTCTCTGCCAAATATATCAGACCTACGCAGGCTCCTCTGAATGAGCACAGGATGCAGCCGTTCCTGAGCGAGGAAATGGCTGGCTGGCGTCTGGGGGAGGGCTGTCCTTGCTCCACCGGCTCTGCAGATCTGCCCCTTTTGGCCAGCCCCAGGAGAGGAGAGCACCACAGCAAAGCCAACTCTTGGCACCGCTCCTACCTGTGAGGTGTTCTGCTGTGGGAGGGGATTATTTTTAAATTTTTTTTAATATTACTTGTGGTCATTAAAGTTCCCATGATGCTCACTGAGGGTCCGAGGGGTGTTCAATTCCAGCGCTCGGTCTAAACTTCAATGGGAGCAATTACCAGATATTCTTCCTACCAGAGTTCCCTTGGCAGCGGTAGCAGGATGTGGGATTCTCCTTTCCTGTCTGAACTTCTTTGCTGCTAAATCGTTGTGCGTCCTGCCCCAGAGACTGTTGTTTCTGTGGTGTATTAGGTGTTTCTTCCCTGTCAATACAGGGCTCCTAAAGTGCTTTGGCTCTTCTAAGATGAAGGATGTGGTGTTGATCCGTGCTGAAGGATTGGTGGTTGATGTGTCTGAAGGTTTTGGGGTAGATTTTCTTTTACCTTGGGCAGCTGCTTGGTATGAAACAGTCCTAGAACGAGGATTGACTCTTTGCTGGAGCTTCCTACGCTGCCCAGGCATATATTTCTAGACAGTCGGGAGAGGCAAACCTCCCTGGCAGGTCAGACCTGGCAGCGGCAAGGAAAGCTCCAGCTGTTTTGCTTACCTGATAGTGGTGCGAGTTCATCGAGTTGGACTGAAACGAAGAGTGGTTGCTGGAACTGAGGAGCTCGGGCTACCTTGTCGGATATTGTCGCAGCATCTCGGTTGTTTTTCCACTTCACGTTAAATTTGAGACAGTGAAGTGGGATGCTCGGAAAGTTCCAATCTTTGGAAGGATCAGAACAAAACAACCACCCCGCTTTGAGGAGCCCGTGGAGTCGTAGTTTGGTCTGGTTGTCTGATCAGGAGCCCAGTGCCTGTTTGGGAGCCGACTGAATCCTCATGATGTGGTCAGTCTCGTTCCTTAGATGAGCCTTCGTGTTGTGAATCCAGCGATTAGCGCTGCGGTAACAGAGACCCTGCTTTGAGACCTGGGGTGCTGGGGGAACAAGATGCTTCCCAGAGTCAGTGCCTTCAGGCGGGGATTTTCAGGGGGCTGGAGGGGATGCCCGTTCGCAGAAAACAGGAGCCATATTGTCCACAAAGAAGCCACAGATATTTCCAGGATGCTTGTTCTGCTCTGATCTCTTCACTTCAATAGCTGCATGATCTTGGTCATGCCATGTGTCCTCTGGTGTTTTACCCCAGATGCGATGTCCAGACAAGATACAAGAAAAGCTTCAATTCGCTCTTTTTGCCATTGATGGCTCAAGTACCTGCTAAACACAAAAGGTTTCTTCCTGTTGCGCTATTAGAAAATCAGATTTATTAAAAAAGAAAGTCGTCATGCTTTTATTTTATCTTAATCTTTTCATACGGTGCAGTTAGTTTCTGTCGATGGGCAGGGTCTTCCTCTCAGGAACATGCATCTGTTTTGCAGGTCCACATAATTCGGATAGTTTGGCACTAAACTGCCAACAGCGCATTCCTTTTAGAGAGCAGTTGAATTTTAATAGCACCAGAGAGTGGTTGAAATAGTGACTTCTCCCAAGCAGGCAGAACACCCTCCTTCATTTCCTCCTGCCTACCATCTTCCCACCTTTCTGGCTTTCTGCTGCTGCGTGCTAGGTGTGTTTCCTGAGGCCTCTGCATAGTTTAGGGTGGATCCTGGGCAGATGGAGACCTGCTTGGGCTTGTCCTTGGGATGTTGCAGAGCCTGGTGTCAGCAGAGATGATGATGGCTCATGCTCCCAATGGCCATAGAGCTGGGTTTTATCTCAAGGGATCCAAGCTCGCAGATGTGTCCATGCAGCTGAAAGAAGGAAGGGGAGAACCGGGATGATCGCTCCCTAAATATGAAGTGGAGAGACAAGGACTTGCATTGTGTGACCTATAATTGGGGTGAGCTGTTCATAGGGAAAAAATGCCCATTTCTCCAGTCGGTGGTGAGTGAGGCCTAGGATAATGTTTGGGCCTTGGGCAGCAAACCA
The DNA here is from genome assembly GCF_003259725.1 of Athene cunicularia. Classification (NCBI taxonomy): domain Eukaryota; kingdom Metazoa; phylum Chordata; class Aves; order Strigiformes; family Strigidae; genus Athene; species Athene cunicularia. The sequence goes on along the minus strand of NW_020799140.1, from coordinate 2,104,813 downwards.
CTGACTTCTTTTTTTTTTTTTTTTTTTTTTTTTTTTTTTTTTTTTT
>NW_020799140.1:2102491-2104717 GCF_003259725.1 Athene cunicularia | reverse complement strand
TTTTTTTTTTTTTTTTTTTTTTTTTTTTTTTTATATAGCAACATTATTTTAATAATTCTTTTTTAGCACAGCGCAGCACTGCTGCGAAGCCTGCCCTGACACTGTCATATGTGCATTTCCTCTAAGAAATTTGGCATAGAGACTTCTCATCTTCATTCCTTGGGTACCTTGAGCTGCCAGATAACCACATGCCATAGCCCAAAACACAGTTATTCCCAGGAAACCTTGCAGGGTGGATTGTAGCAGTGCCCTGAAGCCATTTTGCCTCGTGCAGGGTGGAAAAGGCGATGATAATTTTCCCTTTCTGCCCTGAGCAGGTGCGTAGCGTTGCTCAAGCTTCTCATCTGCGCTGCTGGAGTGGGTGGCACCTCTGAAGGAGAGGAGAGCTTTGTAAAGCGATTTGGGATCTTTTCCGGATGAAGAGCACATTGAAAACATCCACTGTTACCCGGCTAACCAGCTGTGACTTAGCTCTTACACCCGATACCTGCATATTTCAGAGCCCTCGTAAGCTGCTCAGGTTCCTCTGTTCACCCAGCTAAATTTTAAAGAAATGCAAAGAAGCAAAAGCAAAAAAAAAAAAACAACACCCAACAAAAAACACACAACCCCACTGAGGTTATGTGGAAAACTAGTAATTAAGCAGTGTTTTGTCAGCACTTTTGGTTGTGATCCCATCTTAATGTGGTCGTCTCATTTGAATGTAAATGTCAAATTCCAGAACTCCTGTAGGAAAGCGATTGGGTGACATCCCGCTGGACTCGAGGTGAGTAAAGTGCAAGCTCAGGGGTTTCAGTTAACGCTCTGTTCTGCTCTTTTGCAGTTCGTCTGGTAGGTCTGAAAGGAGTGAGTTGATAACTTGAGCTTAAGAAAATAACCTTTTAGTGCTGAGGAGCAGCATCAAACTACAGTCGGCCTCGGTGCGAAACCAGTCGAATGTGGAGCGGCCGAGATTGCTGCGAGCAGCATCTCGGGGAGGCGGAGGGCTGCTCTCCCCTCACACAGTGTTCAGCAGCACTTCTCACACAAAAAAATTACGGTTTTTTCCTGCCTGGAATTAGGCTACATTTATTTCAGGCTGACCTGGGGAACCGGGGATAGCCAAAGCTCAGTTGCGTTGGTATTTTGGAAACGCAGAATTAGCCGAGGAGTTAGGGGCGCGCGTCCTGTTACGCCAGGTTTGTAAATCAGGTTTGTAAATAAATTTGAGAGCTCTGGTATTGTTGTAAACTCTCTCTTTCAAACAGATCGTATTTTAAGTTGATGGTGCCCCCTCAGCTGCTACGAGTTGTATGTGAGGGTGATTTCCGAACTTCTCAAACGCGACTACTTTGGGGTGAAATGTGGCATCTTTGCAACCCTGCAGAGACGCGCAGTCTGGGACAACAAGTGTGTAATGCCTTTTTGGCGGTCGGGGGGGTGTAGAGAGAGAAAAGAGCTGCCTGGGAAATTTAGGTCAGTAGTTGAAGCTCCCCCTTGGTGGCCCATTCAGACCTTAGTCTTGCCAAGGAGGGGACTAGCTGGCGGTCGTGCCAGCGGCTTTTGTCACGCGTCACCTGGCCGGCGGGACCTTTCCAAGCGGATTTCACCCAACTCGCCGATATGGCGTCGTGCCCTGTGCTTGCTTTTTTTTTTTTTTTTTTTTAACCTGTAAAGGTGAAAGGCTCCATCTCTTGTTACTAATCCCCGGAGCCACCCAGCCCTGTGCAGGCTTCGATACTCTGGCCCCCTGAAAAGGGAACCAGGTTTGATTTTTAAGGGCTGAGCAGCAGCGCTTGGGGAAGGAGCCTGGTGGTCTCTGGCCATGGCCCTTTCTGGGGGGCTTGGAGTAGCCCGTTGCCCCCTCGACGTTCTGTGCCACCGCAGATGAGGGACACAAAGGGCGTGTTGTGCGAGGAGAATGAGTTGCGAAGTTGTACAACTTTCCATGCCAGCCCTCGGCAGTCTCATGACCCTGCAGCCGTTCCCACACTGTCCGGCTGATTGTCCTGGCCCCCTGGCCGGGAATGGGGGGGTGACCTTGCCTGCACAGCCTGACTTGCTCCCCCAGGCCCCCTCGGTCCCAGGAGTTGGACACCGCAGCCGACAAAGCCCGGTTGTGTGGGTGATGAAGCTTGGCTGCCCAGAAGACTATTGCCTGAAGCTTCAGAATGCTTCATGCAGCTCAAATTCTCTTTTTTTTTTTTTTTTGGGGGGGGGGGAAAGCTTTGTAAAGCATCTAATCTA
>NW_020799140.1:2097815-2102441 GCF_003259725.1 Athene cunicularia | reverse complement strand
TATAAGAGACAGCTGTTGTGGGGAGCGATGCGCTGTGGTGACTCAGGTCAGGGGGTTGAGCTCTGGGGCTGCCCTGGTGGGAACGTGGCCAGCGATGCTGGGGCAGCAGAGGCCTCTCCACTTGTAGCCCAGGCATTCGGGAGGCTGGGCAGGGGGGAGGTGGTGGTCCCGGGGACCCTCTGTGGATACAGAGCTGTGGTGACATTGCCCAAGGTCACACCTGGAACTGGTGCCTGAGTTCGGAGCGGTGCTGCCGCCATCAAACAGCCTTTTCCTCCCGAGCGATGACCCCTTATTTCCAAATAAATCTGTGATATAACACTTCGAGTTCAAATCCTGCTGCTGCAGGAGCCCAGGAGGGGCTCTGGGGTTGGTGCCCTTGCTCTGGGCGTCTCGGGAAGCCGCTTCGCTTCAGTGCTTGGTCTTGGTGGCAGGCCTTGGCACCGACAGCCCTGCACATCCAACCCGGCTCTTCTGGTTCTTCCCTCCCACCCTGACCCCCCCGGCACGTTGGCGTGATGAGCTTAATGCTGATTTAGGTATTACAGTTGTTTAATATCGAGGGCTTTGCTTCAGGTTGGTGTTTCACTGGCTCAAGAACCCCCTTCTGCATTTTGTGTAAAACTAGAAGGTGGAGAAATTAGAAATTCCTCTTTTTTTTTTTTCTCCTTGGATTAATGAAACTTTTTAAAAATACGAAAATAAGAACTACTGAGAAATCTGCTAGCAAGCCTGGAATGGGGGTGTGTATGTGTGTCGGGAAACGAGTGTTGTTTTGCAACCTGGTTGCTAGCTCCCCGCGCTATAACGCGGTGCTGGGAGTTGTTTCCTGTATAATTAATTACTTCTGCTCTGGATGTGCTCCTGACTCACCCATCTCCCCCCCGTCACGTGGGGCAGGTCACTTCCCGCTGGGTCTCAGTTTCCCCATCGCTGAACTGGGGACTTTAATACTTCGGCACGTGCCAAGGTGTTCTGTGAACCAAATTATTTGTGTGTGGATATAGTGCGAGCTGCCTTGGCCCCGAGGGTTCAGTGTTTGGGGCAGGGAGGGGGAAATATGTTGATTTATAGGCAGACAGCATCTCTGCAACAAGGAGTAGAGGGGTTTGCTGCTCAAGACAGAGAGGAGGAAAACCTTATTCCAGGTTTTGGGGTTCAGAAGGCTGGACGTGGGAGAATGAAGGGGCTTGTTGAGCTCCGGGCAGGTTTCACTCTTGCCCGCGTTTGGTCCCGGGAAGGGAGATCCCTTTTGGAGCGAAGCTGCTCAGTTCGCTCTGGCTCTTTCAGCCTTTGAAGAGAGGATGTATTTAAAGTCAAGTGGATCCGTTTCTGCCGTGCTAGCGCATCAGGAGTGACTTATTTATTTATCTTTTCCCAAACAAACCCTTGGCATTGGAAAGAACTGCTGCTTCTGCTGAAGCCTTTCCGAGACGGGGGTGGGCTGGTGCCAGGTCTGCTGCCGGCGCTTTGTGATCCAGTCTCCTTTCCCCTCCGGCCGCCGCAGAGGCTCCTGTTCCCGGGGAAGGTGCAGTGGGTGCCTTGGATTTAAGTGTTTAAGCTCGGCTCTTGGTAAAACCCAAGCTGGGGTGGTTGGGGCTCCCCTGTTCCTGACACCAGTGCTCCCGAGCGCTGAGCTTGCTGCTGTGCCCTTTCAAAGGGTGCTCGTTGCCAGCACCCTGCCTGTATCTCTGAGAGCATCTGCAGACCCTGGGGACGAGTGGTGGGAACAGTTTTGCCAGTGATTCTACGGTCGTATCGGGAGTTCAGCTGGGCAGAGCGAGGCTGAATGAGCAGGGGACCTTTCCAGTAGAAGTGATGGGATTGGAAAATAATCCCAGAAGCAGACTGGGGTCCACTGGTGAGGCTCAGGCCACGGTAGCCCAACACTGGGCACGCCTGCCAGCTCGGTCCAGATGCTGTCTGGCTGTATTAACCCTGGTCCTTGCCAAGGCTTGCTAGCTCTGGCCTGGATCCGTGCTAATTCAGCTGTTCTTCCCGACTCGAGCTTGAGAGCACCTGGGCTGCATTCCTCCCCGCCGGAGCGGAGGTAAGCAGGGGTCTGTCCTCGCCTCTGACAGAGGCGTCTCAGAGGCCAGGCAGCACGGTGGGCTCGCCGGCGATGTGGAGAGGTGCAGAGGGCACAGACACCCGTAGCTACTGCTCGCCACAGAGCACGCTGGCATCGGCGGACGCGTACCCGCTTGGCGCTGGGGAGTTTGCCCGTGCGATGCCTCTGAGCAGCCAAAACCCCCTGTGGCTCACTGCGCTTTGCTTCTTCTCTCGTAGCCTTTTGCATCGAAGATGGCGGGTGGCGTGGACGGCCCCATAGGGATCCCGTTCCCCGATCACAGCAGCGACATCCTCAGCAGTCTGAATGAGCAGAGAAACAACGGGCTGTTGTGCGACGTGGTCATCTTGGTGGAAGGCCAGGAGTTCCCCACCCACCGCTCCGTCCTGGCGGCCTGCAGCCAGTACTTCAAGAAGCTCTTCACCTCAGGGTTAGTGGTGGACCAGCAAAACGTGTATGAGATAGACTTTGTGAGTGCGGACGCCTTGTCGGCTCTGCTGGAATTCGCTTACACCGCGACCCTTACTGTCAGCACTTCAAACGTCAACGACATCCTCAACGCCGCCACACTGCTGGAGATCCCGGCGGTAAGGGATGTTTGCACGGATCTCCTGGACAGGAAGATTCTGGCCAAAAATGACCAGATGGATACAGTAGATCAAATTGATCAAAGGAACCATCTCAGAGCAAAAGAGTACCTGGAGTTCTTCCAGAGCAACCCCGTCAATGGCCACCAAGGCAGCTTTCCGTGGACCAACCCAGAGTTGAGAGACCTTCAGAGACTGAACTTCCGAGGCCAAGAGGAGGAGGAGGAGCCGGACTGCAATGGCATGGACTTCTACTCGCAAGCCCCCCTAAACGAAAGACCAAAGGCGAATGACTGTGATCCTGACAGCAACCCAGCCATGTGGCTGGACAGAGAGGAGGAGGAGGCGGCTCCTGGCTCCTTGTTTTCACCTTCTCAGAACGGACATTACAGCAGCCGTGGCCTGCCCACGCCGGGAGAAGAGGAGGGGACCCCGGGGGGGCCTCTGGACCAGCAGGAAGCCGGTGACTCCCCCAGCTTCATTCCTGCTGGAGCAGAGACGGAGGATGATGCGAGGGAGGTGGATGGCTTGGCTGCCAGCGCCCTGCTGCAGCAAATGATGAATTCCGTGGGGAGACAGCAGCTCGGGGAGGACGACCGAAAGGATGACGATGGGGTCATGGATTATTACTTGAAATATTTCGGCAGTTCGAACGAGGGCGACGTCTATCCGTCCTGGTCCCAGAAGGTGGAGAAGAAGATCAGGGCAAAAGCATTCCAAAAGTGCCCCATCTGCGAGAAGGTGATCCAGGGGGCTGGCAAGCTGCCGCGCCACATCCGCACCCACACCGGGGAGAAGCCCTACGAGTGCAACATCTGCAAAGTCCGATTCACCAGGTAAGGAGCGGGCGGATGCTGGAGGAGAGGGGACTGTCACAGAAAACGGCTCTTGGCTTTTCCTGGGGGCCATCGCGGGGCTGGGCACGTGCAATTTTATTTTGCCTGCTCAACTAATTTCCATCTTAACAGGCGAGTTGGATACGAAGGCCAGAAATTTCCAGAGAGACGAGCAATTTGGGTGTCTGACTCTTGAGATATCTCCAGGGGGCCTGTCTTGATATCCAGTGCCACACCATCCCAGTGTCCTGAATTGCTGAGCTCTGCTGGAAACCTGGCCAGACCCAGGCTTTTGCGGAGGCCAAATAACGTGGTTGATGAAACAGAGCTGCAGCCCTTGGTATTTCCATCGTGGCCGAGGAGCCTGGGCTTGAGGCGAGAGTTGAAGAGTCATTTAGAAATGGCTCCGTGGGGTGACTGAAGTGCTCGTGGCTGGTAGTCGGGTTGGGAAGAGCTGAACCCCACATTGCTCCGGTCCCCTCTTGGTGAACCGTGGCGGGCTGAGCGATGGCCGCCCCCACCAACACAAACGCCGGGGCCCCGGTTCAGCTCCCCGGGGGCGTTCGCCTCGGCGCTGTTTCTAATCAGGGTTGCTCTGCTCCTTCCCTCCACCGCGGGAACGCTGAAGAAAGGGGATATTGTTTGGATTCCTCCAGTTCACTCGAGTCCACGCGTCGCAGCGCCGCCTCCTCTCTCTGGTCGCTGTGGCTGGGATGGCTGAGCCGGGGCGGGGGTCTCACCCTGGTCCCCCCAGTCCCTGCCGGGGACTGCGTGGGCTGCGTGAGCCGCGCTGCCTGCTCTGCCTGCTCTCTGCCTGCTGAAGCATTCCCGGCTTTGCCAGCGCTTTCCCTGGCTTCGCTGCCAGGGCTGGCCCTTCCCAAGAGCTTCTTCCTTGGGGGGATCCGTGGGGCTGCTCCCCTCCGTGGGCAGCCGGTGGCCATGGCAGGTGGCTCCGGTGTGAAGCCGATGGGGCTGGGACGTGGGCAGGAGGCCGTGTCCTGCCCCACGGCGCTGCCAGCCCCCTCCCCGTGCCCGTGGCCGCACCCAGCCCCACGTTGGATCACTGAGGAATGCAGATAATGGCGGGGGCAGGATGCCAGCCCGCTGCCGCTCCCCCAGCACCCGGCGCAGC
>NW_020799140.1:2093888-2097765 GCF_003259725.1 Athene cunicularia | reverse complement strand
GACGCGGAAACGCCGCGGGGTCCCCGGCAGCCCTCGGCACTGGGGGTGGCAGTGAGGCGGGGAGATGAGGGGAGGCATGGGGGCTTCTTGGGGGAGCAGGAGGTGCCACCTTGGTGCTTTTCAATCTCACCTTCCTCCTGTGGGTTTCAGATGGGGACCTGCTCCCTGCGGGCTCCCAGGAGGGGCTGGCACTGCAGAGGGCAGGGTGGAACCGCTCCCAGCCCCTGTAAACGAGGCCCTTTCATAATATACTGGGGCGGTGTTCTTTTCCAGCCCAAAATACATCCCCCTGCTTGCTTCTTCCCGCAGCCAGTGTTTGGGCACAGAGCAGCCCGGATGGGCACAGGGAGCCACGCTCGGCCTGGCTGTGCCCCACGTTGTGTCTCACCCCACAGCGGCCACCGAGCTCGACTCAGGCGTTTGCACAGGTTGTGGAAAATCTCCATGAGGCTTCTGCTCAAAAGCACAGCTGCTTCCCAGCTCCCTCTGCCTGTGGCGGCTCCCCGGGGCTGCACCAGCCTCGTCCCCCCACCACAGCCTGCCCTGGGGTATGGCCGGGTGCGATGAGCTCCGGCTGCTGCCCAGGTCTCATCTGCTCTGGCTCGGTTTCAGCGACGGTGTCAATGAGTTGCTTTTGCTGCTTCTCCCCCAGCACCTGGGTTGTGCTCGAAGCCTTATCTCAGCGCTCCCGATGTAAAAACAGCTACAAACCTGACCAAGCTTTCCACCACCCTTATTTTTCCCCCAGTTTTATTATTCTTTACTGCATTCCTTCACCGTGCTCTCCTTCCCCATCCCGATCCCATCGGGTGACAATGCGTTTCTTGAAAACAAATCTCCCTGTGCCGTTAAAACCACCGCGTGTGGCGGTCGGCTGGGGAAGCCTGGGCACAGGGAGCCTCCTGAGAGCGCAGCAGTCCCTGCTCCTGAAGGAGCTTTTGGGGTGAAGGCAGGAGGACGAGCCGGGACTGTTTTGCACAGGGTGTTTCCCTGCCACCCCCTCGCCGGGTGGGGACCTGAGCCCGTCGGTTAACGCTGATTTTTGTTCACTTGTGCTTCCTGGTTCCTCTGCGTTCGCAGGGGGAGGAGCGGCGGTGACGCTCTAATAATAATCTTCTGACAGAAAGGCGGAGTGATTTTTCTAAAAGTCATAAATATTTATCAAATTTTACAAATGATAAAAATTTATTTTTAAAACTGTGTTGATGTGCTGCTGCCTACCACGTTGCTCTAAGCAAGGCCCACATTCCCCGCCCCGCCCCGCCCCGGAAGGGAGCTGCACGAAAACCCGAGGTAGACACACATCCTTGGTGTTTTGATCCTTCCCTGAAGGTTTCGGACTTCCTGGGACCTCACGCTGCCAGAATTTCCCCCGCTGCCGTGGGGTGTGCGGGGCTGGGCCCTGCCTTTTCCCCAGGGGAGAGCAGAGAGGGATGGGGCTGAATTCACTCGGGAAGAGGCGAGCGGTTCCCCCCGCCCGGGCAGGGATGTTGCTCCTTGCTGCTGCCTCGCCACGCGCTTCGTGCCTGATATTTTTTTTTTCCTTCAGGAAGAAGCGAGATGCTGTGGCTCACGTGGCCTTGTTGGCCCCTGGCCCAGCTGCTGCAACTGCCCTCCCCTGGCTCCAGCGAGCTGCGGCTGCGCAGGCCCTGCCAGGAGCTGGCCGGCCCCGTACTGGGTGGTGCTCAGCCCCATACCAATGCTCAGACCCATACTGGGCCATGCTTGCCCCCCTACTGGTGCTCAGACCCTTACTGGGCGATGCTCCGCCCCATACTAGGCGATGCTCATCCGTACTGGGTGATGCTCAGACCCTTACTGGGCGATGATCAGCCCTGTACCAGGCAGTGCTTAGCCCTGTACTGATGCTCAGCCCTGTGCTGGTGCTCAGACCCTTACTGGGTGATGCCCAGCCCTGTACTGGGCAGTGCTTGGCCTCGTACCAATGCTCAGCCCCATACTGGGGGATACTCAGCCCTGGGGTGATGCCCAGCCCTGTACTGGGCGATGCTCAGCCCCATACCAAGTGTTGCTCAGCCCCATACTGGTGTTCACATCCTTACTGGGTGATGCCCAGCCCCATACTGTGCTCAGCCTCATACTGGGTGATGCTCAGCCCTGTACTGGAGCCCAGCCCCATACTGGTGCCCAGCCCCATACTGGTCAATGCTCAGCCCTGTACTGCTGCCCAGCCCCATACTGGTCAATGCTCAGCCCCGTACTGGTGCCCAGCCCCATACTGGTCAATGCTTCAGCCCCGTACTGGTGCCCAGCCCCATACTGGTCAATGCTCAGCCCTGTACTGCTGCCCAGCCCCATACTGGTCAATGCTCAGCCCCGTACTGGTGCCCAGCCCCATACTGGTCAATGCTCAGCCCCGTACTGGTGCCCAGCCCCATACTGGTCATGCTCAGCCCCGTACTGGTGCCCAGCCCCATAGTGGGTGATGCCCAGCCCCGCACCGGGCGCCCGGCCGAAGGCAGACCCCGAGGCTGACCCGCCCCCCCCGCCCTGTCCTTTCTCTCCCCCCAGGCAGGACAAGCTGAAGGTCCACATGCGGAAGCACACGGGGGAGAAGCCGTACTTGTGCCAGCAGTGCGGCGCCGCCTTCGCTCACAACTACGACTTGAAGAACCACATGCGCGTCCACACCGGCCTGCGGCCCTACCAGTGCGACAGCTGCTGCAAGACTTTCGTCCGCTCCGACCACTTGCACAGGCACCTTAAAAAAGATGGATGCAATGGGATTCCATCCAGGAGGGGCCGTAGACCCCGGGTGAGAGATGCCGGGGGGCTGCCTACCACCCCTACGGGGAACCCCGAAGATGGAAGTTTTCAAGCCGGTGGGGAGAGTCAAGAATCAGAGGACACCCTGCAGAGGAACGGCCAGGAGCTGAAGCACTTTGAGGATAATTCAAATAATGAAGCATCAGGATTGAATGTAGCAGGAGGGTCGTCTGAGGGTAACACGCAAGGACTCTCCTAAACCAAAAAAAAACAAAGTGTCACAAAATCTAGTTAGTACTTTTCCTCCGATTTTTCTCTTTAAAGATGTTTCTCTCCCTTTTTTTAAGAAAAAACAGAAAAAAATATATATATATATTATGTTTCCAATCTTCCCATCGTAAGCAGGGCTCCCCCGAGGATCCCTCAGTAGCCAAGGACCTTTTCTTGGAAAGGCAGATGCTAGGAAGCGCGGGGCGGGGATGGAAAGTGGCTCTGTCACATGGAAAAGAGCTTCCATGTAAATCCAAAGCTTTATTTTGTGTCCAAACACACGTTAAAAAACAAACAAACAAACAAAAAAACCTATTTCAGAGAGAGATCTATTTAAGGAAAAAAAAAAAAAAGTGGTAGGAGTGGAAGGGCTCTTTCAGGGCGGGCGGTACACGGTGCCTCGGAGGGCCGGGGGGAGCGGGGCCAGCCTCCCCCCCTCCGTTTTTTTTGTTTTGGGAAGTTCAGGCTCCAGCGGCGGGAGCTGCGTCCCGGGGTGGGGATGGCTCCGGCCGGGGGGCTCGGGGTCAGGTCTCAGCGGTGAGGCAGGTGGGTCCTTCCCACCAGTCCCGCTGTGGAGCCAAACTGGCCCGAGAGGGGAGCCCAGGGCAGCAGCTCGGCGTAGAAAATCACCTAAAATTGCCTAAAATCGTTTGATCATGTGAGTGGACAAGCAGGATTTTGCAGGGTTGCTCTCGGCAGCGGGTGTTGGACACACACAACCTTGGGGCTGGGGACACCCGGGGCTTGGGGACACCCGGGGCTTGGGGACGCGGGCTCAGCCCAGGGGACGCCGGCGGTGTCCGTCCCCATCCCGGGGTGTCCCGGCTGGTCCCGAGAAGGGGCTGGGGACAGATCCGGCACAGCGCGGATCCCACCAGCC
>NW_020799140.1:2064030-2085204 GCF_003259725.1 Athene cunicularia | reverse complement strand
AGAGACAGCCCCGGACTCAACACGTCCAGCAAAAACTTTTAGATTAATTAAGGAATGGTTATTTAACAAGACAACAAAAATGCACACAGCTTTGGAGATGCACGGGAGTTAGATGTCCTGTAGATCTGCAGGTGAACTCCACCGATTCAAACCGTCCTGGCGAAGGGCAGCAGAGACCAGCGAGCTGTGGATTCTGACTGCCTGGCTTAAGACACTTTCCTTACTTCAGGCTCCAGTTCAGGGTCAGGCTTTGAGTGGGGTCATTTTCCAACCAAGAAGCAGCTCAATGGTTTGTTTATCGTTTGTGGGTTGGTTGTTTTTTTTCTTTTTTTTTTCTTTTTGTCTGTTTTTTTGTAATTTTTTTTCCTCTTTTTCTCTTGTTTTAATGATTAATTTGGAATAGGAAAGTCAAAGGAGAACAGGGAGGAAGGGAGATGAAGTGGGAGAGGACATTCTCCCCCTCCTCCAGTTTAATAAGCACCAGAGTATTCAAGTCTGTCCATTCTGAGATTCAGAGCTGCTTCCGCAGTCAGCAGGCAGAAACTAAACCTTTCTCATAAGAGCAGCGTCGTTTTGGTTGGGGTCCCTCATCATCGTCATCTTCTTCTTCATCTTCCTCCTCCTCCTCTTCCGATGATGAGCTGTCCAGTGTTAAATCCACAACGTCAGCAGTGGCCTTGCCGTTCTCACCGTTACCGTTAGGAGTGGGCAACAGCCCGTTCACATCTGAAGAACCTGGAGGAGGTGGGGGAAGAGAGGACTAGTTAAGACACTTCAGGCCCAGGTCAGGGGGTGCTCCGTTACTCTTGGTCCCTCATGGCACTTGGACTAGAATCGTTCAGTCAGAAGGGACCTACAACAATCATCTAGACCGACGGCCCGACCACCTCAGGGCCAACCAAAAGATAAAGCTTGTTCCTAAGGGCGTTGTCCAAATGTTTCTTAAACACAGAGAGGCCTGGGGCATGGACTACCTCTCAAGGAAGCCTGTTCTGGTGTTTGACCACCCTTTTTGGTACAGAAATGCTTCCTGATGTCCAGACTAAGGGGTGCATGAAACAAACTTTCTTCAAGCAGCTGCCTAAGAGTAGAGCCAACGCCCCAAACCTGATGATCTCTCTGGGGTTATAACTCGCTACGGTGCTCAATGGCACCTGCCTGAGAACCAGGAACTGGCTCGGCCAAAGCAAGAAGCTACAAAACCCCACGGGCAACCCCCTCAGCAGACACCCCCACTGCTCGAGGACACCGCCTTGTGCAGGCTGCCCAGACAGCCCGTCTAGTCAAAATTCAATTTTCCCCCCCAAAAAAGTCCAGCGGTGTTCCGGGCTGGTGATTTTGTTGATGACGTTTCAGGGATCATGTACAGACAAACACGTTCGATGCCATTCTGGCAACAACCCAGGTTTGCTGAATAACCCACAGGGAATCCGCAGGGATGCGATAAACAGGCGACGCTGTTCATTTCTGGAGAGGCGGAAAACAAAGGGACTGTCCAGAGGAAGCTCTCCAAGAGCCACACTCACGTTAAGCTATCACACAGCTTTTCCCCAGCCAGCTGGGGAACTCTTTTAGTTTTGCAATTTGTGAACATTTCCTACAGTCACTTAAAAGTCTTTAGCCCCAGAGATACTTACCTAGAACTAATATTGGACACTGAGGGCTGCAGCTCCGCTCTTTCTCAGCTCTGATGGGGCACCAGGAGCCATCCACCAGGTACTCGATTTCATCTGCATCTTCACATTCTGTCAGGATCTTTGACAGGAGCCTGGACAGGAGAAAAGATGTCATCTATTAAGTGCGAGGCAGTCAGCAGAATGCACTTAGTGATGGGCCATCAACCTGGATCTTCACCTTAAACAGCCCTAAATTTAAAAGAAATTTGGTGTTAGCAGAAAGCTGCCAGACAGACAACCCTTGCAGTCAAGGACTTGTTCTATTTCCCATAAACAAGTACAGGTTCTGACAGTGCAAGCCATCCCCGTCCTTTCTGACAACGTACCTAAGCCGTGAACTAACATTTTAATTATGTGCAATTAGAAGACAGTCTTGCCTCTTCACCCAGTTTCCCAAGTCTGTGGCACTGCTTCCAGACAGACGGCTGATGCCCCATCTAGAGCTGTGTCAGGGCTGGTGCAGGAACATTCACACCAAGGGAAAAGACAAAATATCCCATGACATTAGGAAACAAGCAATCCCAACAAGCACCACTTCACTTCCTTCCTATTTTTATTTCCCAAAGCCTCCCCAGCAGCCACCAAAACAATATATGCTGCCTCCTGCAACAGAAACCCCTCCATGTTCAGCACTGCCAACAGACCCAGTGTAAATACCTCGATGTCAGCCATCTCTCGTTGCAGAGACTCTAACCTGCTCCCTTCCTCTGCCTCACTGTGCCGCAAACTGGGTACTTGTTTTATTCCAGTATGTCCCACCATCTGCCTGGGATGGTTACTTGGACACATTATTGGAACCACTGTGCTGCAAGGCCTTACTGACTTCTGGATTTGAGCATTTCTTTTCAGTATAAAGGAGAACAAATAGCAAAAATCTTACAAGCTCAAGAAAACTATTCGTGGCGCACTAGTGGGAGAAAGATTCTGCCTTCCCCCAGCTCAGAGGAAATGTGTTTCCATAGACAGTCCCATCATCCAGCACAGCAGCCACCAAGGCTGCAATTCCAAAAAAGCTGACAAGGTCCAGAGGATCTTAGACTTGACCAACCACCTCTCTCCTCAGGAGCCTACACCCCTTTTTTGACTAACAACATGCAGCCGTGACTGCCAGGTTCCCTCCAGCTTACTTTCAGGGAGGTCTGAAAGCTCGCTTCACCCAACAGAACCAGCACTGAAACCCAGGCTTGAGAGCTGCAGAGCAGGGACAAAGAAATCTGCTGAGCCTTCACCAGTGATGACGACCTCCTCCTCGTCCAGGAGGGACACGTGCAGTGCTGACCTGTGGAGGTTCCACAATCCAGCCCCTCGTACTTTCCCCTTCAGCCTCAACAGCCTCATTAGAGATCTCAAAGGAACTGGATTTTCCTGTCGGTGTTGGCCAGAGGACAAAGCAAACAGCTTATCTATGCCTAGGCTGCTTCAGACTGTCTAAAAAGCCACAACTGCTGGATGAAATCAGTACCTACAAACGAAGCAATGCTCAGAATATTATCAGCCTGGCCCTGGGAATACACCACACAGGAGGAGACCTGTCTGCTCACTTCGCTGCCTTCTGTGCCAAGGGACCTGGATGCACCCGAACAATTTTTCTAAACTCTTCCTACTTTTGAGGGAACCTGCATCAGTGGCCAATTATACAAGCCGTGAGGGCGGAGATCATTTTCCCAAAGCCAAGAACCATGCACCTTGCTCCGCCAGCCCTCAGGGTTGCTCTCAGCTTGGCCGGCACCACTGTGGATGTCGGTGGTCCCAGCCCATAAAACAGGCTCCCTGCATTTTGAGACAAAGCAGCTGCTTCTGGGGGGTGGGTGGAGATTACTGTTCCCATTCATTCACTCCTTGTTCCTTCCTTTGCTCTTGGACAAAAGTCAGGCAACTTATTGTGCTCTTCTCTAGAGACAGACTCTGGAACCCCTATTTCGGGAGCTGACAGCATCATCGCCAGCTTTCTGGCTTGCCTCAGGTGGCCCCTGCTGTCAGCCTCTCTCGTTCTGCAGTCTGCGTGGAGGACTCCATCCACCAGGCCTGCAACGAGGAGAGGGAGATCTCCCGGGTGTCAGGGTAATCCTCCTGGCACAGAGCTGCATTTTTAAGCTTTCCAGTATCAAACCTCACCTAGAGGCATGAGCGTCCCCTCCAAAGTGTTCCCATACTGCCGAACTGTAGCACGCCAGCTCTCCCGGCTTATGGTGAGTCTCTGCTCTGCTCTTTGGTGAAAAGACAGAGCAAACCAACTCCAGTCCTGAGATATTGGAAACACCATTCCCATATGGACTGAAACCAGATGACAAGTTGAGTGCCAAGTCTAAAGCAACTTTTCTGTAATTCAGGGCCCATCCTTTTCCAAATGCTGTTTGGAATTGAATTTGCTTTAAACCCCTCCTGTGCTTTTACAGCACTGCTCCAACTATGCCACAATCAAAATGAGACAGCAGAAAGAGAACATCCCCTGTTCAGAAGAGACAGGGGCTGCCTCACTGGGAAGGCCGAGGATGAGGATGCTGGTGTGGCTCTGTCCTTCTGGCCCAGGACAGCAGCCAGGCCCAAACGCATGGCTGAGGCAAAACCTCATGGTCTGCCCTTCACAAACCCGCTCTGACAGTGCTGTAACAAAAGCTGGTTCCCTCCCAGCACACCCCATTTGCCTGACAAGTGCACCAGTGTCCCCTCCCACATCAAGGGGGCTGTTGACCCCCAGCAGGGAGCCGCCAGGGCCCCCTGAGCACCCCAGGTCCTGCTGCACAGGCTCAGCCTGCTAGCAGGGATCAGCCACCACTGCGTGTCCCCACAGAAACCAGGGTGGGAGGCCCAGGGAGCCCGGGTAGATCCACAAAACCTCCAGCCTGGACAATATATACAAAGCATTTTAGTTCTGTCCCTCCAGTGCATCTGAACCTCCTGTTTTTTTTCCCCTACAGGCATCCAAAACACAGAAACAGTCCCTACTGAGACATCCTTCCTTTCCCTGACATGAAGATAGTCACAATGGCCACAGAAATTGTGCTGCAACAGTCACACAGACTGTACAAAAATCTTTCCAAAAACTGCATCTGTAACTCTGTCTCGGGGACTATTACGTTGCATGATGTTTGGTTTAATAGCTGGCATAGAAGATCCCCCAGTCACGTTTACATGATGCCAAGAGTCGCTTGGGAGCTGATGAGCACCTCAAACTGACAAGAAAACAGGAAGATGTTCCCAATCAAAAAAAAAAAAAAAATCACCTTATCGGGTGCTTATAAAGTGGTTTATTCCACACAGCATGATATCGGTCAACCAAGGTGGCTAGTTGTGTGGGTTCATCAGCCTGATGAAGAGTGAGGCAGTAAACGCTTGATTCTCAAAATGATTTAGTGTAACCCAGAAATTAAGAATGGCAGACAAACAGTCAAGTCTTGCTCTAACGCACTGAAACAATTAAGTCGGAATATCATATGCCAGCAGAATAAACTTCCAACTTTGTTTCGAGATGAATTCCAATCAGATGCACAGACCAAAAGACAAGATGCCACACCCAGCAGAGAAAAAGAAAGGGGCTGAGGACAGAGAAGTGTGTGCACTCACCCATCAATTATTAGCTGGTCATAGGGTGCTGGTTTGTCACACACAGGGCACATCCATGTGGGTTTTTTCTCATTCATCTGTAGGTAGAAGACTGCATCAAAGCACTGCAGGTGTGCACAGGTCTCTGCCCGGCACGGGACAGACAGCCGCATCTTCACTAGCTGTTGAACCAAAGAGCAGAAGATCAGCACTAAAACCTGCCCAAGTTATCACCAGACAGTTCTCCTCCTAAGCAAAAAAAGTTTGTTAGCTTGCAAAGCTGGTCCAGCAGCAGAATAGAGTTTCTTGACAAAAAAAAAAAAAAGAGAATAAAATATTTTGCAAAGACTTACCGGACAGATAAGAGAGACACGAACACCTGTAGTGGCAATTTCACTGTCTGGATCCAAGCGTAGCTTCTCTTTTACTGCAGTAAGAGTAGAGAGCACAAAATTTAACAGATGCAAACTGAAACCTTGGAAACAATGTGTAGCACAGGTCAGCAGCTCACCAACAGCCCTTGGCTGAGCACAAGTCATCTTTCCCACAGCTGACGGCCTCTGCCAGTCAGGGACAGAGGACATCGGAGACAAAGCTGTTGTGCTGGACCAGGCTTGTGTAACCTGCAGAGCTCAGCAGAGACGCTGCTTGGGCAGCCAAAACCTTGTGCGTGATGAGGCAGCTCACGGTCTACAGGCCAGCTGGAATATTTATTGCCTGAAGAATCTCACATTTTCTTACAGATCCCCCTTTCCAACGACCCAGGTCTCCCAGCACATGCTGTCCCTCATCCAGGCAGAGCAAGTGAAGGAGCCGGGATGGACTTAGGTGTTGGGATGAGGGCAACTGTCTGCGTGCTGTCTGCCAGCTACACTGAATGCTCTCAGCAACCCCTTCTACCTCTTATTTACAAACTACAGGCTGGGTGGCTGGGGTACACAGAGGAAATCACACTGCTGACCAGCTTTTTCGTGTTATTATACCAAGGCAGCCAACTGGGAGTTAACTTTGTCCCCCTTCAGAGGGGACTGAGACACCCACAGGGACTTGCCACAGGGAGGGAACGAATGAGCAGATAGAGCTCTAGCACATGGCAAGACTTCTGCAGCAAAGTCAGGTTAGGCTTATCTGGTCATTAGCATAAGCATGATGGATTTTATTCCCTTCTGAGACCAGTGACAACAGGACAGGGTTAGCCGCCTCCCCCTGTCCCCTGATTTTCAGAGAAAGTCTCCTCCGAAGCGAGCAAACATGGGATACAGTCAAATTGTCAGGAAACCACATCCCATCATTTCCCCATCCAATAAACAAGCCTCCTCTTAGTGCTACTGGGCTGTAACTCTTCAGTTTATACGCTGGCCAGCTCATTTATTCCAGCAGACTGTTTCACAGGAACCACAAACAGACCCAGAGGTACCAGGGCAGACAGCTCAAAGAGCAAGGCAGCCATGCAAAAACAGTCACAAGCAGCGATCCAGTATATATTTGGAAAGAATCAGAGGTTAGGAAAGGAGGTAGAGAATCCTGCCCCTGCTGTTGCACCCCAAAAGGAAAACCCGGGGGAGCTGCAGGCAAATTCAAGAGAGCAGCAGACACGCAGGTCCCACACGTGCAGGTCCTGCATCAAGGTGCTGAATCAAGACAGAAAAATAGCTTTAAAGTACTACACAACTCCTAAAGAGTAGCTGCTGCTAACGCTGCTGCCTGAAAAGGCCTTTGACACTTCCCTCACCATTTTTCTTTGGAGCAAGTCAACCATTTATTTTGACCTTTTCAGATCATAACAAGACGTCTCCAGACAATGAGGCTACATGCAGTTTTGCAACACACAGCTCTAATTAGAGAGTGACTTCTCAGATGTGAAATTCCCATGAGATTACAAGATTTGGTGGCGTTTTCTTCACATTAGGAGACTTTTCATCCAAGCTTAATTTTTTGTAAAGTTCTTTGTAAGAGCATTCTCCGTGCATCAATTACTATGATACATGGAAAGGAGAAACGGGCATTTTCTAGGACCTCCTAATTAGAATCAAGCTGTTTTAAGACTGCTTTTGGATCCACAGCCGTGGCTGTAAGCATCTCTGTTTCCAGACAATGTGCCTATACTAAAGTCAACAGAAGCATATGCAAAGGCAGATGAGTCAGCCCCGAGATGCAACTGAAGTCAAAGGGTGGCTTTAGTGAGTACTGAGGGACGCTGCAGTCAACGTGATACGGAATCATTTGTGGAACAGACCAGAGCCATAAAAGCAAAGTTTACAAGCTACTTGTGCTTGCCAGGTTCAGATGTCCAAACAACTTCCAAGCAGTAACAGGCTAAAAGGAACTGAATCAAGACAACATTCCTATTTGGTTAAATTTAAGGTCACCAAATGCAACTCATCCCTGCCCCCAAGTCCAGCCAAAGCTGTTCTCTAGCTCAGTAAAGCTGGAGGCACACACTTGTCACTGAGTGGGAAAGGCAGAAAAGCTGCTGTCACTCTCAGACTGAGAGGCCATCCTGCAAGTGCTCGCTTTGAAGGGAACAGCACGTACTGCTGAGCCTGCTTTCAAGAAGTGTCACGGAAGAGCGACAGGATCCTCTGCAGCTTAGGACAACTCAAAAGCCAGGCTCTGCTCCATTCTTCTAAGGTTCTGGCGAACAGCAAAAAAAAGGGAGCGCAGTGAGTGCCTCAGGCTTCTGAGAATGGTGGATATTTAACAAATGGAAATTTTCATTTCTTCTGTCAATAGGTTAAGTGCCAGCTGTCACAGCGGTCTAATATGATCAAGACTGCCACAGACGCTATTTGGCGTGGCACACAGATATAGAAGTGTTCAGCATCTGCGGCAGAAATCCTGCACTTAGCACAAAGATCAAAAGCTCGGCTGAAGCAGGAGCGTGTCTCACAGTGTGCATTAGGCATGTGAAGACTGGACACGCCTGAAATCATCATCTCCCCTGGGAACTACAATCCATCTTCAAGATTCTGTTTCTAATACTCGGTAAGAGTCATCCATGATCTGAATAGCATGTCTGAAAGACCATCGTGATCCGTGGTGTTAGTTCTCCCATGCAGAACTAAATAGTAAGAATGCTCTCTCCAGTAACATTACATAACTGGCAATTCTCCAGCCTCTCACGAGCTGCAAGTCAGATTCTGCCTCGGAAAGGTAATTTCCCCTCATTTTCAATAACGTTTTGCATTTGCCTCATACCATGATGATTTACCTGAGTGGTCTAGGATAAGCATCTCTCGGGATCATCTCTTCTCGAAGCTCTCAACGCATATCAAAGTGCTGGTGGTGAAATCCCACTGCCAGCCCCTAGGATTCACGGGGGGGTTGGGGCAGCAGGACATTTTCACCAGGATCCCTTGCTCCAGAAATCTCCTTTGGAAATACTGCGGGGTCAAGGCCGAGGTGCTGTGGTAATGTTGGTCAGCTCATAATTACTCGGGTGAAGGCATGAAGCCATTCGCGTCAGAACGACACTGGCCCTCAGCGGCACTCGCCACGATACGACCTGGGGATAAATTCTAAATCCAACTGAAGTGATTCAGAGCTGCTGCAGAGCCACGAGAAACCCGCGCTGCAGAAGCGCTGCACTTGCACACAGATCTGGGGCAATTTCACACGACTGACATACAGCTTCGCAAGTCTGCTCAAATAAAAAGTGTTTTTATACAACTGGAGGAAAGAAATTGTACAAAACTGGGCAGGTGTTCCCAAGCACATTTCTAGCAGCCTGGCTATCAGGAGTGGTGCAGTCTGACAGGCACACAGCAGACCTCCCCGAGCCACCTCATCAACAGACATACTCACCAAGTGCTTTGCAAAGTTCTGGATGTTTGATCCCGATGGTTTTCAACCTCTGCAGCAGCTCCGCTGAGGTCATCTGCCGCACTAGGTACAGCCCCACTGAATAGCTCTAATGAGAGAAGGAAGGGAAAGCGTGAGCCAGGCTGCTCTCTACTCATCCGGGCAGTTCTGTGTCATTTCCTTCAGCACGTACCTTCCCGTAATTCCCCCAGGTAACGGTGATGCGATTGGTCGCTGCAGACAAGTACATGAGGTGGGTGAGGTTGATGGGACGACAGGGCCTTTTAGGTTCCACTCCAGGTTTGTTTGATGGATAGTAGCCCTAAGGCAGAAAGAATTTTTTTTTTTTTTTTTAACTCAAGATGCTTCTACAGGGGTACATCTATTTATCTTCACTAAATTCTACTCACCCACAATTTTCAAGGAGGGGGGGTAGAAGGGAGCTGAACAGCCAGACCAAGCACAAAGTAAAAAGGAACGAGTCTTTTTGCAAGAACAGTTTATTAACTTAATTTCCATTAGAAAATTAGCTTTAAACTAAGCAGCTCATTTTTATATTCTGGCTTCTTGTCTGCATTCATCAAGAAACCAATTTCCTTCTAAATTACACAAAACCTTCCAAAGTTGCAATGTCACACCTCCTGGCTGAGCTGACTTACCGGCACAGAGCAGTAACTATGATTCACTTTCACTGCAATGTTCGGAGGGTACTGATCCTCCTGAGGAGAACTAGTGTCTGTGTAACAGATTCTGTAAAGAAATGACACGTCTCTCAATATCCCCGTGCTGTTTGCATGTTCATAGCTCTCTGCACATCAACAGCTACCAGCAACCAACCATCACCACACCAACCCATGCTCCCTCGTCTGGCCAAAGCAAAGCCAATTCCACTCAGCTCTCCCAGACTGGATGCAGGTTTGATACCTGGGCAGCAAAATGTGACACACTGCTGCGTGCTAACTCAAGCAGTGCAAAGAGGTTAGGAAGTAGAGTTTAAAAATGCTTGCGTTAGGCACGTGAACAAACGGTTTACTCTAAGTTATCTTTGTAACTACGAAAACCACACTGAAAATTAATATATTTTTGTAGTGCGTTCCCTCCTCCCCTGTTCTGCACCTGATGGTAAATCAGCCCCCGACTCAGACATACCTTAGCACAACCTGAACCGATTTCACACCGGGTTGCAACTCCCTGGTAAATTAAAGAAGAAACAGCAAAATAAATTATGTAGGAAAAACCCCAAAACAACAACAACAACAAACCCCAAAACAACCAAAATCAGCTGTCACTTTTCCCAGACTCAACAGTGGTCCTATTTTTTTTTTTTTTTTCCTAAGGCATCATCCTACAAGCCTTTCTCTGGGTTTTCAAATCTGTAAAGGTGTTGGATGAAAGATATCAATTTGCCTGGCATCCTTTTGCTGATTTGTAAGCATTTACAAAAACTAGGTTTTAAGGTCAGGTCTACCTGTTCTTTCAAGACTCTCTGTGTTCAATTATTCAGCTAAAGCTGTTCATGCAAACCAAGGAAGCAAGTATTATGGCACCAGAACAACTGCTAATATTGCTGACTCCAGTAGTGCTGTTCATACAGGATTCCAACTGTTATCAGGAAAGCAACATCTCAGAACAAGGGTATTTAACATACTCTGATTTCTGCCCAGGATGCAAAGCATTAGATAAGATCCCCAAATTCATCTTGATTTGCCTCTAAAAGTGTTTCACTTTCCAATGCAGTGTTTTAATATAAATGTTTTATTTGGGGGGTGGAAGGGATGGAACCTCAGTTCAGCTGACAGACAGGAGCTGATGTGGCCGGTTTTGATCTGGGGGAAATACTACCCACAAGCAGTGGAAGATGATGGATCTGTGCTGAATGATCATTCCAGGCTCTCACCAAAACCCTTGCTGTGAAATATTTACGCCGTGTTACTGACAGTGGAACATTTTCTCACAAATCTGAATATATGGAGAAAAGAGCGTCAAGACTCAGCTACAACACATGTAGTCTTTTATCACCCCTAAAGACTTCTGTGGTATACCGTTTCCTTTCTGTTAAAATCTTCAAACAGCTTCCCCTGCACTGCTTCTGTCAACCTACTGGGATCGCACCAGCAATCAAGCACTGGATACTCAAGAAACATCATCTTTCTCTGACTCTACGATAAGAGTATGATTTTACCGTAAAGAGAAATATTTAAAGGTTTTAATGCTGAGTTTTGGAGTACCTCTTCTGCATCATTGTCCTTTCACAGTAGCAAGGACCAAGGGAGCAGGTCAGCAAAAGAGGAAGTCTTACTGCCTGCATCTCTTAGGCATTCATTGTTTGAATCAAAAGTTGCATCACGACAGAGGTCAGGTTAAATCCTGATCGGTGCAAGATGTTTTCTTCTGCCGTTACTATAGCATCCTTTACAACAAGGAAGCTTTCTTTCAGATGCAAACAGCGTTGCGTGTATCGCTTTTGAACTTTTGATGCAAAGAAAAATCCGAAAATATTCGCAACACAAGCTCAACAAAGAATTTAGGTCATCAACAGTTTCATACTGCTTTTCCTGCCCAAATGTACTATTCAAAAGCAAGATTAAAGGAGCAGAAGTGAAACTCAGGGACTTCGATGGGTAAAATTGTACCTCCCACCTCCCTCAAAGCTATTTGCTTTACATGGGAAGTAGCCTGTCTGCTACAGTCCTCAAACAGTGTTCCCTTGCTGAGAACAAAAGCTTCCACAGAGAGGGAACACAGAGGAATTATACAGCTACATTTTTCTTGAACTGTTAATACACAACGAGAAGTACCTGGAATTTCTGATCAGCTCCACTTGTCTTGGTGTTAATGCAAAAATGCACGGACTTTCCTGAAGCTTCTCATTATTCTGTGGAACTGAAGAGGAAAAAGAAAAGACTGTACATCAAACTGATAATAACTAGCTCTTCTTACATTGCTAAGCACAAGGTGATTTTTTAATGTTCTGAGCTATGTTTACTTCTAAGTCTTGTTTTCTCCCACACAGCTGCACAAGAACTCCAATCATCATGCGTTTTGGTAAATCTACTGTTGATTACAGCTTTGCTCATTTGCTTGCCTGCTTTGCCAGTTAGCACACTAATAGTACACAGTGGATTTGGACCTGCTTTTTCCTTTTTGCTTTTTCCTCCCCTCAAATGATCAATGAGCCAACATTCATGTGTTCATACAAGAACAAATCAGAAGTGGCATCACAGTGTGGAGACTAGAACTCAAAGAAGCATAAGAAGAGATCTATGCATGACATGAAAGCATGAAACCACCAGACTGATCAGACTGAATTCTGGAAAAGAAAGGAAATAACAACAATCAGCTTAGATAATAAAAAAGCATCACAAAAAAAAAAAAAGCTGTAAGAGACAAAACATGACTTACAAACACATGACCTTGAGGATGCATTTATAGGTAGGGTGTTATAGCACTCCACTTTCAGAAACACTTCAATGAGAACCCAGCATTAATTGGCCTTCTATCCATCCACAATTTTAAGATCAAATGCATTTAACATGGTTAAAATGAAGCTTGAGATGTGAAAAACTTGGTACAACTTCTGCTTAGTACCTTTATTAAATCCAAATATGCTAAATTTTATTGTCAGTACATGTTTCCAAGTGAAGTCCAGGCCCTGAGCTGGTGAAAGTCACAGGATAAACACAAAGAGCAGGAAGTGATAAAACAGCTTTTATTTTTTCTTTTTAGCAAGAATTCGATGTTTTTTTTCTTTGCATCATTTCATTTGCTAGTTTATTCAAAGCCAATATACCAGAATTTGAGAAGTGAAAAGTGTGCTTTGCTGTCTATGAGTGAGATGAAGGAAGGATAAAATCTCAGCAGCTCTAAGATCTTGGAAGACACGGTGACAACCTGATTCACTGACTACAGATACTTCCCTTTGGTAATCTGGCTTCAAAAATGCAAAAAGGGAAATACAAATTGAAGGTATCTTTATGGACTTTTAATTTAATTCCAGTTTCCATCTAAATGTCTCTTGATCAAAACAACCAGTGAGAAGGAAAGCATTTCATGAAGACTTATTTTTAGACAGCGATGAACGATAACTACAAAAAAATCTTTTTAATATTGTTGCTTAAGTACCTGTCTATGGACACACTGTCCTCCTGATTGTTGACGAAGACAAAGCAAACCTGCTTAGGAAAATCAAGAAGCTGTTCATGTTTAATTTTGCATTTATATCAGCTCACCCTTCTTTCACAAAAAAGGGCCCAGTGGCTCGAAGCAGGCTGCCTGCAGCACTGACTGGCACCGTCAGAGGATGCCATCAGCGACAGAAGCCAAACCCTGTGAAGTAGCCAATAAATTTGTTATCACCTCTCCAGCAAAACATTCTAGCATTAGAATCAGCACCCTGCTGAATTTCACTCCACGTAATTTGCTCTGCTCCGGGGCTGAGGCTGCCAGGCCACCACTGCTGTGTCCAGGCCACGACGGTGAGTCCAGAGCGGTCCTGGCTGCAAAGCACCAGATCCCGAGGGGCTGCACAGTCGGACTGTGTACTCTGGTTCTCTGGTACAGAAGAACAAAAAACAATCACACGCCTACGTTTCTCTACAACTACTTGGTTAGGAACTCTCCTCTGTGAGTGAAGTAAGAGAAATGAGAAGCAGCAGCACGTGCTCCCTGTTTGCTTTATTTCTCGCTGTGAAAGACCCTTCTCCAGGCAAGAATTGAGGGGAACTTCTCAGCCGTGCTCACAGAAAGCTGCTGCAGGGTCACACAAAGCAATCCAATGTTTCCTGGACAAAAAACAGCCAAAACGAAAACAAAACCCAAGATGATATGGACTCGGGATGTGTCTTTGCATACCTTGTTGCCAACAGCAATCAGAACTGGATGCTTTGGAGAAAAGTGAAAGAGAACATTCCCTAAAAGACCAGAAGAAAAACCTCTCTGAGACAGGGTAAAGACCCAATTCTCCTTCAGAATCTTACTGCTGGAAGATAACCCCATGAACTACGCTTTTAGGGTACCTAATCAGCTATTCATTTTTTGCTGAGAAGCCAGGAAAAAAATTTACAGTTTTTTTAAAGCTAAATATTTTAAGTTAACCGAGTTTCACCCTTCTTCCAGGACAGATGCCTCAGCACACAACTCAGCTGCTTGACTTATAAAACGGCTGCTGGGATCAATTTATTTAACAGTTGACAATAGCAGGAAATCATTTTTTAAGACTGAGCTCAATCAGCCATCCTCAGAATGAGTCAAGACATAAAACTTCCAAAACCCAACAGGACTTGGCAAACCACGTTCAAGATTTTAGCCCAACGTAATTGCAATGGATTCCCATTCTGAGAAGCCAACCTCATCTGCAGCTCTCCACCTGGCAGGCTAGACCATGGCATACAAAATAAGGACTACATTGATTTCAGGGTTTTAAGGTTTCCCTACACCAAGGCCGGTTTTGGTTTGTTTCTTTGCTTGCTTTAACGTAACGTTCCTCGCGATTATACTTATTGGTCACGCTTGCTAAAGGCGTTATATACTCCCAGGAAAGCGAGATCATATTGTCATCGCCATGGCTAGAGATCCCAAAGGTCATCAGCCAGAGATGAGCTGCTGGCAGGAGGCTTAGGGCTGAGGAGCTTGTTGTGAGTCCCCACTCACATGCCAACACCCAGAACAGCCCACCTCAGGGCACAATACAATATACAGGTGGGTTGGTGGCTTTCTTTTTCCCCTCCTTGGCTGTTGAACTGCTCTGACTAGACTGAAGGGCATTTTGAGTTCATGTGGGGCTGGGGAGATGAGGCGAGTTGACTGTATGGCATCTTTTATTTTTGGAAGCGGCGGAAGCGCTCATTTTAATGCATACCGCAGCTCGTTTTGGCGGATAGAGCAACAGTGCGAGTGTGTGCTTTTGCTGGGATTCCTCGGAGCTCGCTCAACGCAACGGCGTTTGCTCCGCAGCCAGGGGAAGGCAGTTCCCTTTGCCACGGAACCGGTGGCTCCATTTACAGCGACAGAAATCCTGCTTCAGAGGAGGGGGTTGGAGCAGCAGCTTTTCTACTTGCAGATGAGAGAAGAGCAACGCCACCACTGCAAGGCAGGTATTATCAAAGGGAAAAAAACCAAACAAATCCTGTTTACACTGACAGTGGCAGGACCTCCCAGCCTACATGGCCTTCTGCTCCCACAGCTGCACCACAAGATCTCCCCTGGCATGCCTCCAGGAGAAGACCAGCAGCCTCGGTATCTGCAGCAAGTACAGGCTGTCACAGCTAACATCCCGAACAAAAAAATCATTCAGAATTCCTTACAGCACAGTATTACTGTCAAAAACTATATTCACACTGCTTTACCCCAAAAGTGCCAGAGGATAAGTACACTTATCAGCAAGGTGCTCAGATACCACAGAGCTCACATAAATACTCCACTTGTTAGCTACTTACAACACAATGCAGGAGAGATATTAGTATGCATTCCCTCTAAAAAGGTATCTGATCAATCTTAATTTTAAGCCTTATCTACCCAAGAGAATTGCGGTGATTTCAATAAATTAGAAGAATTCTTGCACGTTGACATCCTTAGACCAAACCAGAAAGCTGTGGCAGAAGCTGTTTGCACGTAGATAACTCAGATGCTAAACTCAATACTTAAATTGACTGAAATTGTGTGTGCAGTTGCCAAATATGAGGTATTAGTTGGTTCACAATGGACCGAATTTATCTGCTTTTAGCCGAAGCCACCTTTGTCTACGAGTATAATAGTAATTTGATAATTCTTCAGGGAATCTGCTTGCCTACAGACCAAATTAGGCATCACCCACCTCACCTTTGATCTCAAGGCAATCATCTCAAAGAGGCAAGAGAGCCTTTTCATTAATAAAGATGCTTTCAACTGAAGTCCAGAACATATAAATTAAGCTTCCCCTACTCCATGGCTATATGCTTAAAATACCTCTTTTGTAGCTTAGGGAAATGGGATATTTCAACAGCAGCTGGGTGCTTCTAAATGGATCCGAGATCTTAAATCTCCTTCAGATACATCCATGTTGCAAGTTTCAGAGGTTGACAAGGAGCTTATGTTTGGTCCAGACACAGAATGGGAAATCTGAGCAACAAAGCATGAACTGGTGCAGCTTCCATATGGAAAAATATTTCATTTTCCTCAGAGCGCTTTGTTTTATCGACCTTCCACACTAAGCAGAGCCCCCTACAAGCATAACTTCTAATTGTCAAAGTTATTCCAGCAGCCAGCTGTTCCAGGTAGCAATGGGGAGCAGCTGATATCTAGGCACCGTTGAAATAACCCCAGTTTTACAGAGAAACAAATGCTTCTTTATTCACCTCAGCACACGCAGAAGGAATTATAGTTGCAGGTCACCAGGTTGGGAAAATTAAACGAGTGTCTAGAAGGTGTCGTTAGGCTGACTGGGACAATGAAGGCTGAACATCTGCTCATACCCAGCTACTCACCACCAATCCCCCAACGTTAAGCAGAAAACACTCTCATCAAAAGGGAAAATGAGTCAAATATACTTTAGGGAACAAGCTGACCCAGGGGAGGTGTCAGCTAACAGAGGTGAGATACTAAATTTAATGAGACCTTGGTTCTGAATTGCTATAGAAGATTTAATGTCAACTTTTAATGAAATGTGTTAATCACATTAAGTATATCCAGGCTCTTCTCCTATCTCTGGATGTTTCCACCTCTTGAAAATTTATTTTCCTTCAAAAGACTACATGTCCATTGTCCATTCTTGACTAACAAATACCACCCCACATTTAAGACTGAACTAACCCATTCCACAAACAGCATTTCAAATATTTTAGCTTTACACTGGCAGTCCTTGACTGTTTAAACGGCCCCAGCATTAGCAGATTTAATGCCTCCAAACGGAGATGAAAATTACATAAAGTCTAACAAATTGGTCCTCTTTTTTTTTTTTTGCACCTGCACAATCATATCTTCATCTGTATTTTTTTGTCTGTATTTTTTTTCCCCTCCAATCCACACTCACACCAAGCATTTTTTCAAAGACAGACCAGGTTCCCAAATTCTAGATTAATTTAGTAGTGAAGCCCGATATTACCACATTGACTTTATGAGATGCAGCAGCTCAGCAGAGTACAATGTATTTCTCTTCTGTATCCACTGTCTTTGCTATGAGAACATTACATTTAACATCAGTGACAATACTGTTCATCAGAATTAATGAAATACTAAATAATAAAATAATGAAAAATCAGACTCCTAGCGCCAAGGTGGGAAAAAGCACTTCTCTCAGTTTTCCTAGTTGCACCTCAAAATACAGAGCGTCATGCAAAAATAACTGTGACAAGAAAAAAAAAAAAAAAGGTCAGAAATACTGTCTGAGGTGTGTACCACCCTCTTTCATCCATAGAAGGCTTTAGGTCAGGTATTTTAAGCACTGAAAAATAGCATCAGTGTAGAATAAGCCAGCATATTTGCTTAGCACAGGTGCGACATCAACAAAGACAGATTTTCATCAATATACTGCCCAGTTACAGAGGGAGACAGATGAGGATTCACAGCAAAAGACTGCAACATGTAACACAGAGCATTTCCAAAGAGGATATGAAAACTACAGCCAAACAAGATGGGCTTCCAAATTACATCTCAAAGCAACCACATTCCTGTTCTAAAGCAAGGAGAAAAATAAACAGATATAAATATTATTTGCTAAATTCTAAGTATGACGGGAGAGAGAAGAGGGCATCCACCACCACATTAATCAGTCCCTCCTCTGTCACAGGGCTTTACAAATCCTTGAAAACACTGTCACCTTTTTGACACTTCAACTCGTTTCACTCTTCTCTCCCAGAGTCCATCGTGAACACACCAGCATATCGAAAACTCACCTAATTCTGTTGGCTTCAACAGTTCATCCAGGGTCGTATAGAAGGGAAGTTTCACCAGCCGAACTTCAGGCTTTGCAACTTTGGGTGGCAACCTTCCCAGTCCGTTAAGGTATTTCCCATAGAGCGCAGGATAGTCAATGTTAGTAGTGGAGATAGAAGTCCGAGCAACGGTGCTCCCGCGGTCATACGATGAATGTATGGAGAGTGCCTCGGGAGACCGGTGCTGCTGTGGCTGAGGCTGCGCAACTTCAGAGCTCTTCTTGGCATAGCGAGTCTCATAGAGCTCCTTAATTTTCTTGAAAACTTCAGGGCTGCAGTCAAATTGGACCAATTGCAATGCTCTGGTGACTAGTTCATGTTTAAGTCCGCTTTTACTCCTGCCAACAAAACCCAGCAACATCTGAAGATCTGAGACTCGGAAACTCATCACCATGTTCTAGGGGATAAAAAATTAAAAACGTTCTTACAGTTATAAAAGGCAAAGTGTCAGTCTCACTATACTCTATAATTGGAATTCAAACTACTAAAAAATCCATTATAAGATAGTCACCAAACCTTCTGTTCAAAGCAATTGTTATTCACCTGATTAGCATCCCATTTCTTAGGTATTTGTTTGAGCAAAGCAAATACAGAGATCATCAGTTGAAATACCAGCAGAGAAATACGATGACAGTCATTGAATTACTCCAAAATCATTTGTGATAAATGCTAAGCATCCTCAAGACAGGTCACCTGGAAGGGTGACCACAAAGGAAATATCTCAAAGAGCAGGCCCCACACCTGAAAGAGCACATCCACTCCTTTACCAGAGAGGCTCAGAGCATCCAAAATTCCCAGGTAAGAGAAGTTAAGTGAGCTACATTAAAAACTTCACATTAAATGGTATTAGCGTAAGGCAGAGGAAGAAAACAAACATGAACTGGAAAGCAGATGACATTTAAGTGAACTGTGGCTGCCAATCCCTTTGTACTGTATTTCAGTGCAGCGGTATATTATCTGTACAGGAAAAAAACCCCTCCAGAATCCTTCCTACACATAGAGAATCTGTAAAAAAAAAAAAAAATCATGTATTTTAGACTATGGAAAGATATTAAAAGAGTATTAAAGAAAGCACTATGTTCCCATGAGAACAATGCCTCCAAAACTCTATTTGGGTGCCTTACCAAGCACTCCCCTGTCATCACAGCCAGTAGCTGTCTTTGTTGTTGCACTGGTATTATCAATTTCAGTGTTGTGATAAGCAGTAAAAAACCCAACTATATCTTCAAAAACATACTCTCTTGCTGCTGTGGAAACTCAGAAGGCCCGTAACTGGCAGCAGTTTCAAAGACCATACCATACTACACGATACAGCAACTTTCCATCAGACTAAGAACGAGAAATTATTTCTGTTAAAACTACTGCTAGTCTGGTCAGATTGATGTTTCAGTTCTCTCTTATGACAAAACAGCCTTATAAATGCACAAGACAAGCTTATCAAGTATGTGTTTTTGAAAACTCAAGTTGCCCTGAAAACATACTTGATAGGTACCCAGATGTATTCGCTCAACAACCTTCCTGTCTGTGGAAAAACACAGAAATCAAGAAGAAAGCCCAGCTGTCCCGCAGTTTAAAATAACCCCAAGCAACAAAAACAACCACCAAAGATCCAGCAGCTCTTTTTTCCCCAACCTATAACCCACTCTTGTTTGGGGATTACATAAAAAAAAAAACCAAAACAAAAACAAAACAACCAACATATAAGTCAGATTTCTATGAAAGTTAATAGCAGCCTTGCAATTTTCTGGAATAAAACAGATACAGATTTTTATTATTTTTTAATTTAACAAAGCTACTACTGACTCCAGAAACATTTGACAGCTGCTTTTGCATGTGTGGGAATTAGACTATAGAGAAAATGCCATTTCATTTTCTCCTTTTTCATGAAATCTGTCATTTATATCTGGAAGCCCAAAAGATGTTACACAAATGTCACTGGCTGTAGTTAAAAATTTTTGGCAGTCATGATGCGTCCCAAAATACCTTTGATGAGATGAAAAAAAAGGCAGATAACTTTAAAGAGGAGAGAAAGGATGTTTAATTGCCAGAAAGTCAGGATTCAAGAGAACTGAATTCATACTGCTGCTTCGCTCGAGACCACCTGTGCAATCTTGGAGAAATCTAGTTTCTGTGTCTCAGTTCTCTTCAACTACAAAATGGAGAGCGTATTGCCCTCTCTGAGGAACTTTTGAGGATAAGTAGCGTATTTGCAAAGATAAATACATGAAGGAAGTGACACATGTCAACAGCACGGTACCAGGGAAGTCACAGAGCACAGCAGACAGATAATTCCTGCACTCACTGCTCCTACGGCACCGGTCACCTGGGACTGTCAGCGTGTAAAGCAGAGTTTGAGCTGACAGTCTTCTGCAGTTTACATTTCGAAGGATTTAAGATCCCAAAGGATGACTAGATTTGAGCAGTAATAGAAGAACAAGCTTCAGACAAAGAAAACCTGTCACTGAGGCTTGGACCTACACGTTAGTATTGAGCAGGAGAGAGATCACATTAACTACTGAGATTGTTAATGTTAAAGTCTATTCCTCCCCTGAGAAGCCTCGGGAGCAGCAAAGCGTCCATCAAACACTCGCTGTGGGGGCAACCACAACGCCTGGGAAGCCCATCTCCTCCTCTGGAGTCCTGGGCTCGGCTCACAACACCAAGAGGGGCCCAAGAGCAGGGAAAGGAGTAGTGCCTCTTAAAAATCTTATTTTTGCAGCCATCTAGCCATATTTCTCACTGACGAACTAATCCCACAGGCCCTAAACACTTTCCATCCCTTGGTGCTGCTCCATAAGTGCCCTCAGCACCAGCTTCCCCATGACCCTGGGGGGTAAAGCCCGCTCAGGTGCTGCCAGCAGCTCCTGCACGCTGCCAGGCGCTGACAGCAGGACACAGAGAAATCCCTGCTCCCGGGGAGCTGCCAGCGAACGGGGACCCAGAGGGAAAAGGAGAAACTCGCAGACAAGCGGGGACACTCTCCCCGAGGAGGCCCAATGGGGTGCACAAGACACCCGGGAAACAGAACGCGACTTCAGGCAGATTTGCTACGGAGACGTTTCACCTCACCCCGCTGCAGAGGGGCCTCAGAGGCTGCCCCAAGCCTCCCCGCCACGGGGAGCCCGGGGGGCTCTGTCCCAACACTCCCAGCACCGTGCGCTGCTCGTCCCGTCGCCGTCCCCCCAGCCACGGTGAGAAGGGCAAAGCCGAGCCGGGGCCGCTGCGATGGCTCCCGAGCCCTCTGCCCG
>NW_020799140.1:2055339-2063980 GCF_003259725.1 Athene cunicularia | reverse complement strand
GTGGGGTTACGGCTGCCTGCGTGGGGAGGGGGAGCGATGGCGGCGGTGATGTGGCACCGGGGCGGTGTTGACGCCGGCGACGAGCCTTTGCGGTGGCCAGCGGCTGCCTTATGTAACGCTGCGGCCCGGGCGGGGACAACCGTAGCGGCGCAGCGGGCTGTCACCCACCCGGCGCGGAGCAGCGACGGATCGAGGGTCGGGTTCTAGCGGGGGTTTGTCTCGAGGAAGCGCTGCCGGCGCTGGCGGGACGCTGAGCCGGAGCGGCAGCGCTGGGTGTCTGCGCCGCGGGCCCAGGCCTCTCCGCTCATAACGGCGGCGTCTGCCGTGCCCTTGGCGTGGGCTGTCTGTGACGGGCTGCCCCGGCACGGTCGGTGTTGGTGTGACTATGGCAGGTATCGGTGATGTTGTTTGGGCTTCTTAGAATTGTTGAAACCGTTCCTATATCCCCTGTGTTTTTCTCTTTTCTCCCTCCTCCTTTGATTCTTCAAGGTGAACTTCACAGTAGACCAGATACGGGCCATCATGGACAAAAAGGCCAACATCAGAAATATGTCTGTGATTGCCCACGTTGATCACGGCAAATCAACCTTGACTGATTCTCTGGTATGCAAAGCTGGTATCATTGCCTCTGCCCGCGCGGGGGAGACCCGTTTCACCGACACAAGGAAGGATGAGCAAGAACGGTGCATTACCATCAAGTCAACGTGAGTCCCCTCCCTTCAGGCACCTCCGTGCGCCCGCTGTCTGAACTTAGGGGGGCTTCAAGTCCTCTGCCAGTCGTGTGATGAAAGAAGATGGTGTCAGGCTTTCTCTAGTCTAGTTCAGAAGCTCATCTCTTGCTTGTGAGGATTGCTTAAATGAGAGAGCAAGTATTGGTTGGCTTCTGGTGAATCCTAGAGCACTGACTTGGTGGCCACTGGGAAATAGATGTGCAGCTGGAGCTTCAGCCTTTCGTTTTAGCACTGTGACTGTTGGATGTGGCTGATGTCCACTGGAGTCCTGCAGATGTGATGTGGAGACTGCCCTGGGAGCATCTCTGGCGACATACGTGGCTGCCGTCGCCATGAGTGGTGTGGGGAGCCTGAGGGGCATGAAAAGGGACCAAAAAGGCAGTCAGGCCTAGTAGAAAAAGCATAAATCCTTGACTCAAAGAAATGGAACCCTCTTTGGACACTTTAAATTGCACCGAGTCAGAAGAGGTTATGATTTCAGAAGAGCGTAGGAAGGGCAGATTTTTAGCCTGTGTTCGTGGTTATCTCCCACACTGGCTTCCCGGGAACACGCTTTGGGAAATCCTTAAGCCTGGGCACAGCTGTCTGTGCAGTATAGAAGGCTGTTTCTGAGCATTGGGGATGGGTAACACGTAGATGATGATTTTCATCATTTTTCTTTTATTTCAGAGCTATTTCCCTCTTTTATGAACTCTCTGAAAATGATTTGGCCTTCATCAAGCAGAGCAAAGATGGTTCTGGTTTCTTGATCAACTTGATTGACTCTCCTGGGCACGTGGACTTCTCTTCAGAGGTCACTGCTGCTCTTCGTGTCACTGATGGTGCCCTGGTTGTTGTAGACTGTGTCTCTGGTAAGGCTTTTTGCAGCCGTATGCAACTGGAGCGTTACGTTGGGCGAGTTTAAAGATGAGGATAACTAATTTCCCTGTGTTTGGCAGGCGTGTGCGTGCAGACAGAGACTGTGCTGCGTCAGGCCATTGCTGAGAGGATCAAGCCTGTCCTGATGATGAACAAGATGGACCGAGCGCTGCTGGAGCTGCAGCTGGAGCCAGAAGAGCTGTACCAGACCTTCCAGCGCATCGTGGAAAACGTGAACGTCATTATCTCCACGTATGGAGAAGGAGAAAGTGGCCCCATGGGAAATATCATGGTAAGTGAGAGGCTGCAAACGCTGCATTTGAAGTAATGATTCTCTTTAGCAAGAGGGAGCAGCAGTCTGCTCAGTTATTTCCTATCTCAAGTGGAGAAGTGAGAGTAGAAGGAAGATGCCAGTACTGCCCAGGCTTGTACTGGTTTGGATCTCTCACTAGCTTTCCTCCAGAATCTTCTGTTGGTTCGAGGCTTGAGCAAATAAA
The DNA here is from genome assembly GCF_003259725.1 of Athene cunicularia. Classification (NCBI taxonomy): domain Eukaryota; kingdom Metazoa; phylum Chordata; class Aves; order Strigiformes; family Strigidae; genus Athene; species Athene cunicularia. The sequence continues at coordinate 2,061,894 of NW_020799140.1, read as the reverse complement.
GGCTATAAATAGAAGAAAGTATTTTCTGTCTTGATGAAGGGTGCGCTTGTTTTGTAGGACACCTTCTTGCCCACATCACATCTGTGATGTCGGGTGATGCGAGATCCTAGGCTCCCACGCAGCCTGCTTCCCCCAGCTCTCAAATGGAAGGCCCGTTGGTGTTTGCCTGTCCCTGCACTCCGAGCACTGCTCCCTGCTGGGTTCCTGGGCTGTCAGCTCTGAGAAAGAGCTTGTGCTTTGTTCCCATTGAGCACTCTCCAGCGTGCTGCAGGTTTTCTTGTAGTGCTGATGCTCCCTGTGAAGGACAGGAATCTTACCTGCATGCAAATCTGTGCAGCTGCTGAGCTTTCTGAGTACATAGTTGGTTAAAGTGATGAAAAACTGATCTGGTTCTGCAGTACAAAGTTGAAATGGTGGGTGTGTGGCCAGACTGTCCCCAGACCTTGGAGATGGCTGCTGCCGTGGAACCGCTCAAGGGTCCCATAGTCCTGAAGCTCCCATTTTCAAACTTTCTGTGCCTGAGTGCTGTTTGGGACAGAATAGACTCACGGCTGTAGCACTCTGTGGCTGTAAGAGCTGTGTCTGCTCCTCTAATCCAGGTATCCTGTTCCCTTTCAGATTGATCCTGTGCTTGGTACTGTCGGCTTTGGTTCTGGCCTGCACGGCTGGGCTTTCACCCTGAAGCAGTTTGCTGAAATGTATGTTGCAAAGTTTGCTGCCAAGGGTGATGCCCAGCTTAATCCATCTGAGCGTGCCAAGAAAGTAGAAGACATGATGAAGAAGCTGTGGGGAGACAGGTGAGGAGTTGTGGCTGTTGATTTTAATCCTAGAGCAGCTCAGTATGGCTGCAGTCTGATGCTGTGGAAGGTGGTCGTGCCTGCTTAACGCTGTGTCTCAGTGACTTGGTGCACGTGCCAAGAAAAGAACCGTTTCCCATAAAATCCCTGCAGAATAGGAAACACCCAGATAAATGGGGAGGGGACACTCAGTTGGCAGCATGGGTTAAATGCATTTTGGTGATCTCTGAAAGCCCGGGAGTGATGGGAGAAGGTATGAAGATAATTCCTATTCGGCAGCTCTTTCCTCTGGCCTGACTGAGCAAGCAGAGCAAGCCACACTTCTGCAGCTGAGCTGAGCGCTGATTCTGACTTGATTCTTTTTCCAGGTATTTTGATCCTGCTACTGGCAAGTTCAGCAAATCTGCTACCAGCCCTGATGGAAAGAAACTGCCCAGGACCTTCTGCCAGCTCATCCTTGACCCCATCTTCAAGGTGAGCTCCTCGGTGTTTAGCCCTTCCTGGTGCCTTACGCTCTCTGGTTCACATGCAGTGCATGATGATGGAAAATTTCTTCACTTTGACCTGACTTGTCTGACTGAAGAGATTTTAAATATCTGACACATCCTGTTACTCTGGGTGAGCAGTGGAGCTGGGAGCAGATTCTGTGCGGGCAAATATGTATCTGAGCCTCCAGATAGATTCGGATGGGTGATGAGCAAGAACAGAGATTCTCTTCAGAGACTTTTGTGCTGCTGCTTCAAACTGGGTCACTGGCAACATTCATGACTGCTGCTGTTGTTTCAGGTTTTTGATGCAATCATGAACTTCAAGAAAGAGGAGGCGGCTAAACTGATTGAGAAACTGGACATTAAGCTTGACAGTGAAGATAAAGACAAGGAGGGCAAACCCCTGCTGAAGGTGAGATTGGTCTGAAGTGTCTGTGGGGTGGAGATGAGTAGTTGTGCTGCTCCAACTGTGTAAACTTATTAAGCAGCTACAAACCCTGCTTGGGTGGGATGGGGCTGTTGGCAGCTTGGAGGATGGGGAAGCAAGGGAGGGTTAACTGCCAGGATCTGAACCGGGTCTTACTGCTCTGATCTCTGCTCAGGCCGTGATGAGGCGGTGGCTGCCTGCCGGAGATGCCCTGCTGCAGATGATCACCATTCACCTGCCTTCTCCTGTCACAGCCCAGAAATACCGCTGTGAGCTGCTCTACGAGGGACCCCCTGATGATGAGGCTGCCATAGGTACGATGAGCTGCTGCTTTTCTCCCGGGTGTCTCTTCACAAGTGTTCTGACACACCAGTATCCATCTTGTTCTCCCAGCACCCAGCTCGGTAGCTACTGTAATTCTTGAGTCTGTGGCTTTTCTGGTATGGATCAAACAAGCTTACGAGCTTTAATCTGGAGGACTGAGCTTGTTAAGTAACTGAAGGGTGGCCAGGGTATATGCCAAAGGCTCAGGCTGAGCTTGTATTCATTTAAAACATCTCTTGGTGGTGTGATCTTCCTGGTTGGGCTGGCCAGCTGTCCAGACAGAGGTCAGCAGGCTGGGACAACAGTGGATACAGGTCTTGATTTGGGGGTGGGGCACAGGGCATTTATGCTAGATGCTGGAAATGCTACTGAGCTAACATCTCTCCTTCCTCCCAGGTATTAAGAACTGTGACCCCAAAGGCCCCCTGATGATGTACATCTCTAAAATGGTGCCAACCTCTGACAAGGGACGTTTCTATGCTTTTGGACGTGTCTTCTCTGGTCTCGTCTCAACTGGCTTGAAAGTCAGAATCATGGGACCAAACTACACCCCTGGCAAGAAGGAGGATCTGTACCTGAAGCCAATTCAAAGGTCAGTCCTGACTGGAGTGTGATCTGTGGTTCAGATTTGTGGTTCTAGTACTTTATTGGGTCTCTTCTTGTCTCTGAGGCTAGGCAAGGCGCTTGGCCATGGACTTCAACCCTGCTGCTGAACTCCAGGGTAGTGCCTGGCAGGGCTTCCTTTTACAGACTTCATCAAAACGACTTTCTCTTTCACCAGGACCATTCTCATGATGGGCCGTTATGTTGAACCCATCGAGGACGTGCCTTGTGGAAACATTGTTGGTCTGGTTGGTGTCGACCAGTTCCTTGTGAAGACTGGAACCATCACCACCTTCGAGCACGCTCACAACATGAGAGTCATGAAGTTCAGCGTCAGCCCCGTTGTGCGTGTGGCCGTGGAAGCCAAAAACCCAGCTGACCTGCCCAAGCTGGTGGAGGGACTGAAGCGTCTTGCCAAGTCTGACCCCATGGTGCAGGTGAATGATCGAAATGGCTTCAGGGACAAGAGGCTTCTGCCTTAAATTGTGGTTGTACTGGGGGTGCTGGCAGGAAAGTCTTGAGTATTGGTCCCAGCTCTACCAGAGTGGGAAGGAATATTGCATTTCACCTCGGGGTTGGTGCCTAGATCAGTGGAAAGAGCATCTAAAAGTAGCTTTGAGTCAAAGACAAAAATAGGAGACAGTTGCTAGTACTTTATGTGCAAGAGCTTTTGTGGCATTGCAGTCGAAAGCCTGACCTGGTGTATGAATGGTCTTTTCAGTGCATCATTGAGGAGTCTGGGGAGCACATCATCGCCGGTGCCGGGGAGCTGCACTTGGAGATCTGCCTGAAGGATCTGGAAGAGGACCACGCCTGCATTCCTATTAAGGTAGAGGGGCTGCAGTGACAGAGCTGCAGGTGAGCTCTGCTGAGCTGCGGATTGGTTGGTGTCTCACTGTACTTTGCTCTTCTGTCACTGCAGAAATCGGATCCTGTTGTGTCCTACCGTGAGACAGTCAGCGAGGAATCCAACGTGATGTGCCTTTCCAAGTCCCCCAACAAACACAACAGGCTCTACATGAAGGCCCGGCCTTTCCCCGATGGTTTGGCTGAAGACATCGACAAGGGCGAGGTCTCTGCACGCCAGGAGCTGAAGCAGCGAGCTCGTTACCTGGCTGAGAAGTACGAGTGGGATGTCACTGAAGCCAGGAAAATCTGGTGCTTTGGTCCTGACGGCACCGGCCCCAACATCCTGACCGACATCACCAAGGGGGTGCAGTACCTGAACGAGATCAAGGACAGCGTGGTGGCCGGCTTCCAGTGGGCAACAAAGGAGGTAAGGGCTGGTTACAGCAGGACTGGGGTCGCTCCGGGGTTACTGCCTGCCTGTCTTTAAAGAAAATTTGGAAAAACTGTCACAGGCAGTGCAACGTATTTAGAATTCAGAAGTATTTTAGGATAAGTGAAACTTGGTGACAGCTGGAGTTGAAGATGTCATACCAGTTTAGGCACACACGACCTGAAGACAAAAAAGCTTTCTCCCAGGACTGCAGAGAAACTCATCATGGCAGCATGTACTTAACATTTTTAAAGGCTTTTCAGAGAGCAAAATGCAATGGCAGGGACAGAAACTGTTGAGTAACACAGCTGTTACCCATCAAAAGAAAATGGAAGGTTACTCAGAGAGCATCAGCTCGTCTACCAGTTATATTTTCAGGACTAGACAGGAGATGACTCCAAAATAACCAGTTGACAGGTAGACTGGGAAGAGCAATAGGAGAAGGTTTTTTTCCTGTTTAAGTTAGTCTCAGTCTGAAGGAGAAAATGCTATGTCAACAACTTTTTTTTTCACATGACTGGGACCAATAAAAAAACCTTCCTGGCCCAGTACTTGGGTTGCAGCATCATTAAATGTGTGTTAGCACTTCTGATGTGAACCTCGGAGCTGCTGCATGAAGATACTGGTATAAATGGTGTAAGCAGAGGGACTGGAGCTTTCTGGTGGGGAACATCGTGCTGTCCCCTGACATGGTGGTGTTTGACCCCCACCCCGTTCTGCTTTCTCAGGGGGTCCTGTGCGAGGAGAACATGCGTGCTGTGCGTTTCGACGTGCATGACGTCACCCTGCACGCCGACGCCATCCACCGTGGAGGGGGCCAGATCATTCCCACTGCCAGGAGATGCCTGTATGCCTGCGTGCTCACCGCCCAGCCCCGGCTCATGGAGCCCATCTACCTGGTGGAAATCCAGGTGAGGAACCTCTGCTCGGCCCAGAAGATGAAGAAAATCAAAGTTGGGTGATTTGTGGTCCTGACACCTCTCTTTTTTGCAGTGCCCAGAGCAGGTGGTGGGTGGCATCTACGGTGTGCTGAACAGGAAGCGTGGCCACGTGTTTGAGGAGACCCAGGTGGCTGGTACCCCCATGTTCGTGGTCAAGGCCTACCTGCCCGTCAACGAGTCCTTTGGTGAGTGAGCTGGCCCTGGGTGCTCCCTCGTGTGCTCCTGGAGCTTGATACCAACCCTGCGAGGGAGGGAAGGAAGGAAAGAAGGAGATCTTTTGTGTCCAGCTGTCTCGCAGGGATCCTTCAGATTGAAAAAGATCTTTAAGATGGAGTCCAACTGCCACCACTAAGCCATGTCCCCAAGTGTCACTTCAATATGGCTTTCAAATCCCTCCAGGGATGGTCACTCAGCAGCTTCCCTGGGTGGTCTGTTGCAGTGCTTGATAACCTTTTTGATGAAGAAATTCTAATACCCACCTTAAACCTCCCCTGGTGCAACCTGAGGCTGTTTCCTCTCATCCCATTGCTTGTTGCGTGGGAAAAGAGACCCGACATGGCAGAAGGGTCCCAACCACAGGGGGGCACCTGTAAAGCTCTCTAGTCATGAGCAGGGACGTCTTCGACTCGAGCAGGTTGCTCTGAGCTCTGTCCGACTGGGCCTCGAACGTTTCCAGGGATGGGGCATCTCCCACCTCTCGGGGCAGCCTGAGGGTTTCACCACCCTCGGCGTAAAAAAATTTCTTCCTCCTATCTAGTCTGTGTGTCCCCTCTTGGAGTTAAAAACCAGCACCACTTGTCCTGGCACTACAGGCCCTGCTGAGGTCTGTCCTCCTCTTTCTTCTAAAGACTTCTTGAAGTAGTGAGAGGCTGCAAGGAGGTTTTTCTGGAACCTTCTCTCCTCCACTCCCATCTCTCCTGCCGTTCCACTGTGGTTGGGACGTGCAGGTGGTGACCCAGAGCACGTGTTCCTCTAGAGGTGACACTAAACTGTGCCCATTCCCTCTCCACCTCACAGTTTCTCTTTTTTTTTTTCTGACAGGTTTTACAGCAGATTTGAGGTCCAACACAGGAGGCCAAGCTTTCCCCCAGTGCGTCTTCGACCACTGGCAGATCCTGCCCGGGGACCCCTTCGACAGCGCCAGCCGTCCCTGCCAGGTGGTGGCCGAGACCCGCAAACGTAAAGGGCTGAAGGAAGGAATCCCCGCCCTCGACAACTTCCTCGACAAACTCTAATTAAATACGTTGGACTGTGACCGGGGAGGGGGGGTGGGGGTGGGTTGTGTGTGTGAAAAATTTAATGAATTAGCGTTAACACCCGTGCGAAGGGGTAGACGCCTGTGACCACCATCTCTTTGCATTATTAATCGGTTTCATAGCGATTTGAGACTTTAAGAAAAAAAAAACAAAACAACAAAGCCTTATAGGTTTCCGTCTTGCACATGACTCGTCTTTTTGCCATTGTAACTAAAACATTTCCACTAGATTTGCCCGATTCTGTATTTATTTGACTCAAAAAAAAAAAATAAAAGCGAACCCGGGGGGTAAATCCATACAAAAAGAGGCAGGGTCTAGGGCTGCCCGCCTGCAGTGTGACTGTCCGTCGTGCCCATCGCCGCCTGTATTAGTGCCACTGGAATTAATAAAATCGGATCATGGTGATCGCATGTGATTTTTTTTTTTTTTATTTTTTTTTT
>NW_020799140.1:2048606-2055289 GCF_003259725.1 Athene cunicularia | reverse complement strand
GGGTGGGGGCTCTGTGGGGTAGGAAAGGGCTGTGAGGGATTGGGGGGGCTGTGGGGCAGGGAAGGTGCTGGCTGTGGGCGGGGGGGGGCAGTGGGGTGCCGTTGGCCGACTCAGGGGGACCCTCCACCGCAGCCGAGTGTCGGAGAGATTTGGGATGGAGCCTGACCCACAGCCGTGGGGCCCACGCAGCCACCCACCCCTCTCCCCCCAGGGCATCCCTGCCGGGGCAGGGGGTTCCCACAGGCCGTGGGGTGTGATGACACCCTGGGGGGGGCGGTTATCTCTGGGACTAACGTGGCACGGGGCTGTGCTGCTCTGGGGGTCCCTGTGCCGGGTCCTGGCCCCGAGCTGCCCCAGCAGGTTTGTTGCGGGTGTCGGCGTGTGGCGATAAACCCCCTTTTCTGGTGCCTCAGGTGCTGACCCCCGGCTGCTCCCCGGCGGCCCCCCCGGCGGCTCGCAGGGTCAGGGCGGCTCCAGGCCCCGCAGCCATGTCCACCTTCCGCCAGGAGAGCGTGGAGGACTTCTACGAGATGGGGGAAGAGCTGGGCAGGTGAGCGACATCCCGACATCCCGCTGTGCTCGGGGAGGGGGGTTCTGTGGCTGCTGCAGCCTTTGTGGTGTCCCTGTGCCACCTCTGTGCTACCTGCAGGCGGTGGGTCTGGGGGCCAGGGGCTGTGCTGAGAGCCAGGCACTTCTAGCAGCTACATATTAAAAAAAAAAAAAAAAGGCGTTAATTAAAGCTAAACTTGGTTCTGTGTCTGGGCAGGCCTAGCTGCTGCCTGCAGAGCTCCCATCCTGTCCAGGTTTGGTCAGGGCTGCTGGGTCACTGCTGGTGGCTTCCATCCCTTCTTGGTCGCTGTCGCCCGGCTCTGTGCCTGCGGGACAGATCTGGGGGTGAATCACTGCGTGCAAATGGGATTTAATCATCCGGGATGCAAAGGCAGCAGCAGCGGAGGGGGGATTTGGATCCTCCAGCGCTGCCTCAGCCACGCCAGCTCCGTGCCAGCACTGCTGGGGCTCGGGGTCTGCTGCAGCCGTGGGCACAGGCTCCCTTCTCAGGCACTAGGAAATAATTGTGCGGTAGAAACATTTTGGGTGGCTTTAATTTTTTTTTTTTTTTTTTGATAGGTGGGGAGCTTCCAGGGGCTTGCTCTGTGTCCCCTTTCTCTTTGGGGCTGCGCTGTAGCTGTGGTCCGGTGTGAGCCGTGGGGACAGATGGGGGTGCCTGGGGGCCCCCGATCCCACCTGGGCAAGGCTGGTCTGTGCCCCGGGGGGGCTGTGGGTGGCCCAGGCCGTGATCCGGGGATGTATGAAGGGAGTCTTGGGTCCGGGCGCGCGTGGAGGCCGGTGACGGAGGCCGGTGACGGGACCACACGTCACCGTGTGCTGGCGGGGACGGCCAATGGCCGGGGCAGTGGGGAGGGGAGGGAGCAGCCTGGGGAGGTGGGATGGATCCTGTCCTCGGTGGAGGAGGGCGTTGAGGGGCCCTTGTGCATCTCGGCAGAGGGGCTACGGGGGGCTCCGCTGGGGCGGGGAGGGACAGGGGTTGGGATCCTGCTGTAGAAGGATCAAGGAAGTGCCTCTCGATGCCCAGAGCTCTGTCTCCCCCCAGCCCCTGACCTAAGTGTGCTTTGAGCGGTCGGTTACTCTTACTTCAGGCATTTCCTCCCACTTCCACCTTCCCCATCAGAGCTTTGTGGTCCTCTGGGACCGCTGGGCTCTGGGGTTTGCTCCTGGGGGCAGCCTGGGGGGTCCTGGCTGGAAATGGGGGGTGATGGGCATCTCCCACCCCAGGCGGTCACAGCAGCACCCAAACAGCCCAGGGAGGGGCGGCAGCTGCTGCCACGTCCCTGTGAGGAATTTCCTTCCTCCATCCCAGGCTGGGGTTTACTCTCCTGCTCCGGGAGCATGCAGGAGCAGGCGGGTGTCATCAGCTGTGTGGGGGAGGACCCCAATTCCCAACAGACTCTGGGGGAACCGTTCATCCCCCGGCACAGCACAGCGTTCCCCGTCCTCATGCTGGTGCTGACCCCAGTGCCAAGCACGCGCTGGCACGTGCGATGCAGGTGATCCTCTCTCACCTCCTCCCCACATCCCACAGCGGGCAGTTTGCTATTGTACGAAAATGCCGGGAGAGGAAAACGGGCCTGGAGTACGCGGCCAAATTCATCAAGAAGCGTCGGCTGTCGTCCAGCCGTCGGGGCGTGAGCCGGGAGGAGATCGAGAGGGAGGTGGACATCCTGCGGGAGATCCAGCACCCCAACATCATCACACTGCACGACATCTTCGAGAACAAGACAGACGTGGTGCTGATCCTGGAGCTGGTCTCGGGCGGCGAGCTCTTTGATTTCCTGGCTGAGAAGGAGTCCCTGACGGAGGAGGAGGCCACGCAGTTCCTCAAGCAGATCCTGGACGGGGTGCACTACCTGCACTCCAAGCGCATCGCCCACTTTGACTTGAAGGTGAGGTCTGGGGGTGCACATGCCCCGTGCTCGGCACCTGGGGAATGGGGTGGGCTGTCCAGGCTCCTGTGGAGCAGTGGGGTTGGCCCTGGGGTCTCTCCCTGTTTGTGTCCTCCAGGGAGAGGAGCCCAGGGCAGTACAAGGCTCACCGCGGGTGAGTGTGTGGGGGTAAAGCCCAGCTCTTCTCCCCCCACAGCCAGAGAACATCATGCTGCTGGACAAGAACGTGCCAAACCCTCGTATCAAACTCATCGACTTCGGGATTGCCCACAAGATTGAAGCTGGGAATGAATTCAAGAATATATTTGGGACCCCAGAGTTTGTAGGTGAGACCCGGGTCGTGGTTTTCCTGTGGGGTTCCTCCGGACTCTGAAAGCTTTGGTCTAATCCCAGAGAGATGCCCAAAGCCCTGGTGCAGCAGCTGGGATGTGTCTGTGGGGACAGGCTTCTTTCCCCTAGAATAAGCATGTTTTCTCCCCTCTTTCCTTCAAAAGCCCCAGAAATTGTGAACTACGAACCTCTGGGGCTGGAGGCTGACATGTGGTGAGTGAGTCCCCTCCCAGGCCCCTTCCAGTGGCACCAGTGGCTGGTCCCCAGGGCTGGGGTCGTGCCGGCGTGTCCCCCTCTTGCTGAAAGCACAGGGAGAGGGGACCGATGGTGCCATGTGGGGCTTCAGCCTCATCTTCCTCTCTCTTCCAGGAGCATCGGGGTCATCACTTACATCCTGTGAGTATAAGGGGAGTCTGGGGGAGACGGGCACTGCTGGGCGAGTCCCCCTGCCTCGGGCACCTTTTTGGGGTGTCACAACCCGCTCTCACCACAGGCTGAGCGGAGCCTCCCCCTTCCTGGGGGAAACAAAGCAAGAGACCCTGACCAATATATCTGCCGTCAACTACGACTTTGATGAGGAGTATTTCAGCAACACCAGCGAGCTGGCCAAGGACTTCATCCGCCGCCTGCTCGTCAAGGACCCCAAGTGAGAGCCAGGGAGCAGAGCTGGGGGTTACCCTGGGAGGGGTCGGTCCCTCCTGCCCAACCCTCTGTGTACAGGCAGCTCCCACATCTCCTGCCTGTTAGGGTTTAGCTCTCGGCCTGCCTGCTGCCAGCCCATCCTTTGCCCGTCCCTGTTGTTCTGCTTGTCTATAAATCCCATTTATCCCGTTGTTTCCCTCCTGCTGCTTGTAGGATTTGGTGTTGCGAAACATCTGGAAACCAGCATCTCTCCCCTGCGTCAGGCATGGGGTGAATTCTGGGATCACCCCGAGGGTGCAGCAGCTCAGCTGAAAAGGAGGGAAGGGGGTTTGGAAGGGATCAAGGGCTGACCTGAGCACCCTGGGCCGGGGCGGGAGCAGTGGTGCTGCATGATGGACAGTGGTTGGGAGGTTCCTGCAGGCTCTTCTGTGTGTATTTGCCTTTGGGAGGCTGGTTGAGGGCATGGGGGCTGGATGCAGGTCCTGGCTGCAGCGGGGACTGGATGTGAGCCCCCAGGTTCATCCGTGCCCCAAAGGTGACATGATCGAGCTGCTTTTCCAGGACATTAACAGGGAAAGAGGCAGCAAAGCCTCTGCCCCTCGATCGCAGCCTTGCTGTCGTTGCAGGAAGCGGATGACAATCGCTCAAAGTCTGGAACACCCTTGGATTAAGGTGAGAAGTTAAAGAATTGTCACTTCTTGGGTGTCAAACATCCAGGAGGTCGGGGGTGGATGTTGATGTGCTGGCAGCTCTCCACGGCTCTTCCAACCTCCAGTTGGGGCTGGTTTGGTGCTGCTGGTGGCCTCGGTGCTGTGGGACTGGGGTGGGTGCTGAAGCCATCTGGCTCCCGCTGTCCCGGCTGCGCCCCATGCCCGTGGCTGCCCCTCTCCCCAGGTCATCAAGAGGAGGAACGTCCGCAATGAAGACAACTGCAAGAAGCCCGAGCGCCGCCGGCTGAAGACCACGCGCCTGAAGGAGTACACCATCAAGTCCCACTCCAGCATGCCGCCAAACAACACGTACATCAACTTCGAGCGCTTCTCCAAGGTCATGGAAGAGGTGGCTGCAGCTGAGGAGAGCCTCCGAGAGCTGGAGAGGAACAAGAAGTCATTCCAAGAGGACATCGAGGCCCTGCTGTCCATCTACGAGGAGAAGGAGTCATGGTACAAAGAGGAGAATGAGAGCATCAGCCAGGACCTCCGCCAGATTCGGCAGGAGCTGCAGAAGACGGAGGCCCTGAAGAAGCAGGCACAGGAGGAAACCAAAAGTGTGGTGCAGGTGGCCAACGGCCTCAAGAGGCGTTACCGAAAGCTGGAGAACCACTACGAGGCGTTGGCCAAGCAAGTGGCTTCGGAGATGAAGTTTGTCCAGGATCTGGTGTGGTCCATTGAGCGGGAGAAGCTGCAGAGCGGCGAGGGAGACGGCAGCATCCGCTAGCTTGGCTGGCGCCGGGCTGAGGCGGCGGCGAAGGGACCTCGGTGGCTCTGCCCCTTGCTCGCCCGAGGAGCTGCTCCACCGACAGCCTTCGGTAACTGTCCCCAGGCTCTGCTGGGCTCGCCGTGGCGTGCCGGGGGCTTGTGCCTCCCTGGAAACCTCCCCTTCTCGGGGGGCTTGAGTTGTGCTCACCTGGGTTTTGGCTTCCTGCGTGCGGCTCTTGCTTGGCTTGCCGTCCACGTGCTCCCCGTGCTCCCCTCCTCCCTGCCGCAGTGCGTGGGGACCAGTTCTCCCCGTCCCACCCGGGACCTGGGTCTCGGAGCTGCCGCAGTGCCCTGCCTGGAGGTGGGGGGGTTCTGGTGGGGAGACCCCTCCTCTAAACCCTCGCAGCAGCTCAGGGTCTGCCACGTGCGAGCCATGACCGAGGACCAAGTCCTGCGCAGCCCAACTCGCTGCAGCCCCGTGGGTGACCCCGGCCATTCCCCATTGCCCCCGGGGTATCGCACCCCCCTGCACCCTACCCCAGCCCTCGGTCCCACCGGGTGCTCCCCCTTTTAACAAAATAAAGGTCTCTCTGCACCGGGGCGGCCGCCTTGGCTCCTGCCACGGGAGGATGGGTGGTGGGAAGGGGACGAAGACACGCTGGGAGGGGACGGCTCCTCTGCTGTGCCCCCAGTTGGTGTTTGTGCTCCCATCCCAGAGGGATTTCCTTAATTTGGGAAGAGAAAGGCTTTTTCTTTTCTTCATCACCCCTGGCATTGGTGGGCAAGCTCCCTGCGGGCTTGGAGGGGGCTCTGGGGATGAGTTGCAGGATGCTTCTGGGCTGGGGGAGCCCCCAGCCCCTTTGCCTTGGACCCTCGGGGAGGTCTGGGAGGCTCAGGGATGGGTGGGGGCTGGTCCTGGGAATTGAAGGTCTGTGGGATTTGGGGAGGTCCCTGGGGCTTGGGGAAGGCCTTGGGTCAGGTGAGGGCCCCAGGGTTTCTGTGGGATCCCTACCCTTTTCCCCAGGGGTTCTGCATTTACAGGGAATCAGCCAGATCCCATTTTACGTGGGGACAGAGGGAATAAGGACTCAAGCCCAGTGTTACGGGGGGGCAGGGAGGGATGCTGGGCTCTGGCATCTCCAGGAGATGTGCTCCGAGGGCGGGAGAGCAGCTGGTGGCCGAGGCAGGGGGGGCTGGGACAGGGTGGGCTCTGTCCCCTCGCCCCCGGCCTCCTGGGGATGCAGCGGACGAGGTCCCAGCTCGCTGCTTTCCGCAGAGCTTGTGCGAGAGCCCGGGGCTGGGTTTCTGCCGGGAGCCCCGAGGGGTTTCCGGCTGCCCACGGCCCCGTGGCCACGGAGCCAAGATGAATTTGATCTGGGGGAATCACCGGCCAAATCCCAGCGGATGGCAGGCGTCCCTCTGGCTCACCAGCGCCCACGGCGGGGAGGGGCAGCGGTGGGTTTGCCTCCGGCTGAGCTCTGGGCTGAGATGATTTGCTCAATTTAGGCTTTATTTGTCACGCCAGTGCTTCCCCCCCCCAGCAAACTGGGGGTCTGGGGTGGCGGCGAGACGGGCCCAGCCTGGGTGAAGGGGACGTGCCCCGTGTGCCCGTCTGCACCAGCCGTCGGGCAGCCCCATGTGCCGGCCGCTGCCCGCTGACGTCCCGCGGGGTGTAGGTTTCATCCCAACCTGCGGGGCACGCAGGCCTGGGCTTAATTTTAGTCTGCCCCGTTTTTCCAGGCCAAGGCTTTTGGCATCCAGGGGTGACGGTGTGACCGCCCGGCTGGTGGCAGCGGCCCAGGGGTCTGTGCAGAGACCCCAGAGTGCAGCC
>NW_020799140.1:2041853-2048556 GCF_003259725.1 Athene cunicularia | reverse complement strand
AGCCATGGTGGGGGACACCAGAGCCAGGTTGGGGGGCTTGGAGCTGCTGTCCTGCTCCTAGGGGCTGGGGTTCGGGGTGAGGCTTTGGGGTGCAGATTCAGCTGGAGTCTCGGGCATTTGATCCGCTCTCGCAGAGCTGATTCATCACCAGGGCCGGCGTGTGAAAGGATGTATGGAAATCCTATAGCAGCAGTTGTTCCCGAGCTGTGCAAAGTTCACATAGTGCTAAGGCTTCCCGGATGCCCGTCGTGCCGCGGGTTTCTGTTTCACACTCCAGAAAAGCTCTTGGAAGTCACTGGCCATTCAGCCTGGCCAGCGTGGCCGTCTCCTCCCCAGCCGCCCGGTAGCAGGAGTTCTCATCCTGGTAGATGCACAAGCTGGACAACACTAAAATATTTTTTTTTTAAAGCAGAATTTGGGGTGGGTTTGTTGCCGCTGTGCTCGGGGTGACCTGCTTTAGAGGGTTTTAAATTGCAGAGTACTGGCACGAGTTCAGGAGGCTGCAAAGAAGGGGGAAAATACCACTCACCGTGGAGGAGGATTTACTGGGGAGAAAGTGTCCAGGCGATAAATGCTGGAGGAACTCAGCTAATACTAAACACTGCGGGAACCACCATGGTGCTCAGAAATGAGGGGGTGTGCTGGTCCCCCAGGAAATTTCTGCGATGTGATATACTGGGATGTTCTGCCTCAGTTCCCCTGTTTGCAACCGGAGCTAACGCCACCCTGGGGCATTTTATATTCTCTGTGGGCAGAGGATATCAAAGAGCCTTTTTTAGGCTTCGATTTTTGCTTCCTAGAGGCTGGCCTGAAGCGAGAGCGCGATGTCTTTTCCCTTATATGTCTTCGTGAAAGCAAAACGGTTTCGTGCAGCTTATCTGATAACATGGGGGAAACCCAGATGGAAATTGTGTGCCAGATCCCACTGGGGAGCTGGGGCTGCTTTTGCTTTTTTTTTTTTTTTTTTTTTCAGCGAGCAGAGCTGCAGCTAATCTGCGGGAAACGCTCCATGTAACGATCTCAAATGGACTTACAAGGTATCGGTGACAAGTCACAGCACTCTGTCCCTGGCCCAGGCGTTCCTCAGCTTTGCCATTGATGAGTGCCTGGCCGTGTAATGGTGTAATTATAGTTTTGTGGGTCTCTCCAGGCACGCATGGGGATGCACACAAGGAAATATGCCTTTTTATAGCTTGTGGAAGTGTGGGGTGATGCCATCAGTATTTGTGTCTCGTTTCTGGCTGCAGCATCCCTCTTCTGGCCAGACAATCGGAAAAATACCAGTGTAACGCGAGGACAGGGTGGTGGATCTGACTTGCTGCTGGTCTCACTTCTGGATGTTTCACCAGGCTGTTTTAAAACACCCCTTGAAATAGGCTTGGTGGGTTTTGGGGCGACTTCTTGCTAATCTGTGGCAGCTGCTTTTCTGGCGCAACGTTTCTAATTAAGGCGTGCCCAAAAATCTTCTGAAGCGAGCTGTGCTGACACCACAGCCAAGTTATTTTAGTGCCCCGAAGATCACCACGCTCGGCCCATGTGAGAGGTTTTGTACTTTAACATGGTGAACCTTTTCTGCGTGGTGCGCCGCATGTGCTTTAGTACATCAGTTTAATGGCACTTCCTATCTTTAGCTGGTGTATTTCGATAGCGGGTTGACAGATCTCGACGCGCTCACCTATCTCACCACAGGATTTAAGCTCAATTAGTTACCAGGCGGTGTGGAGAGTTTATTATTAGCTTGGAGCTAGCCACCGGCTGAGGTCTTCGCTCTGGGTTCGCCTCGTTTGGAGAAAAGGAGGCTGAGGGGTGACTTTGTTGCTCTCTGCAGCTTCTGGGGGGGGTTTAGTCTGGAGGAGACTGAGGGGAGACCTCCCGGCCCTCTGCAACTCCCTGACAGGAGGGTGCAGAGAGAGGGGATGAGTCTCTTGAGCCAAGGACCCAGCACCAGGCCAAGAAGGAATGGCCTCAAGCTGCGCCAGGGAAAGTTTAGACTAGACGTCGGGAAGGATTTCTTTGCAGAAGGGGCTGTTGGGCGTTGGAATGGGCTGCCCAGGGCAGGGGGGGAGCCCCCATCCCTGGAGGGGTTGAAGAGTAGGATCGACTTAGCGCTTAAGGATATGGTGTAGTTGGGAAGGGTCAATGTGAGGTTAATGGTTGGACTAGATGATCTTCAAGGTCCTTTCCAACCAAGTTGATTCTGTGATTCCTGAGGAGGGGACGTGGAGAGGGAGGTGCTGAGCTCTTCTCCCTGGGATCCAGGGACAGGATGTGTGGGAATGGCTCAAAGCTGCGTCAGGGGAGGTTCAGCCTGGACATTAGGGACGATTTCTTTACCAAGAGGGTTGGTCAAACACCAGAACAGGCATCCTCAAGAGGTGGTTGATGCCCCAAACCTCTCCATGTTCAAGGAGAATTTGGACAACGCTCTTAAGAACAAGCTTTAACGTTTGGTCAGCCCTGAGGTGCTCAGGTTGTAGGTCCCTTCCGACTGAACGACTCCACTCTTAACTCTAATCTCAGTTCTGCAGCCACGGCAGCTGCTCTGGTCCCCTGCCAGGGGCAGGGCTGGTGGCAGCACAGACCCCCCCGGGCAGGCAGGGCAGAGCCGATGTGCCGCAGCGCTCACGTTGTGCTACTCGTGCTGCCAGCGAAGGTCACTGCTGGGCTCAGGGTGGAGGCTCTGCCTAAAAGCCAGCTAAAGAATAGAAATCGTGCCGTACTCGGGCAGAATGCTGTTCTCAAAGCACAGAAGCAGGAAAATAAAGATCTACCGCTCCATTTTGCTTCAGGAACAATATGCCCATTCCTTTCTCAAGCACGTTACGCTCCACATTATGATTTATTTCAATATTCCAATTGTGTTTGCTGAAGTACTTCTGTGCTATCTTGCTTGGAGCAGGCTTTTTTCATCTCACTGAAATACTAAGAAAAAGCCCTGGCAACAGAAAAATCAGTAAAACTATTGCTGCTGCTCTTTAACTTAGTTTTGCTGGAAATGGAGGACATGGATGAATAAAAAAAAAAATCTGTGGACTTTCTACAAACTTACCAGGAGCATTTGAAGAAGCAGAACCTCCTGCACCTACATTTTAGACTTGGAGAATGCTATCAGGCACTTATAATGCAGGATGTTGCTAAAAGGATGTAACCTACTCAGGTGCAAGCTCCCCAGGACACATTGTGAAGGCAGATTACACAGGGGTACGTGCTCCCTGCAGCAGAGATTCCTTACACCACCTCCACAGCGAGTTGATGAAAAGTCTGTTGGTAAACAGACTGCACCTGGACCCCAAGGATGTGTTTAAACACTGTTTCAAACGGGCATTAGGATGGCATTTTCAGTACCAAGCCCTGAAAAGTTTCTTCCAGTAACAGAATTTTAATATGAGGCTGCTACTCCCAGTCCCCAAGAAATCCCACAATTTGCTTTCTGGATTTTAAATTCACAGCTGCAGCCATTGCCAGCTCTCGACGCTGAGCTAGCTGGAGAATTTAGGACCAAATAACGTTCTCTTCTAGATTGCAAAAGGCAGAAATAGGCTTCCAGCCAAACTTCTCACCTTGGGAGCAGCCGAGTGGTCTGTGAAACAGGCCATAGTATCTTTACGTGCTAATTTGTTTTGAGCGTGAAGGGAGAAACACCATGAAGCTGGGGCTGACATAAAACTGGTTCCATACCAGCACTTTAAAAATATCTGAAGTGCTGTTCACCTCCACGAATCTCTCCCTGGCTGAGATGTCTGAACTTCCAGGCCCATGTGATCACTTAAACCAAGGCAGAAGCAGCTCACAAAAGGTTTGAGGCTGCACGGGGGTGAAATTTCAAATGCCCTATGGAATAGGAGGGGCTGTTGGTGTGTTTTGGGGGAGTTTTGTGCCCATTTCTCCTGCAGTTAAGGACTGACATAGTAAAACAGGACCTCAACAGCAAGAGATATTAAATTTGATTTTTACTGAATTGAAGAGATGACATTACAAACAAGCCATTACATAAAGACTTAATATCTGCAGAAGCACATAAGCAGAAGAGTTAGTTTTCCTAACACAGGTCTACTTGTTCCATTATAAAAAGGCATTTTCAACTGATGTTTAAGCCAGTGGAATACAAAATAAGAAAATAAAAAAAAAAAACAAAACAATCCTGTCCATCACAGAGTTGTGAATAAGTTATCTTCATTTTTCAATTATATACAAAAGATGCTTTCCAAAGGACAGTACACAGAGTTTACACAAATAAACCTTCATTCTGACTTTTAAGTACTATTTACATCATTCTGTACATGGGTCTTTCAGGTCTTCGAGACCCTGAAAAGCAAGAAGGGAAAGTACAGCTACCCAAGCTTAAAGGCAGGTTGTTTCCAGCAGTCAGCCCCTCATGCTTCACCCCCTCAGAAGCAGGGACGTATTTACCTACAAGCAATTTAAAAGCTTGTTGTGAATATCTTCAAAGACTTGATTGTAAAGTTCATCTCTAGACTTCAGTCCATCTAAATAAACTGAAAGAAGGAGACAAGAGTCAGGCTGGAGGTCTGCGATCAGAACAACATTTCTGTAGATTAGTTTGAAAATATTTCATGCTCTATTGACCCAAATCACAACTTGGTTTTCAATTGGAAAGACAGAACCATCCTGAAAAAATAAAACTATGACCCACAAAAATATCTTGTCCTGTTATAAAGAATGTGGGGGGTTTTTTAAATTATATTTTCTTTTTCTCTTATCTTACATGGATATAAGATATGAAACAAAGGGAACAAGTTCTTAGCTATAAAACTGTATATATTTATCTGGACAGAAAATCAGCCCAGATTACAATTTAGGAGTAAAAATAGCTCCCTGCATAATTACAGTTAAAGTTTCCTTGAATTAATTTACTGTCTTCCTTAAAATCCAAAGTACAATGCCAAAGTATTTATATTTCAGGAGCTTACCAACATCAACCCCACAGTCCTCCATTTCTTTCCTGTGTTTTAAGTACATGGGCCAGACATGTCCATCAAAGAGACCTGGTGGGTCAGGAACAGTGTAGTTCCGTGTACTGCAAATATCAAGAGGGAAAAGGAAATATCAGGACTACCCAGATCACACTGCCAAAGCCTGAAGTTCAGCAGCTGCTGAATTGCATTTCTGTGAAATCTGATTGTCATGGTCCAATTTCTCATCATTACTGATCTTTGCAACCATTTAAGCACTCCCAGTGAATACAGAAGCTACAAGTAGCTGATGAAGGCAAAGCAAGCAGCCTGAGGCTTTACTGATGCTCACAGGGAAGCGTGCAACGACTCCGGTCCTCCTGCACCGATGGGCTGATCTCCATCAAACCCACACAAAGGGGACTGCCAGATCTACACTTTGAGAAAACGCCACGTGAAAGCCTTTCTCCACTTAGATTAACATTTTCAACTGTAATTCCAATTTGTGACACCGATATATCCCATTAATAGCAACATAAAGGCTTAGTGGCGAGTCTTCATTGGAAGGAAGGATTGGACTCATGTCAAAGAATCTTACCTTCTCCTCCTTTTGCATTCATCGTATGGAACTGCCAGGTAGTAGCGTATATCAAATAGGTCTATCAGGGGTCTAGGGTAGAGTAGAAAAAAGAACGTGTCTTTTTTTTCTGACAGAGAAAAGTGTTAAATCACCCGCAAAAGTCATGAAAATCTTTCTGCCTCTCATATCTGTGTCTACTGAGACAACAGAAGTGTTTTCATTAAGACACAAGCTCATGTACAGTAGGTTTATTAGTAGCTATAAAACACGGAGGAGGCTGTTTTCTCAAGGTCAGAAAGGTCAGCCAGGCACTTTTCCCACCCAAATACCTGCTGCTAGTTACCGAGGATCAGACACAGGGCAGGGAAGACCTGGGGTGTGAAGGGCAACTCTAGATCATTCCAATTTCTCCTTGCAGTAGACAAAAATTGATTCATTCATCAATCTGATATGAACTGTCTGGCCTGTTGTGCTGAAGCAAGCTGTCAAAATGTGCACGGGCACAGATTTGGTACAAGGCAACTCATCAACTCTCGTTCTCTTCCAGAAATACAGGCTCTGCTGCAGCTCACCGCGTTGCGCTCCTATGGGGCTGAAGAAAAAAACCCCAAAAATCCTTAAAGCAAATCTAGTTTGAGCCTGGTGAGCCTGAGACTAAAAGCCCACTGAGGGTTGCATAAATGCTTAATATAGCATGAACTGAGCAAGCTCCAGGGCTGGGGATGAAATACTCCCTCAGACTAAGGAAAGGTCCTGTTAACAAGACGGGGCACTTCAGAGGCATCTGTAACCTTCAGGGGAGATACCGAGAATCACCTCCCCGGGGACAGGCCAAGAGCACCCGGCACTCTGCCAGTGCCATCTCCAGTTGGCCATTCTTGGTATGGACAGCCTGAGCCTGCCATTTTACATTTCCCCTTCAGCTTGGAAGGCTGGAAGGGTGCTGCTTCTCTCAAGGTACAGCTTAAAAACAACTGTTTGGTTGGTTGTTGGTTTTTCTTTTTTTTTTTTTTCCTAAGTGTCATGCACAGCTTGTTCTCTTGAAACGAGTTTTGTAAATAGAACTATAGTTTGGAGCCAAGAATCTTTTCCTTGTCGTGTTTATAGCATGCAACTTTCTGAAGTTTATATATTTAGCTATTGGAATTTTTCTCTCTTCGCTGCTAGTCTCGTCTCCCCATCTCCCTGCCAAGCATTCCCTCCCCCCCCC
>NW_020799140.1:2017381-2041803 GCF_003259725.1 Athene cunicularia | reverse complement strand
CCCCCCCCCCCGAGGGCAGGGTGGGTACAGCTCTGGCATCACAGGCAGTTGCTAAACCTCTGGGCTCAGGGCTGCCTAGAGGTGGAGGGACACGTTTTGTGACAATTTCCTGTATCCGGTTGTTCTGGAGCTATCTAGGCAGGATGTTCCCTAAGTAATAGGATGTCCAGAGAACATTTTAGTTCTGGCAGTTAATGGCATCTCTTTTGGCCCATGTGCTATCCTATGGCTTAACCATCTCACACCTTATTAATATCCCCAGTATTTTGTGGATAGCTTTTCCTCAAACTGGGTAATTGTTTGACATCATTAAGTTTTATTCAGAACAACGGCCGCCAAGCTGTATTTAACTTGTATTTTTCTGCTTCTATTTCAGGCCTGAAGGAGGGTTTTGTGGCCTAAACTCTTGTTTGTCTCACCCCAGCTATGTCTGTTGATCTAATAAAAGATGTTACTTTTTCCTCCGAAGCTATTTTATGCACATCAGCCATGAGGTCAGGGCCCAGTGCTTTGATAAAATGAGCTGATCATGAATAAGCACAGTCTGCAAATTAGAAGATTATAAACTGTCAGAGGTGTAAGATTCTGGAAGGCTTGCAGTGAGGATATCGAAGGCAAGAAAAGAAATTGGGTTTAAGATAGAACCTGGTAAATTTATGAATGGGATTATAGGGAATGGTCTTTTCCAGTCTATTATGCTGCCTAAATTCTGTGTGTTTAAAGAACAGACCTCAGCCAGTGTTTCCACTGTAATTATGATTTATGGTCAACATTAGTACACTATTTGATTGTTCCTGGAGACATCGCCTGCAAATTGTACTTTCATCATCATTTCCAAGGAAGCTGAGCAAATTGATTGCTCCAGAGAAATGTGGAGTTCAAATTCTTGAATATGAACAAGACAGGACTCTCAGGGAAGTTGGATCTCCTGCAGCTGCCTGCTCAGCACAGCATTTGCAGCGGAGAGTCCCCACGTCAGCCTCTCAGCTGGTGTAAATTGTCATTGTGCGCTGAAGTGGAGTAGTGCTCATTTACACCAACTGACAATTTGACCTAAGATTAACTCTCTGCTCAAATTTTTCATGCCCTTCATTGTTTCTCTTCTGTTCATGAGGTAGGAAGGTACCTTGGTTAAGAAAGCAAACTGTGTTCCTTTGGTGTTTATTTTACCACATTTCACCTTACGTGCTAGGCAAAAACTGGGAGGATCAGAACGTGTATAGAAGTTGGGAGGGAACACTGGTGTCAGCTACCTCTGATCCAGCCCTCTTTACATCGGAGTCATGCTAATCCAAATATTTTTGGAATGTGCCATCCTCGAGGCAAGTGAAAATTGTACTCTGCCTGTTGGATTTATTAATATGAATGTGCTTCAGAAATACAGGTTGGGTTTTTGCATTGGAAAAAATGAGTATTTGGCCTAAGATGTATCAAAAGAAACAATACATGTCTAGTATAGATAGCAAACGAAAAATAATTGTGGCAGTAGCAGCAGCAGGTATTAGTATTTGGCTGAGTTGTTTGGGATCAGTGAATTCCAGAACAACAAAGTCCTGCTATCTCTATAAAGAATGTCAAAACTCTGTTTTTGCTGAAAGCCTGAGGAATGGAGGACAGAAGACACGGTTTGGGTTTTTTTTTGTTGGCTTCTTTGGGTATTTTTTTTGTTATTTTTAAGTCTGCAGTTGCAAATCTCATTCATGTAGCCCTCGGTGTAAAAGCTCATTTTTAAAATCTTTTCATCATGGTCCTTCAGTTCTCCTGTAGATGTGTCTGACTTTTCCTGAGTTTGTTTTAAAGCTACTTGACATGGGCTTTTTTATCGCCCATATTCATACTCATGCACCAAACATCCAGTGAAATCATATTCACCCACATAACTGAAATTCTCATGTTCCTGAATGGCCTCAGACTTGCTGTTCCTTTAGGTGGTGGCATGTGCCTTCCTGTATTTGGAGATCTCTGGCATTTCAGCTGTCTGCTTCCCTAAGAACAAAAAAGACCTTGTACAAAAAACTGTCTGAAATGAATGGTGACAGTTACACTTACCAGCTACAACAAACTTTACCCAACCCGTAAAAATATGTCTATGCAAATGCCAACTGTTCATAAATGGGGTTTTTTTTAGCAAGTTATGTTAGCCACATTTCTCAGTGAGTTATGTGTTGGTCATCTGAAACTTCCTTTTTTTGGGGCTTGTTTATCCTTCAGATACGTTATCTACTTGACACTTTACTAATACAAATACCATTCAACAGTGTGCTTCAATCAAAGATAGAAAAGGTTCCCTCTCTTTACATTATTTTTAGAATACTAATGTTTACTAAAAGTTTAATATTAATCTTCTTTGTTAAAACAAAGATAAATTTGTCAGAAGCCAGTTTAATATCCATGGAGCCATCACATAATTTCCCTGGGCTGGTTTAGTTTCTGTGTGTCCACTGACCTTTCTGTTGCAGAATATGACTCATTTATTCTAAAGCTTTAATTTAGAACTTAAATCCTTCACTAATCATGAGACATTGTTTATGGTAGGAGCAAGGTTATGCCAAGGTTCCTTCTGCTCGAGCCCTGGAGGAGTGGGCTGGATGAGACAGTGTACTGACTAGTGAAAGAACAGCAGAGGAACGAGAGGGATTTTTACTTGTGAATTTTTAAATTGTGGGTTTATTTATTCTCTCCAGGACGCTGCGTTAGCTGGGTTGCTAAGAGAGTCTTTCTCCAAGGCTTTGGAAGCTGCTCGTGTCTCAACAATGCAAAAAGTGCCATACCCCTCTGGAGGAAGGTAGGCTTTTATTTTAAACAAAAATGAGGGAGAGAACATCAACAGAACAGCATTTCCCTGTGAACTAACAGTAACTAGAACAGCTAAGAGTAAGGAAAATTAGGCTAGTAGAATAACTAACTTAAATAGTTTAATGCTTAACTAGCTGGCATCTTGTCACAGTGCTATGCAGAGTGGCTGGCAGCCAGGAGCTGCCGCTGTCAGTGGTGATACGTTCTGCCACTGCTGCAGCTGATCCCACGGCTGCTGCTGGTGGCAGAGGGTCTGTAGCCCCGGGGAGGAGGCAGGGACAGAGTGGCAGGAGGTCACACTCTGAGAATTTAGGATGGGATCGGGGAGAAGCAGCTGTGCACGCAAGAAGAATACAGATGAGAGTGTTTCGGTGTGTCATTACTTTGGGGATATGGGATTAATTTGGAAAAAATATTCTAGAGGGAAGGAAAAGCGATGGGGCCTGAGTGAAAGGGCAAGAGGGTAAGTGTGAAAGAACAGATTCAGAGGTAATCTAAAGTGGGGACTCTGTGAGGGAAGGGAAAACTGGAGCCCAAAGGCAGCCAGCTCATTACTGAAGTCCAGTCAGAGGTGGTGAAATTCTTCTAAATTCTCAGTTCCCAAAGTATCAGGTTCTGCAGTTGTTTCACTCCCCACACTGCACTTCCTAAACTTTTCATGACTGGAGCCCTTTGGAAGCTGTTGACCATGGTATTCGAAGAAGGGATTCTCCTTAGAGTTCAGTGGCCTATGTGAGGAATTTGTTTCATGGGATTAGTGGATAGAGAGACAAAAAGGAGTAAGATACGCAAGAAATGCTTCTGGTTTGCATCTGTGTGGTGCCAGGTAGCAATTGCAGTAATTCCAGGGATGAATTTTAAAAAGATGCCAGACATTTCTAGTGTCATTTGACAGCTGGCATATGTTTGTAGGTGTGTGACATTATTAAATTAGTTATTCCTGATCTTTGTGTTGCTATAAGTTGTATAGTCAGTAGCAGTGAATTAGAAGCATTTTTAAAAAGCAATAGAATCACGGTTTTAACTCTCTGGTTTATATTCTAGGAGAGATGATGTCTAATCTCGCTCTCCACTCAGTTGAATCTTTTGGCCAGTGTAGATTGTACTGATGAATGAGAGGAGAGGAAGCAAGACAAACCTGAGGGTGGTTTGGAAAATGAGGAAGGGTGGGGGCTGAATGAGGCATTGTTATGGTTTAACCCCGGGCAACTCCTCCCCCCGCCCCCTGCTGGGATGGGGAGGAGAACTGAAACCAAGAAAAACTTATGGGTTGAGATGACAGTTTAATAATTGAAATAAAAATAATAGTAATGGCAACAAAGATAACATAGAGTAAAATAAACCCCAAGAAAGACAAGTGATGCGCAGTGTAATTGCTCACAACCTGCTCAGCCAGTCCCCGAGCAGTGATCCACCCCTCCTGGCCAGTTCCCCCCAGTTTATATACTGGGCCTGACATGGTATGGTATGGAATATTCCCTGCCCAGTTTGGGTCAGCTCTCCTGGCTGTGCTCCCTCCCAGCTTCTTGTGCCCCTCCAGCCTTCTCGCTGGCAGGGCATGAGAAACTGAAAAATCCTTGACTTAGTGCAAACACTACTTAGCAACAACTAAAACCATCAGCATATTATCAGCATTATTCTCATAGTAAATCCAAACCACAGCACTGTACCAGCTACCAGAAAGAAAATTCACCCTATCCCAGCTGAAACCAGGATGGGCATGCAGTAAGTGTTCAAGCTTTTAGCAGCAAACACACAGCTGAGCTGTTAAGGCATGTTGTTAATGTGTCGTTCATCCAGTGCTCCAAAATATTCTGACAGGTTGTTAGGTATGTTTGACAGGCTCTTCACAGTCAATCTGAATAGGTAACATACAGACAATGCGTGAAGTTTTCCTTTTCTTGCTGTTAAAAGCTCATCCTTGCCCATGCTGCTTCATTCTGAGGTTCGTTGGGCTGAGCCAGCTCGAAGGTTTTGAGTCTTCCTTGTGCTCTGTCCCTTGCTACCCTGACATCTATGAAATTCCCAGGCCACAATCCTCCCACCCCTGGAGAAACTCTCTGTCCCAACAGGATTTTAGCAGAAATGGAGAAGCCCTTTGTGTTGGTACAGCTGACAGAAAGGTGCCTCAGAGCAAAGAATTCAGCTGAGGTTGGGGAGAGGAGAAAGGAAGGCAACCACAGGGTTGCTGATTTGCTCTTTAGCTTTTGTGTGTTTGTCCCTACCATGCCACCTATGCGAGGTGCATTTCTGGGTAAATTGTCTCTTTTAACATTCTTAATTTCTTCTTTCTGACTCTTTCTCCTGCACCATCTGGGTTCCTGCATGACTGATTCCTGTGGGATGCTTCAGTGCACCCTGGTGCACGTTAATCCCCTGTGTCACTCAGACATAGGGGACTCAGCGTATTCAGGAGTGTGACCTCTCAGCCTCAGCCTTGAAAGCCACTTGCCGTAGAATTTACAGGGGGCAACTGGTCCTCTGAGTTTTTTTGGCTTCCATTTGGGTTGAATTCTGTTTTAAAGAAACAGAATATCAGTTTGGATCCTTCTATAGGAGAGAGATATATAGTGTATGCTCTAGTATACACTCTTCTGATAGCACTTAAAAAAAAAAAATCAGGGTGCTTCAGTGCGTTGTAGCTGCTTATCCAGATGTAATCCTGGGATAAAAGACAAGTACACACTGCAGGGTGTGCAGGGCTAACCACTTTGGATAGGAAGGAAATGTGAATAGAAGAGAAGTTAGTGAATGCACATTTCTCCCATTCTTTGTGGTTCTCTCCTGTTTGGTGCTGTTAATAGCTGTGTTGCTACTCTTCACTTACAGCCAATCCTAAATATGTCCAGTGCTGTGCTAAGAGCAGAGCCCACGCTGCCTTTTTGTGTTCCCCTCGTCTGCCTTGGCTAGAGGTAGCCGAAAACAAAACCAAACTGCACCCTTTGCTAGGAGTGAAGTGCCTGCCCTCATGGCCACTGTGACATGCAGGTGTGGGATCCAGGTCGGAGAGCAGGACAGTTACCTCCTGTTTGCTGGAATCAGTGCTAGTCCTTGTATATTTGATCTCATTTCAGGGACACAGAGGTGTCTGGGACCGGGCTGCTTCTCCCACAACTGCAAGATGCCAGGAGGAGTTTACAGACCAGTTCTGCCCCCTCTCAGAGGGAGAGTCATTCCAGTGATAAGGAAGATCATTTCTCAGCTCCACCCGAGTTAGCCTGAGGATGGGGTTTGTTCGGCTCAGCCACCTCAGAGATGAGGGGCTGATGCCACCCAGAGCTGGTGGTAGGATGGATGGGCTGAGTCTTCCTCCGGAGGTGTCTCTTTCTACCTATTGACCACTACAGTGACTGCACAAACCCAGACTATATCCGTAACTTGAAGATTTGGGGAGAGAGATCTTGCACAGGGGGATCATCACTGAATAAATTAAATTGCCGTGGAGGCATTTTAGATACAAATTTAGTTCTCTTGGTGGATTTACTGACGTGACTAACATTTTGTAATACTGCTTATGTTGTTAAAGACAAATAGAAAAAGGATACTGATCTTCAATTTTTGTTAAAACTTGTGACAGCAACACCATACGCAGACCAATTATTTCTATTACTGGTTTGTTGGGGTTTTTTTTTGTAACTGATTAAAATTTGGTCACACACACTGTGTTCATCCTGAAATTTCCCATGCTGGGTGACTGCCTCAGGCTAATGGGTTTTGGTAAGTTTTTGCTAAAATACGTTGAGTGCCTGATATAACGAGTTCAGCAAAAAAAATATCACAGTTTTGATTATCAATCCATACAATTAATTTATTTGGAAAAAAAAAATTCCACAAAAATAGATATACACAACAAGCTACGTTAAAAGAATTTTAACACCACAAAATTAACATCCTGATGAGCTGGATGCCCTGTGTAAAAGAATATTTTTCATTTATCGTGTAATTAATGACTGTGTTGTAACACACAAACAGAAAGGATTGATAGCCTTTACATTCTTAAAATACATTTTAAGAAATGTTCCTTCAAATGGATTTTTGTGCATATAATCTTTTCAAAGAGGCTGTATTTGGAATTTAAAACAGTTCACAGTGGTAGAATAATAATTAACCTTGGTTTATTTGACTGCAGTATGATGTACTCATAACAGCCAAACCACAAGAAATAATGGATTAGACGTTTTTGGCATTTAAAGAGTGAAAAAAATGTTAAAAGGGAATATTATTGTGTGAGAATACTGACTGCCCTTTGTCTGATGTGAGGAGTTTTGCGGATTTGGGAGACTGTAGATTGTTTGGGGGCAGGATGGGGGGAACTTGAGAACAGAATCAAGTTTATTCTGATGCAGTTCTGCTTGCCTGCAATAACGGTAGGAGTTAATGTCTTTAATGTCAAGCCCAGTCTTTACCTCAAGTGCTCTCACAAGTAGTTTTTCTCAAAGCTATGTTCTGAGCACATTATTAGCAATATTGTCCAATCCCTACCTGTAATTTCTCCTTTCTTTCCATTCCAGGTATGAAATCTTATTCTTGCAACTCTCATTTGGGCGTTACTGACTTTTATCTCGAGTGTGAGTTTTTTGTTGTGGCTGTTCTCTACTGGACTAAAAATACTACAACCAATCTAAAATGAATTTTAATTGGAATGTATTGGCTTTCTCTCCCACTTCAAATCTCTTCTCAAAACTCAGCTCTTCAGCTAGCATTCCCTTGTTAATCTCCAGTTTTATGTTACTCAGAGAAACTGCCTGCTTTTAATCACATTAGATTGCTAAACAAAAGGTCAAGTACACAAAAAGTCTCAAACATCCTCAGAAGTTAACCCAAGGTGACAAGTTGAATGATCAAAGCACCAAACTGCCCTGTGCTAAAAAAGGAAGGAATGTTCTACCCCTTTCTCTCTTTTTTACTTGCATTATCACTTCTTTTTCCTCCCCTAGGTTGTGATTCATTTAACTGGCAGACTAAAAGATACGTGTGTAGTGTAAAGCTGGATATTTAGCTACATCTCTTTATCAGCAGAGAGAGGGAGGCCTCACCACCACAGAGTGATTCATCCCGTCCTAAGACAGGTGAAATCGTCTCTTTTCATCAACTGTAGAGGGAACCTAAAACTAATTTAGGCTCCGTATCTAATTTTTAGATGGATAAAATTAGACAAGCTGAATCTCATCCCTAGCGTTGAGGTTAATTGTTTGGAGAAGATTCTAACTGTTTTAAGCTGGGAATCTTGGCTCCTCTCCATGGCACATCATGATTAGCAATGATGGCAAACACCTCGGAATAGTCTATGCCGTAATTAGCATGTTCTTGAATATTGCTTCATTCAGGAACCTCAGTTGTTTTAAAGGGAAGAACAGTCGCATAATGCACACGTGGGAGCAGAGATTTCCACTCGGGTGACAGTTTAGTTCACAACTCTTGTGACAGAAGAGGTTTCAGCGCTGAGAAGGAGTGGGAAAATACTGACTTCTCATTCAAACTGCAAAAGTGAGGTCTAGGTGGAAAGTAATTTTATGTTTTGGAGGAAAGACAGGCTTGAAAAAATATTTTTAATTCACGCTATATGGTGATGTTATTTTTTTTTTTTCTTCCTTAAAATTAGAGCTGATGGTGGAGTAAATGTGAGATTCATAAAGGCAGCATGCAGTTTAGGTGGGTTTCAGGCACCTAATTCAAAGAAAATGAGTCATGAAAACCAACTGTGTGGTTGACAGTTTACAGTGTCTAAGGAATTTACCCGACGTTCTGCTAGTGATGTTAATCATAGGTGCCACCGTTTTGATTAAAAGGAATATAAATAGACCTGGATCACGTCCAGTGGAGAAAAGCGAAGTACATGTCCCAGCTTCCCAACTCTTAAACCCACTAAAAGGCCTTATCATAGAATCACAGGATGGTTTGGGTTGGAACAGACCTTTAAAGCTCGTCCAGCTCCCACCTCCCTGCCAGGGGCAGGGACACCTTCCACTAGACCAGGCTGCTCTAAGCCCGGCCCAAGATGGCCTTGAACCTTCCCAGGTATGTGGTACCTTCAGAGCAGACTGGATTCCCAGGATTAGCCACGCATCCAACACCCCTCTGCATCAGATATTTGCAAAGATGCACTGAAGAAAAATGTAGCTCAGGTAAGTGGTGACAAGAGCAGTGAACAGTTATCTTTAACTTTTCTCTCCCATTGTGCCAAAACCCTTCAAACCACCAATGTAATCAATATCTTTACAAGACTGGGTTTTGTTGAGTGCCCCTCTTCTCTGTCTTCTCTGGCAACCAGTTTTCTTCAGAGGTCTTTTAAAATGTCTCTTGTAGGGAGTATTCTTAGCTTTTAGAGACTGCCAAATGAAAATAATAATAACAAATTGCACTCAAATAGAGGCATATAATGTGGCTAATGGAAAACTACAGTGAAGGGTGATTAAAGGGTCTGTTTTCTTTTGAGGAAGGACATCTTGTCTTCTGATTGGGAAACTTTGTTGCTTTGGTAGGGTAGCAGCTAATCCCGTTTCTTGTGGCATGGTGTAGTCAAAACACCATGAGCTTTTGAACTTTGTCTGCTGTGTTGGTTACATTCTTTGTGCTTAGAGCTGGCTTTTGGCAGTCTTCAGCCAAGACTCTCTGTCTCCTTTTTGTCAGCATTGACTGGATTCCTTCATGACACATCAGGATGCTAGTGGCCTTTAGGTGCAAGGCCACTTGAAATATTTTAGAAGTGTTTCATACATAACGTAGAAACATGTGCCTACATCGGAGGCGCTGCAAAAGCAAGGAACTACAGGATTGTAGAGTGTGCTGTCTGGGGTGAGCAGCCTACTTACTGTTACACCCCTGGGAAAACAGGTTCCGACGTTGTTACTGTCCACACAAATTTGATACTTGAGATATGGCACTGCAATTCCTTCTGCCAACTTTTGTAGATAAATTTAAAAAAAAAAAAATCAGAATGAGCAGAAGAAAATGTTGTCGATACCAGTATGGTTGGGGGTAGAATTTTTTTGGTGAAAATGAAATCATAGCAAAAAACCTGCTGTCGTGCAAACACGGAGGAAAAGTGTAGCCCTATGGATACATACTCATTTAAACTATTATGTGTTTCCTGAATGAATTACTTCACAGCACTTCCAATTCATTAATTTTAATATGTTAATAATGTATCTAAACCCCACTCAGATTAGACATCTCAGGCATTTTCCTGTAAATACGTGTTTACAAGGGTTTTTTTTCTGTTTAAATGGCTCTGGGTTGGGGTTTTTTTGTGTGTGTATTTGTTTTTGCAATTTATTTCCAATTCTGTTATCAATTTAAGCATAAAAAAAGATATGCAAAAATAATGTGAGATTAAAAAACCCGAGACAAGTATTGTTCTGTGCAGGTTGATAGAAACCCAAGGGAAACTATTTTTCCGTGACTCTCTTCTGAAGCATAACACTGAGGGAAACTGAGAAAGATCATAGGCCGTGTCTGTAGAATAGAAGTTATTTTAGTAAAAACATTCGGAGAGGATCATTTTGCAGTATCATAATTGCTAGGGATGACATTGACTTGCTTTATTCAAAGGAGTAACATCCAAAGGAAAATTTTTATTGTATTTTCTCTATGGAGCCAAAGTCTAAATAGAAGATACTGACAAAAAAAAAAAAAAGGGTATACATTTTTGCTTAAGGATTAGTCTCATTTTAATTGAATATCCACAGATTCTTATGGAATAATACAAAGCAAAAATAATAATACATACTTAACAGCAATCTATGTCTTCTAGCATAAACCACCTAATTACAAACACTTTAGAAAAATGACAGTTCACACATTTTTACATGTAGGTTTGGGTTAAAAGGGCCCTCTACAAAGGAAAAAAAAAACCAAAACTGAGATAGATCATGTTCTATTGTCATGGTGACTTTTTAAAATTCACTTTACCAGTAGCATGCTGTATTTCTGACTGCCAGTAAATATGGAAATACAAAAGAGAAGACGTGCTTTTGTATTTATAGCAACTTTGCCTGTGCATTTCACCTGCTGTCAGGCCAATCTGAGCTTATTGCCACCAGCATTTCATTAACTCGTTTGTTTTTTCTCACCCCTAGATATGTAAAACAGAGGATGTGTTGCTTTTAAAACCTTTACCGCTTAAGTTTTCTCATACCTGTGTATGCACATCTGTAAGCAAATAATCTTTGGAAAAAACAGATGGAAAAATCGCAATGAGGTATGCTCTAAATATCCACTCACATTTACACGGTACTGTACAGAAGAAATTGTTTTAATTATCCAACTGGAATATACAGCAGCATCTCAGTTTTATTTCCTGTGTCTTCCTCGTGTATCAAAATTAAAATTACTGGACAGTCCCAAATCTGGATGACTCCTATATGTGCCAAAACAAAGTCGTTTTAACTGTATAAATCTGATGGTTGCTGCACAATGCAGTGACAAGCGCCTGCATTTCCGAAGGCTACGTCAAGTCCTGTGACTACCTTAAAGAGATGGGAAGGTATTTCCTAGCCTGTCATCAACTGTACAGGAAGGGATCTAATTTTTCAGTTTGTAGGCTGATGTTGGGTGAACGTTGAAATTCAGTCAAGAATTAGACTGTAAGAGAACCATGATTTTTGTGAATACGCTATCACGGGTGTAAAATCATTTTTTCTGCAGCTAAAATGTGGCTCTACATGGATTCACCATTAGAAAAATCTCACGAAAGGTAGAATCCTGGACCAGAAAAAATGTTGTTGATAATACATGTTGTTTGATATAATACAGCGCATTCATAAGTCAAAATATTTATCCTTGGGAGATGTTTTTATGAGGCAGAAACAAGGTCTGGTGTACATTTGGAACATTGACCAGTATAGCAGTATTGCTGAAAGGATGTAATTTATTTCATTTTATTTTTTAAACATACGTATATATACTGGCAAAAGTCCTAATGTAAATGCACTTTTACTAGCTTTTTTTTTTTTTTCTGGTATAGCACATTTCTCTTATAAACTGCATCTCCAGTGGAAATGTAGAGTAAAGGGTAAACCCTTTCACAAACAGCCTTGGAGAACAGCTCTCTTTAAGGAACTGGCGTAGAAATTTGTAAAATGCCTTCGGCCACCTCAGATTTCTGTTTGGGCTATATTGTCACTGCTTGACTTGTGTGCAAGGCAAGTCCTTGGGTTTCAATCACAGGTTGACAACTCCCCATCTGTTTGCAGCCTCTGCAACCTCCCTCAGCTGTCCCTGAGAGGCAATCTCTCACCTCCGCTGCGCTTGGATCCTAATCTGTGATGCTCTTCTGAAGATGAGTGCAGCGTGTTTGGTGCTGTGTTTATTAATGCACGTAGAGCTGATTTTATTTGGAGCCTGTGTAGGTCTAACAACATCATTTGTTGCTCCACATTTGGTACAGTGACACTGCCAACTTGTTTGTTTCTGTCAAAGAATTTGTAGCTACTTTGGTTTCAAGTAGCATCTAAAATCACTGAAGAAGTTAATGATACTTTTTTTTTTTTTTTCCCCTATAAAAACGCACTTTTTACATTTAGCTATAGTTTATCCATTATGGGTTGAAGGTTCTTTTCTGTGTTGAAAAGACATAGACATCCATCCATCCATCCACCCAGGAACATAAAATTTACACACTCATAAAATTTTGTTAAAAATTAAGATATAGTGCATACTACTCAGAGTGCTCCACCAGAAAGTGCACTTTTTGAAAAATTATTTCAAAGTTACAAATTGACTTTTGTATTCAAACAAATGACTCACTTCGATGCTGAAATGAAATAGGTAATCTGTCCTTTTCACAGCTGAACTCTTAACCTCTCCCTGAAGGAATTACTTGAAAAAAAAAATATTGTTTCATCTTCAGGTCTGCTCATTCTGTAGGTTGTTTTTGTTTTGTTTTGTTTTTTTCTGAAAATGTAGACACAGTGTCTTTTCTTTGGAGAAAAAAAAAAAAAAACAACAAAAACCCAAACCAAGCAACAAAACAACCAAACCCCACATTCTTCTGGTATGGTTACTGCTGAGGATCAAGCAGCAGTCTATTTCTTTAGGTCTCAAGACTAAACATAATCTAAGGTTTCTTATCTGCCATGTCCATGTGTTCCATAACAGCAGTTTTTTCCATGATGTTGTGAACATTTTTCACTGAAGTGTTTAGTAACTATGATGCATAAAAGGTTTCTAGAGTTGTACGTTTAAAACATTATTAAATATTCTATCAATTTTGTTCATTATATAATTGTAAACTTCCCTTTCAGTGTCCAACTGCATTGCATTCTTTTGTGAAAAGCACAGCAGATGATTTTTTTTATCCAAATGCACAAAAATGGTCTCAAAAGCAAAAAGGAGATTCTAGGTTGAAGTATTATCAATGAGAGACAGTGAATTCATGTACCCCCGTGCTACAAGATTTTTGATTGTTTGTAGTCCGAACTAAAATTAATTTGATCGGAAGAGTCCTGTCTTAATTTCCGTGGGTTCGTTTAGTCCATCTGACAGCCCACGTGTGAAGAAGGATACCCAGCTTTGCAGACTGGGTTAACACATTCGTGTTTGAAAATTTCTGACTGCTGCTTCTGTCTTGAAACAGATGTCTGCTGACTGGGAAGCTGGAGACAGAACGCTGTTTGTGGGGAGGTGTTATTGGCATAAAACCTCAACTCCAGAAAACCTGATGTGCTGTTTTTTTTCCCTGTAGCACAGAATTCACTTTGTCAATAACTGGCTCATAGTGAAGTTTCTAGAAAGCTGTGGAGGTTGATGCTTGCTTGGTGCTTGTTAGTAACACGCCAGTGAGACAGAATATGGAGTTTTTACCATCTTCGTCTCCTGGGGTTAACGCTGTGGATGCAGTGCTCTGTTTTTCATGCAAAGGTCTGTTCAGTAAATACATTCATGATGGAAGAGCATGAGAAAAACATGTATCAAATGAGAAGATAGAAAGAATATTTGGTGCTCCTTTGTAGCATTCAGGAAAATAAAGATCTCATCTGTAGCAGTTTTACTCACTGAAAGAATAAGAGGAAGCTTTATCTATTCAGAGGAGACATCCTTGGGGGAAATCTTGCTTTGCCAGGGTTATGCTCCAGGGGATTTCAGAGCTGAGTGAAGCAGTGATAGTTTCAAATAGTCACGGGTGAGGGTTGCCAGGTTTGAACTATTCCGTAAGTGAGGCAACACGCAGGTAATTCTTCATCTGCAGTTGTCTGCAAGGGGTTTTAACCTGCTGCATTTGAAACGGTTTATGTAAGCTGGCTCTGGTGAAATCAGGAGTTTCCAAATTATCTTGGCCAGATATAGTTGCTTTTAAAATTTTCTTCCCTTTTTTGCTTACAGAATCCTCACAAGTCCAAAATATAAATTTCAGAGTCTCACTATCACGTCCTGCATCTCTTGGCCGAGAAGCTGAACCCGGGTGCAATGTCCTGCCTCCACATCCGCAGCATTCTCCACCCGGGTTTGTCCCAGTCAGGTATGTTTATAGGTGAGGCTCTCATTACCCAGGGATGGCAAGTAGGAAATTTCAAACGTTTAGCAGCTTGTCTCCGCAATAGGAGGTATTAATAGTGAATGATTGTCCAGTGTCATGAAATCAAGACCAAGACAAGGCTTGAAAAACTTTCCTGTCCGTAAGGCTCCTTCTTAAAACCAGACCTTTTTGCTGTGTGCGTGTGGATGTGAGAAGATGCTCGTAAGAAGGTTCTGTGGAGGCTGCCACGCCGTATGGGACTCTCAAAGTTACCAAGAGTGCTTTACAAATTGAGACAGAACAAGTCAGGAAAAAAAAAAAACATGGCATTTACTGATAGGAATGGTTCTGTGTGAGTTAATAAGAGGAACTGGCAATGAATTAACAGAGGCAGTCAAGGCGGGAAGAGGTGCCTAGACCCGTGGGCACTTGGTATTTTCAGGAAGAGACATATACTGGCTATAGAAAGGTTGAAAATTCACTTTTCATTGCCTGTATTAGTTATTCCCTGGGGCAATGGCTGTTGTAATGTCTTTATGGAGGAAACTGGGTGTGCAGTTTAAAGCAAAATGTCTCAGTGCTGGCCAGCAGCAAGTTAAGGGAAAGGATTATAATTTAAACAAAAAAATATATCTCTTTCTGGGCTGGTGACTAATGGACTACAGGATGCTCTTAACTTACTAAGAGGAAACACGGTTTCTATTTGCACTACTTAATAGCTCTCCACAGACCATCACTGAAGCACACTGCAACCTGTCCTGAAAAGTGCTATTCTTGGCTCGTTTTGATTTGTGATTTGTTGGTAGTTTTTGGTGTTGTTTGGTTTGTTGTTGTTTTGTTTCTTTTTTTTTTTTTTTAAAGTAAAATGTTTTCAAAAAGTTTAAAGGACTTTGCATCTTGGAGACAGGGGAGGCAGGCTCCGTGATCTTACAGAACTTGGAATAAGATGGTGACAAGGTCTTACACCAAAAGGTCATTTACGTGGGTGACTGCCAGGCTGCGTCATTCTTCTGCTCCATTCATTCCACTCTGCTTCGATTCATGACATACTGGGAAGGAACAGAAAGACAGAGGTATTTTTAGAAAGCAAATTGTAAGTAAAAAAAATTTGTTATTCCCACTATGTCAAAAAATATGAGTATGTTTGGGTGTTATCCTCTACAAAGTTGTATCAGGGCCAAAGATAATGTCATTCACAGCTTTAATAGGCTTTTTCTTCTCTAAGGAAGTGAACAAGACCATGAAACAGGGTAAAGGAAGGCAGCTCTGCAGTAAATTCCCACATGGACACTTTTACCACGTGGCAAATGCCAGGTAATTTATTGAGGGGCAGCTTTTCTCAAGTGCCCCCAGAGCAGCTGCAGCTCTGACCAGCCCGCGCTTTGAGACAAGCCACAGCGGCTGTGACCGTGGCAGGGTGAAGGTGTCAAAGCCTCCCGGTTCTGTCCCCCGCCTGCTGCAAAGTGGCTGGAGCCTCTTTTGTGCTCCATGAGTAGCAGTGGGCTAAAGAGGTCCTGGGTCTAACCCGGTCTTGTCGTTCCTGTTGGGGGGGGTTACAAACGGGATGAAATCTATCACACGGAGACAAACAGAAGACAGTTCAAAAATGCAACGAAATCTATCACACAAACAGAGGCAAATCAAACCTGGTTTCTTGATCCTCTGCTGGGGGCACAGGCCTGCTTGGAAGAGAACCAGCAAAACAATAAGTGAATCTCCACCACAAACTAACCACCTTCTCTTTTGGCCCTGAGGTCCCATTTGTTTTTTGGAACGATTCAGACTTATCCAATGGATCTTGGCAATTTTGATCTTTTTTTTTTTTTTTTTTTTTTTTTTTTTTTTTCTGGGAAGAGAATAGCATGAATATGCACTGTTCCCCCTCAGGAGCTAGTTAGATAGAATTAAAAAAAAAAGAAAAAAAAAGTGAGGCTATATCATTCTGAAGCAGAGCTAAAACCAGGCCAAATTATCCTGGCATAGGATTCTGACACTGTCTTTCAAACCTGCCTAGAATTTTCCTTCCCATCTAAAGTTACAGCCTCATATGTTGGCTTTACGCACCCCCGAGATGTGCCTGACAGCAGTATTTGGCCTCTGCATTGCACCATCATGCAAATGCTACAACTGAATGTCAGGAGACTGTTCCCTGGTGCCTCTGGCTCTGGTCCACGACCAAACGGGTTCGCTAGCTTTACGGAGGTAAAGAGCAGTGTCAGGAATCCATTTGCCTAGGTGAAGGTCAATAAAATCACAGAAGTGGCGGCACAGGGAGCTGGTAGGGAGAGGAGAGGCTTTACCACTTCCCAGACACTTTAGAAATGTCCCATTGGGTCCAAACACCTCCCAGAGCGCAGAGCCTGGCTGCCCAGGGGCGCTACCGAGCAACAGGGCCATCCTCATCGCCAAAGACTGCTTAAGCTATTCCATAAGTGACGGATAAACAAAAAAAGAGTCGTTACCTTTCCTTCTCAGCCACATCTTGTTTCTCTTCTGCCCTGTAAACACAAGTCACGTTTGAAATCTATCACCTGGAGGCGAGCAGCGTGGCAGTGTAGAGTGTCTAAGGCCTTTCTAGGGAGATAGGGGGACCTCAGGCAGGGGTTGCAGAGGATCAGAAACCACTTCTCGTCCCTGTGATATACAGCTCGGATAATACTAACGCTCTCAGGATGCCTCTGTCGGCGCTAGAGGGAGGTAGCTGACTAATTTGGGCTGGACAACTCGCTTTTCTGCAGCTCATGAACTGAATCCTCCCAAACTGGCATCTCCCATTCAGTTCCCTAGCTCGAGCAGGTGTTATTACAGCACATTGCTCTTGTGCTGACCCAGCTGGTCCTTCCCCTGGTCGTGGCTGCCTTTTGCTTTAGCAGAGCTGATTGTTATCACTGCTTACGGCCAGCACTTCTAACCGAAATCACCAGCGATGGACTGGGTCTAGCAAATGAAAAAAATCAAACTGTAAACTAATGGCCCTCTTTATGCCACTCTAGCAGAATGAAGTGGCTTTTAAAAGAAGCACTAGCTCTCGCTTTAAGGTCAGTTTGCATCATCAGGTGGGGAAAATGTGACATTTTTCATACATAAAGTGATTTCTGATGACCTTGGCTAGCACATAGGGTGCGTGTTCAGGATGTGTGCACCGATGGGGTTAAGAGGAACAGTTCTATGGATAAATAAACTTTTAATCGAACTTCTCCTCCCTCCTGCAGCTTTTGCTTATTTTCAGAAATTCAGTAGGAAATAAGTGTAGGCTGTGTGGGATATCAGGGTAGGAGGAACACAGAATTGACTGGTTATAACACAAATAATGATGAGAGAAAGCAACAGCATCCCAAGAAAACGAACCCACCCTCCATCCCCCCCATAACTAATTTTACCTTTCTTTTCTGGCCTTGATCCTCTCTTCTTCATATCTGCAACAAACAGGAAAAATTCTTTAAATGTCACCCAGTCAGGACCGTACACTTTTAGTAAAATGCAATGTTTGCTCTGAAGGTGACAGAAACTGCAAAGTAGCACAGTGTGCAGGCTCTTGTTTGGCACCAGTACACGCGTCAGGTAAGGTTGGCCCCGGGCTCTGTGTTTCCAGTACATGGGTTTTGACTCAACACAATATCCTGCTACACAGGATTTTTGTCCCCCACCTCCTCAGAGCTACGTGTGCGCTGATACTCACTGTAAGACACAGTCTGGGATCTGTACGTGCTCCATTGGGATGAGCTGCTCCAGTTCCTCCAGGCTGTGAACATACTGGATCTTATTGATAAACTTCACACTGGCAGAGAGAGAGAAAGAGCGTGTGCTTGAGGTCTCACTTTGATGTTCTCTCCATAGGAAGCCAGAATTTTCCTGATGGAAATGAGGAGTTCTGCATCTCTGTATCCTCTGTAGTCTGAGTGTACCCGTCGTGTCCTCCCGGTGCCGTCGTGCTGATGACTAAAAGTTTTCATGAGATGGCACTTTACTGCACCTCGCTTTCACTCCCACCTCTCAATATTTGTAGGAGGGAAAAAGGACGGACCACCGTTCCTGCACTTGCCAGTAAATCTTTAAGTGCTACCCACTGGGACAAACTTTGATTTGGATCTAAGTCACCAGTGTCTCCTAAAACCACCTCTAGAGTTGTCCTTGGAAGCATCAGAGAGAGGTAGGATAAATGATGAATGGTTTCGCCTTGGTCTCTACTAGTTAAAGGTGAGCTTAAGATCTGATGCGTGAGACTAAACTTCCACCCCAAAACCAGCTGAGTTTGGCAACATGTTATATTTACCTGATAAAGGGTCTGGAGATCGCCAGCACTGTCCGGATGAACCACGAAGGATGCACAATTATCAATGCTTTGAGGTTTTTACGCAGCCTGTGGAAAAGCCATGGGACAGAAACTCAGGTTCAAAGTACCTTTTCTTAAACTCGCCTGTAACTGTCACAGCACTAATGAGTGTTACGATGCTCACCACCCTCAGCTGGGTGTCGCCAGACAAAAGCCTTAAGAGCCCTATTTAAGCTCAAACTTGGGTGCTGTATCAGATTTCTGTGAAGATGCTTGTGAGGGAAGAAGGAGGAGGAAGAAGTGATGAAGAGAGCCTAGAGTAAATCAGAAGGCTGTGACAGAGGAAGGGATTACAGAATGTGGGGAGTGAGGAAGGAGGGGGAAGGAAGCAGTGGAAGAGATGTGGGAAGAGGAGAGGCAACACCAGCAGGACTCTCACCTTCTGTCTATCATCTGATAGCATTTCTTCAGCCAGCCGAGGCCTGGCATCCTCCTCCGGGGCGTTGCTCCGTTTAGGTACACGATCATATAGTCCTCAGCCACCAGCAGCTCCAGACTACTGATCACGTACCTGTTGGGCAGTGATCAAAAAACAACAGGGACATGAGACTCAAAAAAATAAAAAAAAAAAGTCCCTTGAGGTTTCTTCAGGTGGCTGTGTATCATCCCCAAAGGACTCCAGCCACATTCTTTGTAGACCTTGGAATAGGTTTCAAACTCTCGGCAGGATGCCCAGGGGTCTTTCTCAAGGACTGCTGGTGCTTGTTAGCAGAGTGCCTACACTGATGGAGATCCCTGCACCATTCCTCTGCCTAGCAGTAGCATCTACCAGCTGTTCAGCATCGTATGCACACGCTCTACCCTGGTTGTGAGTCCATCCCTGGCATAATTAGCACTAAATGTTCGAATGCTCTGACTTACTGGATTTGGATGCAAACGCTGTGGGCAGTGTCTTACCCAGTGACACTCGCTCCAGTCTGCAGCTGCACAATGGGTACATCTGGCCCGGATTCAAACTACTTCCAGCTGAGGTTCCTGATGCAGTGGATACATGGACACTGTTTTCCTAGAGCCCGAGTTACCTTCCTTGCCCTCCTCTCCCCTCACAGACCCCAGCCACTTACAGGAAGAGGTTCTCCATGATGTAGTGGTAATCGGCCAGGTTACTGTCGGGCAGATAGCAGGCAGCAAAGACAATGATGGCATTGAGACCTTCTCCGTAGTATCCTGGGGAAAAGAGACACAGGCAGCATCAGTGACTCTTTCCAGGGGGAGATGCAATTGAGGGAAAAAACGGCACTGAAGATGTATGGCCAAATTTGGGCCTGTGCTGGTTTTTGTGCCTCTGTTCAGCCCTAGGTAAGTGTTTGTCTCTCGCAGACCTCCTTCATGATCTGATTTGCCTCTGATCCTGGTTTTGGCTATAACAGGCATGTGGGGTTCGGGGAGGGAATCTGTGTGTGTGTCAGCGCAGAGCTGAGAGCTCTGCCCTGGGTGGCTGCTTGGCTTTGCTCGGATTTCAGAAGTGGCCTCTAACTGTGGCCGCAATGGCCCTTCGCTGTGCCTCCAGAGACAGATCCCTACAGGGGGTTAAGCCCCTGCGGTCCCTTCAGCACTGGCAATGCTGCCTGCACCCAGGGCTGAGGATTGGGGTACATTCCATCTTGTTCAGAGCCAGCTTTATCACTGCTTTGGCTTACTGAAAGCCTGCTACAGCAACTATATGTTTTTTACCATGAGCTGGGTGCTTTTGTGCTTGTCTGCCACATAGTGGTACAAAACGAATAGCAGTTTTTCCCTAAAGATGCAACAATCGGTCACGGCATCCCCTCCAGTTTGACAAAGGTGGACTGAAAGAAATCCACCAAGCCAGGATTAGGCCTCCCTCCCCCTCACCTCCGTGTGTCACCACCCTCATGTAGGGTTTGATCATCTGGAGGTCGATGCGGTGCTCCTGCTCTCCAATGATGACAGTCCTCCAGAGCCGCCCGTTAGTAGCACTCCCATCTTCTGTCCCACCGTCCCCAAAGAGGTCTGCGCTGTCCCCAGGCATGTTCTTGGCTGTGGCTACAGGAGTGTCATCTGGAAAAGGGACAAACATTTCTGCCTTTAACATAATGTATGAAGAGGCTCTGCAAGAGCTTTGGTGTGCAGTAAGAGACAAGAAAAAAACACGAATGGAGGATGATCCCTTTCGTCTGCAACTTTGATCTGTGTAAGTTTGTGGTTCTTAATCTTGTCCCATTGCCAAATTGTAATAGAAATAAGCTTATCATCTCATGCCGCTTCAGTACCTGCAGTCACAGGTCGGGCACCTGAATTTTGCTGGATCCTCCTTCAGATCCATCTATACTGGCTGAAGAAGGTGCCGCCTGTGGCAAAGGGGTTGTCTTCTGATCTGCTAGCAGAGCTGTCTGCACGAGTCCTCCTTAGCCCGAGCCAGTCCAGACCAGCCAGGTTAGCAAAGACCGTGTTATTCGAGATGTTTGAACATTCCCGTGACAGCTCTGCTGGCAGAGCCAAGCAGGCAGCGCCTTCCAGCTTGGAGTGGTGGCCCAGCTGCTGCTGGCAGGGCACGTGTGTCCACAGCCTTATCCTGAATTATGGCCAGACTGGGGTTTGTAAGTCCCTGAACTATTTTTGCCCACGCTATCCCCTGATGGAAGTGCTGCAATAGCAGCACTGGGACTCCTGGGTTATAGCTGGGGTCCTGCTGGGGCAGATGCTGTGTGGAAGATGGGGCTGTGTTTCACTGCTGGTGGAGTTGGTCCTCAGCTGCTGATGGTGAGTGGTGTCAGAAGTGGCTAAAATGAGGCTAAAAAAAGCCCCAACCCTTGCAGACATTCAACCCAAACCAGCCTTTTACCTTCCCATTCCAGTTCGTTCCCGTTTCCCAGGAATTCAAGGGAATCTGTCTCATCAGGAGTTTCAATATCGTCCACATTTATGTCGAGGTCATCTGGTGTGTCCAAGAAGTCATCGGAGAGAATGGAGCCTTCACTCTGGTCCAGGGAAATGTTGATTTCGGGTGCAACGAGTGTCTTCCGCTTACGATGCGCCCCATTAAAGTTCAAAGTATTTGGGGGAGCTGGAGTTAAAAGGAAAATAACTGACAAGTTGTCCTCATCCTCTACCCTTAGTGCAAGACATGGTGCTTTCATTATGCACGTTTCAAGCTACGGTCTTGGAAGCTAAAAGTGGTGGCTCATAGCTGGGAGGTTCTGGACGCCTGCAGGTATGGCTGGATAAAAGCACCCACACTTTTGAGATACCTATTTCCTCCCCCGGCTTCTTGTGAAAAAAATAGAAAATTCTGCTGGTTTCCTCTCCCGTGTGGGATTTTTTTTTTTTTTTTTGTGTGGATACTCCAAGAGAACTGGCTTTTGTGCTAACTGCAAGCTGCCGTTCCCATAGGCTTGTTTTCCTTTGAACTCCTGACAAGGCAGACTGGTACTTACAGGATGTATTCTCGTCTTCTGTAGGGCTGCCCAGCGACTCCATCCCTGTCTCTTCTGGGAGAGGTCTGCAGGCGAGCCAAGACGTGGAGGTAAAAAGACAGGAGATAACGGGAGACGTTTAGGGGAAAGTCACTCCACGGCAGAGAGTGATGAGAACTGGGGACATCAGGGAAAAACATGCAGCCCCGTGCGTGCTCTGCCCTCTCCCTTTCGCCGGTGAGCTCAGCCTGAGGGATACCCTCAGTGATTTGCCCAAGAGCAACCCAGCAGCTGTGTTTTCTTACTGAGGCCTGTGTAATCCCTAGTAACCTCCAAACTAGCCCTGCATTTACACCCCCCAAAACATCCTTCATGCTGCCATTCAGCCAAGAGGCTGGAAGATCCAGCCAGGGACACAGGAACAAATCCTGTCCCCAGAAGAGCCTGGTAACATCCTCACTTTCTCCATATTTTCCCCGCTTTTATCTCTGGCAGAAGTTTGAGAGGCAGTGCCGCTCTCGGGCTCCTTATCAAGGGTACCAGGGAACATCTTCTGCAGTTGGTACTTTGTATTCCCGGTGGGCGATGCAGTGGGCTGTCCAGACAGCCTGAATTCGGCTGTTCCTGAGCCCAGCAGTGGATGCTTTGATCCTGGCAGCAGCTGAGCCAGCAGTGGATGCTCAGCACAAGAGCACTTTGCACTCCCTGCCAGTGGTTTTGTAAAGTGCATCCTGCTTTCTGCCACAGGCCGCAGCTACAGCAGAGCAAAACTTTATCCAAAGCACCTGCCACAACCACCTCTGGGGGGGGGGGGGGGGGGGGGGAGGCAGCTGCCTCCTTGGCCTGTAGGGACTTTGCTCTAAGGCAGACGGTGTTCAAGGCGAAGATCAAACCTTAGGTGTGCTCCCGGAATTGTCACCCCATCCTCACCTCAGCCCCCATTTCACAAAAGCTGACAGTGATACCCAAACCCTGCTGAGGTTTGGGAGCAGCTTTATTCTGAGCTAAGATCCAGGTGCCAGCACTCAGACACGTATTTTGGGGCCAAAGGCTGACCCACTGCTTCCTTCCTGGGGCTCCATGGCAGAGGTTTGAGCCTGGCTCCTGCACCCTCGGTATAAATCACCTTGCCTCCAGCCTGCGGCTAGAGGCATCCATTGATTTAAAACTTGGCCTTCCTGTACAGATGCTAATGCCAAACCTCATTACGGGGCTGTCACCCTTTGGAAGGTGCTGGAGTCGCTCCTGACCCATACTGGAGTAAGTGAAGTCAGAATCTGGCCCCCAGTGAGGAACCCTAGCTGGTGGCTGAGCAGCACACTCCCCACCCTGAGCTGGATATTTTCTGGACGCTTAATTTGAGCTGGGCCTTGTGCCTGTCCCCTGGCATTAGCCGGGTTTGAAACTTCTTGCACAGCATGACCAAACCCCACCAACCCCACGACATGTTCATGTCATCAAAGATCTGCTTCAAAGGGACCTTCTGAGCCTCCTCGTTTCACCTGCTCCTTGCTGGAAGCTCCCCCTCAACATAGCGAAGAGCTTTTACACCTCCAGGTGTAAAATCCTGGGTGCTGGCACAGCCTTGGGGTTGAACGGGGGGATAAACCCCACCAATTTGAAGGCAGTGCTGTGAGGATGGGGACGGGGCTGTGCATGGGGCTGGTGTCCAGCAGCTGCCAGCCCTGCGGTCCAGCGACGGCAGGGAGAGGCGATGGGACCGGCGCCGAGCCCGCAGGAGGATACAGCCCAGCTCTGCCCTACAAAGGCACCTCTTCGGGCTGCCATGACACCAGAGCCACCAGCCAAATTAAACCCTATAAATATTTAGATTAAAGGATAATCCTCTCCTAGCTGGTTGCTGTATATTTATGAGAGTTGGAGACCTGATCAAAGGCTCCTTACTCGCTTGTGCAGCACCCGGACCCTGTGGGCTGCCACGATATTCCCGAGCAGTCAGAAAGATCCCTCTGCCCCCTCCAGCTTCTCCTCCTCCCTTTTGCTTTTGTCTTGAACGGGGCCTGGCTGGTTG
This sequence comes from Athene cunicularia, assembly GCF_003259725.1. Taxonomy (NCBI): domain Eukaryota; kingdom Metazoa; phylum Chordata; class Aves; order Strigiformes; family Strigidae; genus Athene; species Athene cunicularia. The sequence continues at coordinate 2,017,810 of NW_020799140.1, read as the reverse complement.
TTTATCTGACTGTGAGCTGGCGCCTGGCACAACTTGGTGATACAGCATCAAAGGGAGGCGGGGGGGGGGAGAGGCCCAGCTGCACCGAGTACGTGCTGCCGTCAGGCACTCTGCTCCCTGATGCTCCGATTAATTTAAAGAAAGCAATTAAAAAGTCAGAGGTGAAGAAAAGCGCTTTCTTACCTTCCCAAAGGGTGCTCGAATCGCTACCTCCCCGTCTCTCGCGTAAATCTTCCTCCCCAAAACGCAGCTATAGCCCCAGAGGCCAAATTTGCTGAGCGAAGCAGGTTCTCTAAGGGTCGGGTGCCACCATTTTGCTTTCTGCTCACAGCCTGCTGCCCACTTTCCCTCTATAAACACCTTTTCTCGGGCTCCCACAGCCCGAGCCCTCCCTGCCCGTTACCCGTTGGCAGCGGGATGGAGCTGTCT
>NW_020799140.1:2011970-2017331 GCF_003259725.1 Athene cunicularia | reverse complement strand
CGTCCATCCCTGTGTCTGTCCATCCATCCATCCATCCATCCATCCATCCATCCATCCATCCATCCATCCATCCCTCCCTTCCTTCCCTCTGCACCCAGCTCCTTACCCTCTCCTTGGCATGCTCACAGAGGGTTGCCAGAAGCCTCCCCAAAATTTTTAGGCTTTCAGAGCAGCCTTGCTACCAAAGCTCAGTTCTCTGGCCAGAATTGCTCTGTTGGAGTTAAGACTCCTGTTGCCTCTGGGGCTGGTGGGAGGGACCCACATTCTCTGTGACCTGCTGGTTTCTTCCAGGAAGAAATAACATTTTCCTGAGCTTTTTTTTTTTTTTTTTAGGGAACAAACCTGGGGAAGTCCTCGTCTTGCCATTCTTCCTTCACATCCACGTTTTCCATCCGCAAAGTGGCTTCTGTGGTTCCCATCGTGCTCAGAGAGGGGCTGGCTGCGCGGCAGTTCCCTCGAGGAAGGGCTCAGTCTGGAAGGTGGAAGGCAGGAGAGGTTGGCATCGAGCACCCTGGCCCGGGAGGGTTTAATCTGAACCGTTCAGAGCAGGTATGCTGATACCATGCCCCACAGAGAAGCAGAGTGATAGCTGCTTGTTTTGCCAAAGCAACAAGGCAAGGACATGGGGTTTTGTAGCTACCTGACTTGCTTTGGACAAGAAAGAGGAGGTGAGGTTGGCCTTGGATCAAAGCAAAAGGTCTGCCCGTGCTCTGTGTGACCTTAGCACTTCTCCCTGAGGATCAGCACTGCCTGGGCTGATGTCCACCCATTTTTCCCTTGCTATTTCTCTTCCAATACTAATCTCAACATAAACAAGCACCTCTGCTGAGGGAAATGAAACGTGGCTGAAAGGGAAGAGAAGAGCTCCTCCCAGGCTGGTTTCAGGTTGGTTTGGCAGTAGCACCAGTTTCCATTTTGCTGGCCTGGGCAGAAGTTAATGGCTTTAGTTTTGCAGAGAAATTCCTGACTGGTGCTGCCTGGCCTGGGCTCCATTCCCATGTCTGTCCCTGCACCCCGAGAGAAATGGAAGAGGGCAGAGAGGCCTTCACAGGGATGTTGAATGTCCTTCCACAGCCCTGAAGAACTCACAGCTCTGCCTTGCTTCCAGGTAAACCAAAGAGATGCCAAAAATCTGGAGCACCTCAAATGGAGGCAAGGCGGGGGTGCCGTTCCCTGGGCTTTCTCCTGCACCGGTGTGAACAGAAGTTCCAATCCAGCGAGCCTTGTTCTCACTCGTACTAACACCCCAGCAGCACGAGGTGCCCTTAAGGACCATATATTATCATTTACCTTCACTAGAAGGTTCCTACGCTGCCAGCTAGCAAAAACCAGACCTCTGCCCCGATTTCCCAGGGGCTGTTCTGCAGAACCTGGCAGGACCAGCTCTGGTCAGAGGAGCAGATCCGCTCTGCTCTCAGCTGGGTGTTGCTGCAGCTGAGCTTAGGAGCACCTGAGGCTGGAGGGGACAAGGTCAGGCCTTATATAGAACATGTTCAAGGGAAATCAGCTCGTATGTCAGGCACATGCATTAACCTGTCCACCGCAGGACGGTTGTGAATGCTCTTCCTGAGCTCAGCCTTTACACTGTAAATGTACCCAGGCACTGGCTGGATACTAACAATTTTTTTTTTTTTTTTATTTTTTAGGATAAGGGACCTAGGGTGATTTGCCAGATGGATGGGGTAACTGTCTCTGTTTCCTGGTGTCAGGGAAATCAGCAGGTAGCAGAGCTTGACCCATGGCTCTATGGCTCTTCTGGCAAGCCAGTGCTTTTTCGGCTTCCTTTGGAGGCTTATATTTACAGAGGGTGTCACGGGTGATGATCTGGAGGGAGATAAATCTGTCTGCGTGTATCTGGTTTAAAGGAATGAAGCTACGTAGAGGCCTGAGTAAATCCAGCATCTGTCTTTATTACAGGCGCTGGCAGAGACAGGAATCAGAGCAAAGGCGCTCGCTCTCCCTGCCCCACGTCTCTCAGCCTCCCCTCCCGGCACACACACGGGGTAAGCTGTCCTCCCCCCCGCCCCGCTGCCTGCCATGCCCATGACACCGTCACACATGTCTCCAGGTTTGATTTCCCTACATGCAGGCAAAGGAGATACCTCGGGGCTCAGAGAGACCCCACCTTCCCTCCCTCCTCCCCACCGCTGTCATCCGCTTTCTGCTGACCCTGAAAAGCATCATGGAGGGAGGAAGAGAAAGGAAAGACATTGAAGCAAATCCCAGGCTGGCGTCTGGTGTTTCTTAATCTCAAACCTTGCCCAGCAGCGTGGAAGCCCAGATGATGCTCTACTCACCGATGCTTGTGGCTAACGAGGAACAAAGCAGATCCTGCCTGTATCCCAGCCGGGCATTCCTCCCGATGGAGCCGGGCTGCTCAGCAGGTCCAGCGCCCCGATCCGGATGCGGATACGTGCGGTTTTCTCAGCGGAGGAGTGTGGGGATGCATCTAGGTCGGCCTTTCTCGCAGCAGTTGTTGCTTTGTGCTTTGGATTTTTGTTGATGGGGGGGGTGGTGGAATTGAGGGCAGTTATTTGTATTCTTCCATGGCTGCTGCTTCCTCTGCTGCCTCCCTCCCCTCCAAGGTATTTTATTATTATTTTCCTCTTGCAGCTGGCTAAGCCTCGGTCTCTTAAATCAGCTAATTGCACTGCTTTTGTGTGTGAGGAGGATGGCGGTGGTGGGGATGACAGGGAGGGGGGTGTTATGGAGGATGGGTGGAGAGAGGAGCAGAAAGCACCCCACTGTCAGTGTCACCTCTCCTCCAATTGGCTGCGAGGTACCAAATATCTCCCTACACTCTTCCTCCGGATGAGTGATGCTGAGCACACCGTCTCCTTGCTGCTTTCAGTGGGAGCGAGGGGTGCCCATCATCCAGCAGGATCTGGTCCTAGAGGAGGTGTGGGAGCTGGAGAGGGGTGGGTGGGAAGGGGAGGGCTTTTCAATACAGTGCATCATTCACTGAGAAAGTAAAAGGTGTCCTCAGCGTGCGGCAGGATGCGGGATTTAATGGTCCGTCTCGCCTCGCACATACAAAGCTGATTTGTTCCTAATCCTCAGGCACCGGTCTCACTTCTGGTGCCAGGGGCTGTACAGACAGACCCAGCAGATGGCTCTCCTTGTGCTGGGGGATCGACTCCTGCTCCCTGCCTCCAGGATCTCTTTACAAATCTAAGAGTGAATGAAGCAGCAGCGATTGCCACCTGCTCCACACCTGGGGTCACGTCTCTGCCTTCTGGTTCCTGGGCTTCAGCAAACGGCCTTCCCTCCAGCTCAGGCCAGAGCCACAGCCCAGCTGCTGGTGGAGGTGGGGTTGGTTTGATCACAGAATCCTCTAGGTTGGAGAAGACCTTGAAGATCACCCAGTCCAACCACGATGACGTCTGCTGTCAAAAAATCCCCCCCACGTTTGCACGGGGCAGCCAACGTGCTCGGTGCTGTACAAAGATGAAGGTGGCTCTGCCTTTGGCAGTGACCCTCCAGCGGAGCAAGTGTAAGGGTTTGTCTTGGCCGAAAGGGCCTGAGAGGACATCTCTCATCATATCAACTGACAGAGCGGGACTGGGAAGGGCTGTGTGCGTGCTGCCCTGGGATTTTCCTGTTGCCACCCGCTAACGTCACGTTTGATTCTTTTCAGGGCTGTTCAGTGGGCAGAGGGGCTGCAGTGACCAGAGCGTGGTGGGGAGGTGGAGGAGTGCTGCGTGGTGGAAGCAGGAGCCTCCCTACTGCACCTCTTTCTCCGTTACAGTAAGAAGAAGAGTCCTGCCTTGGCCCTGGCTCGCACGCAGCCTCCTCGTGCAGTCCCAGCACGGCGCTGGGGCTCTCCAGCGGCGCCGCCTGAGGTCTGCGGGCCCAGAGAAGGGCTGATGTGCTGTGCTGCAGGTAAAGGCACAATGTCACGAGGTGGCTGCCCACCTGGGACACACCCCGCCTCTCCCACCGCTTCACCCACTCCACCCTGCTCCTGTAACCGCGCGTCCCCGCTGGGTGCTCTCGTGTCCCACGTGCTGGGAACGGGGGGACCTTCCGTAGCTCGGCAGGGCTTCCAGCCCTTACAAACACCAGCGTGGCAACACTGGTTGTTGTTCTGTAGGATGAGTGGCTCCGGCGGGACGAGGTGCTGAGGACAGTATTTACTCAGTCCAGGGGATGTCACTATAAAGAAAGCGACACACATCAGTGTTAGCCAAATGCCAGCAGCTCCTAGCCACGTAGAGACAGAGAGTCTCATGTTTTGGGCATCCCTGTGGTCCAGAATACACAAGATACTAACGGATGCTTCAGGGATGCATTACATTTCTTTATCTATAGTATATATTTCTATATTAGAAGCAGACAGAAACTCCATGGGGACAGAAAAAGATGCCAGGGAGTCTGTAACACTCGATGTCTCCAGAGTTAATTGTCAAAGTCTGCAACTCATCTCCGGCTAAGGTGAATATTTACCTTTTATTTCCTTTTTTTTTATATGTCTTCTCGTGTTTTCCAAGGCAGTCTGAGCCTGCTGAGAGCACATGATTGTATATGATGGCATGTGAATGCCATCTACTGGCTGCAGTCCCGGGACTTGGAGCAAGTGCACTTTTTGCAAAGCCTGTCAGTCGGATCACGGAGGTATTTCATTGAGCACATGCTGATGGGCTGATTTAGCCCCTCGCTGCTTGCCAGGCCACATGATTTTGTGGGGACTCCATTTTCTTCGGGTATGCCGGGGTGTATCAAGTGAACACCCCACCAAGCGGGTTTTCCAGCACTTGTCGTTCCTCTGGGAATTCTCCTGTGCTGAGGCCAACTCCTGCAGAGTCCTGCTGATTCGGGAGAGGCAAGGCAAGAGAACGGGTTGTGCAGGATCAGACCCTTCTTGGTGTTGGGTGTTTTCCCAAGCAGCTTTTTTTTTTTTTTTTTTTTTTTTTTTTTTTTTTTATTAACCCTGTTTCAGTCTCTTTTGTATCTCCACCTGGAATAGTGTGGTTTTATGTTCCTTGATAGCGTGTTTTTTTCAATCTGTGAGTCAAATACTCACATGAGGAGGAGAAAAGGATGCTATGTCCCTTTTGGAAAGACACTGACTGTCATGTGAGCATCTTCCTTTTATTTCCCTGAATTTGATGCTCAGTTTTAGGCAGCGAGAGCTTGTGCTGATGGCGACTTTCTGCGATCCTGCAAGGTCACCGGCAGCCGAGAGGCTCTAGATTACTTTCCCACCTGCACGAACCTGTGATAGAAATTGTTGGCTTGTTCAGAAGTGCTGATGTTATTCTTATTACAGCAAATCCAGCTGTTTCTTGTACACTGGTGGAAGTCAAAGACCTGTTTTGGAGTCTGCCACGGGAGGGCGGTGAATCCCCCCACCCGCCCTCC
>NW_020799140.1:1992386-2011920 GCF_003259725.1 Athene cunicularia | reverse complement strand
TGTGGGAAATGTCGCTTCTGCCTGCGACGGGAGATGCACGGAAAGGGCTGTAGAGGTCACTTTGCACCAGGAGATGGCGGGGGAGTGTCCCGGTGGCTTTCTCCAAGGGGAAAACCGAAACGGCAAGTTTGACCCCAGCCGAAGCCTGATGGCTCTTTAAAAACCGGCTGAGATGCTTTTAACAAAAGCCGGTATTGGAGGGGTCCGGCTGTTGGACCAAGGCGCTTTGCAAAGGAAACCGATAAGAGATGCTCACTGGGCAAACTGGGGATGTGGGACTATTGGCAGCTGAACCCAAACCCTCCCCAAACTCTGTGTGGGACAGGCTGCTGGAGCCGAGAGCTCGCCGCCGCGTGCACGTTCGCCACGTTCGCGTGCGTGTCTGTGTGGTTTCCAGGAGTCTTGTTGAAATTTGGGGCCTTTTAATTGTCTTTCTTAATGGCCAGGACATTGAAATGTTTTCATCCGGCAGAGGATCCCAGAGAGAGAGGTCTGGGGGATGAATGGAGTCGGTGATTTCCATACTCTCTGTTCACGCTTCTGTTTCCTGATCCCATCCGAGGTTTTTAGGTTGAAGTGACGACAGAGCCCGACCCTCTCTAAGAAGCTCAAATGAGAAATATCCATAGACTGTTTGCTGCTCTTTCCACCCCTTTTTGACAAGCTCGGGAATTTCCCAAGCTTTCTCAAAGTCACTGGCATTTTTACTAAGCCCGTTGCACGGTGGTGACGCAGCTGATGGTGCCCAGCAATTGCTGGTGCTGGTGGTGGCTGGTTCCAGCGCGAGCTGACAGTGGGCTCCAGCTTTTGGGGCTATCGAGGTCTAATGAGATGGCCAGCAAAGGAATGGGTGCCCCAATGAGCGCGATGCTCCAGCACCAGCTAAACCTCTTACTAAACTCCAGAGAATCCACATAGGCACAGGACATTTTGAGCACCCAACTCTGGGAGAAGCTTTTTTGGAATTTACACCTCACCAGAGACGGGAGGGTCCAAGCAGGGGGTGTAAGGTCGGCAGGAATCCAGCTGGTTCAGACTAGCTGCTCACAGGACGGCTCCTTTTAAATGCCTCTGGTTTTCTCTTGTACAAACCTGCCTTCTGGTTTTTTTTCCCCCCTTACAGGTCACGCAGAGGTTACAGGTTCTCTCTTCCTTTATGAGGGTAAGATGTGCATTTTATTTTAAACACGCAATCGCAAAAATCCCAGGAACCGGAGGTTCAAAAATACCGTGAAGCTCTGTGTGACTCTCAGACTCGGCAGGGCTGGCGATGCTGCAGCTCGTGGTGGTTTAACGGGGCTGGTGTATCCCCAGGGAGGAGACCACAGGGCCTGGATGCTTCTTTTTCGAGTTGGTGATAAAATTGCACGTAATGAGGAGGGTTGAGGCTGGAAGGCGCCTCTGGAGAACAGCTCAGGGCTGTGTCCAGTTGCATTTTAATTATTTCCAAGGTTGGAGACTCCACAACCGCTCTGCACAACCTGCTCCAGCGTTTGACCACCCTTACAGTAAAAAAAAAAAATAAAAAAAATCTTATTTTTAAAGGGAACTTCCTGTATTTCAACTTATGGTCCATTTACTGGGCACCACTGTGAAGAGTCTGGCTCCAATCACTTGAAGCTAGCCTGGCTGAAATTAAGATGAAACATTTGTTTGTAGGGAAAATAAAAGTTATTTTGGTTCCTTTGAAATTATTTACAACTTAAACCAAAGTTTGAAGTGAAAAAAAAAAAAAGGAGTATTTTTGGGATGAAAAACTGCAGGCTTTGTTTAAGATATGCTTGAAATTAAACGCTTTAGCTTTTTATTACACTGTAACATTCTCCATTTGAAATTTGCCTGCCTTTAATTAAAAAAAGTGAGGGACCGCAAGTGCCTTCAAACATGCATTTGAAAACAGAGAAACGTTTTATTTTGGGGAGAACAAAACGTTTTCATTGTCTCCACTTAAGGAAAAAAAAATAATGTTTTGCTGTGACAAATAGGAAGGTTTCATTCTGGGTTGACCTAAAGAGAAAAAAATTTCCTCTTCTTGATTTTTTTAATTTGATATTTAAAGGCTAGACCAGCTGTTTGCACAGGTCTAGGCTTCAGCTCTAGGAATCCACGAAGAGGAGCTGCGGAAGAAGGGACAATGTTGGGATCCGGTAGGTCTCTGAAACGTGGGATTGGATGGGACTCGTTCCTGCGGAGCACTAGTTGTTGGAGACGGGAAATTCTCCTTCGCCTGGGTGTGGGGAGGGCAGCTCAGTCTCCACACGGGCACGGCCGTACTCTGCGCTTGGCGCTGTCGAGCTCAGCTTGGTCTTGGCAGAGCTGGAGACGGCGGAATAAACGTGGAAACCCCCCACACCCTCTCCTGCAGTGCCTTCCAGTTCTCCTTGGGAGGTTTCTCTTCTCCAGCTGATGGAACTGATTGATTGATGTTGAGTTGATTGATGGAACTGATGCAGTTCCTGGGCCGTGGGTGGTGCTGAAAGTCATTACCAGTGAAAGCCTGTTTGGGCACCGGTGTGAAATGCGTCGGGGTACCGTGACGCTCCTCCCTCTGCCCTGAGATCTCTGCCCATCCCCGTAGGATCCGGCCCTTTGCCTCAGGGCTTTTCAGGTGTTGGGGGGGACCAGGTACTGCTAAGGATTTGGTTCAGTGGGATGGGACCTGTGGTGGACCAGAGCACGTTGCGTGCAGGCTCTGCAGCAGTGGGAGCCTCTGCCTCTTCTCTTAGCTGCTGCCTCCAGGACGTTGGTGCCACTACCTGCTCTTGCAAACCCCAGATTTGCATGAAATCCAGAGGTGTGAGTGGGTACGAATCCTGGGAGCTGCTGAGGGCGTTAGGAGAGCAGTGTGGAGAGGGAAGAATCCATTTGGGTGGGCACCAACTGCATTGATAAAGTTACACATCTCCCAAGAGATAAGGGAGGTAAGAGCCCAAATATTTCTGGAAACCAAAGGCATCACAATTCCCAAATGAGACCACACTGGCAGCACCTTTTCCTCCTCTTCTATGGAGCTGATGTCTTGACTGACATTGCTGGGGATTTGGGTGGAATTGGCACCCCAGGTCGCACCAGCCTCTGACCGCGACAGCAGGGACGTGCAGGGGGAGAGGGGGGAGGCTGGTTCCTCCCTGGCCCCAGGTTCCCCATCCGGAAGCAGCACCCTGTGGTGGAGCAGGGCCTGGGCTGCGTGCGATGGGGGTAACACACGTCTGCTCTGAGGAGGCTGCCAGGTTACGGGGCCCCGAGGACCCGGCTGGAAGGAGCCGCTGCGTGGGCAGAGACGGCTGTCGGGAATGCATGGCCCAAACCCAGCGTCGCAGCCCTTCGCTGAGAGGCTCCGTCGCTTTCTGCAGCTGTTCAACCGCTCCAAAGAGGCTCAGGAGGCGAATCCAGCAGAGCCAGCACTCCTTGGAGAGGTGGAGATGGTTGCACTGGGTATTTGTGGTGTAGCATAAAGAGAGGCCTGAGGGAGAGGCTGGCATTTTCCTACTCGAATCCTGATATGTTTAAGGCATTTAAATGAGAAAACAGTGGTTTTCTGTCTCGGGAGATGGTTCACATGGCTAAACCACGAAGGCAACATCCCGTGGCTGCTCGGGCAGGCCTGCAGCGAGCCGGACTGGGAGGGTGGCGCGTGGTCCTTGCGCAGGAGCCGGACCAGCCCTCCCCTGCGGAGAGGCACCCGCGGTCCCTGCCCCGTGCCGGTTCCCTGGGCGAAGCAGCACAGCCCAAAGCCCGCGGGGCTGCTCCCTGCAAGTGGGGCAGAATTAGGGCCGCAGCTCTCTGCCAGCCCGCCCAAGGCAAGGGAAACCGCACGCGGTGCCTGAGCAATCCACGACACCCTTGGGGATGGAGAAACTCATTATCCCTGCGTAAACACTTGTCACGTTGGACTGGGCTTTGTGAGACGAGTTTGTCTGTGATGAGGATGGAGCCTGGGAAATGGAGACCTTGACTGACAGGTCGGATTGAACTCCCTGACGAGCTGAGGGCTTGTGGCTACCTCCCAAAAAGCTCTCCAGGGCAGCAGCCCCTGCCCCAGCCTTCCCTCGCCAGGCTCTATTTGAGGGTGAAGCCTCGCTGCCCGCAGCGCCGTACGGCAGCTCTGCCCTCGCTGCGGTGGCCCTGATGGGGTGTGGGAGAGCCAGGGCCACCTCCTGTAGGAACCAACCTCCTGCACCAGGGAACTATGTTTTGGGGTAGAAAGGAGATGCTAGAGAAGGAAGGCAGAGCGTGGCAATTATTTCACCCCCCACTTCAGGGTTTGAAGCCTTAGATCAGGCCCGTGGACAAAAGCATCTGGGAGAGATTATGGCCCTGACCTGGGGGCTGGTGTTTATGCCAAACGAAATGGCTCGGGGTAAGAGGGCATCGCGTGGCCTGACCTGCTCTGCAGGGCTTGTTTACATCTCATAAACAGGAAAATTTCACCCACACCCTCCTCCCTGGTGATCAGCAGCAAATCCTCCCTCCTCTGATTGCCTGTTTGACTTCTCTGGGTACAAAAACACTCAGAAAGGCGTAAACAGTGCTGTCCAGTAACCTGCTGCTTTTTTTTTTTTTTTTTTTTTTTTTTTTTCTGAACTGAGGCTGGCCCTGGCCTGGGGAGCGGATTGTTTAGTGTCGAGGTAGCCATGGTGCAAAGCATCCTGGTCCTTGGCTGCGTTCACACCTGCTTGGCCGGGTGGGACTTTCTTTGTTCAAGTGCAGCAGGATGCAGATTTTGGAAGTTCCTCCTTGGTTTTTTTAGCTTCTCTAGAATGAGTCCAGCTCTTGTGGTCTGTGTTCATTTCCCAGTGCCTAGCTGGAGAGCGAGGCAGTGCCTGGTGGCCTGGACAGCTGCTCAGAGGTTGCGTGGTCTGAAGAACAGAGGATGTGATGCTGTCCAACCTCACGACGGCAGAGGAGTCCGCTAGAACTCGAGGGAGCAACACCAGCAGACAACACGGGATCTTGCTCCGTGACCTTGTCAAAGGAGCCTGTGGATGCTAAAATTTTACATGGGTTTAAGACAAGTCTGGGCAATTGCATGTAGGAGAAATTGCTGAGGGGTTGCTGAGTACATCTGGCTCAAGAGTTCCTCTGAGTTGGAAACAGCTGGAGACTGGGAAAGGACTTGGAGTAGTATCATATAATTTGTCTTGTTCTTACTGTCTCTGGGCACCCTCTTATGGTCGCTGTTAAAGAGAAGCTCTGAGGGAACCTGAGCCCATGGCCTGGTGGAGTTGGTCTGTGCGAGGACCTTGTCTCTTGGGTCTTTTTTATGGGGTCATTTTCTGCTGTTTTGGCATCAGCTGTCTCCCCAGGAGCTGATGCTGGACTCTGCTGCTGGCTGAGCTGTGTACCAGTGAGGCTGGTTTCAGACCTGCTCTGTAGATGAACTGGAAGCCCAAGGTGCTTCCATCTCAGCACTGAATGAGAAGAACGGCCTGATCATGCTCAGGCGCGGGGGGCATCAAGGGAGATGGATGGCTGAGACTGACCCTTCCTTCCTCCCACTCACTTCCTCGTCTCAACTCAGCCCTTTGTTCTCATTAATTTCTCTCCAAATCTTCCCTTGCACTCAAACTCTGATCTTCCCTCTCTCCATAGTGCCCTTGCTTTTCTGCTTCTCCCCTTCCTCTGGTCCCCTTCATCCTCCTCCCAGCCTCTTCCTGCCCAATCCTCCTCTGTATGAAACAGTTCTCAGCAAGCCTACAAACCCATTCTCTATAGTTTGCCAGTTCCTGGAGTTACCGAGGGAAAATTGAAGCAAACAAACAAATGGGCCATGAACACCAACATGGGTCAAGAATGAAACTTCCTGTAGCTGGCAAGGGGCTAATATCGACAGTGACAAATCCAGGAAGGTGGTTCTCCTCTGCTTTAAAATATAAGTTGGGTTTTTTTCGGTTTTGTTGTTTTTTTGTTCTGCATTAAGCTCCACAATCAGAATAGCTTAGCAGCAGAGGGGCGTCGTGGGTCAGCGGCAGAGAAAACAGATCTCTCTCAGGCCTTTTGGGGAGGATGTAAGATGATTCGGATGGATTGACTGGGTGGGATTCATGCAGAGGTTTATAATCTGCTTAGAAATATCCCCCACCCCAAAGAAGGTGCAAGTGATAGATTTGCGAGGTGAGCAACCTGGCAGTTGTCTGCCGAGGAAGGCTTTGCACCTGCCCGGCTCTTGGATCCATCTCCAAAGCAGGCGAGCGCTCCATCACCACGTGTCCCACAACGGGCAGGGCTGGCAGAACGGGGCAGAGGTTGTCTTTCTTTTCATCCTGATGTCGTTCGTCAACGCCAAACACGTCCCCACCTGGGGTTTGTATGGGTTAGCTTTAAACTCCGCAGCGCTTCGTCGTGGGTGTCCTGCCGGGAGGTTCGGCTGGACGTAACAGCACAGCCTGTTCCACCATGAAGGAGGCGTCTTCAGTTGCCGTTTGTGGGTCCTACCTTGAGACCTTGCTCTGCTCTAGCTCTGCATTAAGCCAAGTTTAGCTGGGCTTGTCCCGGTACCCAATTTCACAGCCATTGAGGAGCTGCCTTCTAATTTCAGGCTGTATTTTATTGTGGGCCAATTCCTTCCCCCATGTAGGGGAGAAGGAATGTTGTGCCAGTGTTTGTCTTTAGCTTCCTTGACTTTTATCCCTTCATGGAAAGAAAGTGGTGGGAGTGAAGGCATTTGGATAGGGGGTACCGGGGAATTCACCCTGCCTGGAGTCACGGGGCCGTGACCCTCCCAGGACAGTGACTTTGGAGAAGTCATTAGTGCTGTATATTGTTTTTTGGAGGTTTGGGTCAGCGTGGCTTGATTGCCTACCACGGGATCGGCCAGTGCGAGAGGCTGTGAGTGTTTCCTAGATCTGTGCTCCGAAGGGCTTGGATTTTTGATCTTGATGGGGACCTGTTGATGAACTACTTGAAACCACCTGGTGCAAAGTCAATGCTTTCCCCTTACAGAGATGCTTAAACTCCGGTTGATTTTAGGCAGAGCTCGTACAGGACGTGCTTTGCTCTTGTGTTTTATTATCTAGTAATAAACTTTTATTATTGCTGCTATTTGCAAGTGAGCACCTCAGCACAGCAAGTCTTCAAGTGGTGACAGGAGCATGATAAACTTCGCTACCAGTTTATGCCCTGATCAGTGGAGGACATTTCTTGCTTTGGGATTCCCAGGCTGTTGACAGCTGACATCTAGGTACTGGCTGCCCCAGCCAAACACCCTGTGACCTTGACATTGATGTGTGAAGGGTTAATAAGGGCTTTGCTCTGCCTCCTGTTCACATCTGCTGATTAATTCCAGCCAGGTGTCTATGGTTCAGGTCTTAAAAACAACAATTGCTGAAGCGTCTGGGAACACTTAGTTAGGCTTCACTCTGCAATTCCAAGTATGGATAAATATTTGCACCTCTGTGGCGGTAAGACACCTCTGAGATATGAAGGCAATTACTGTAGGAGTTCTTTACAAGAGAAAAAAGGCTGATTTTTTTTTCTCAAAAAGGGGAGTGGTGGTGGTTCAGAGGCAGGCAGGACTCGTGGGCTCTTTTGCAGCTCTTTCTGGGTGGTCTTGGGGAAGGTCACAGGGCAGCTGGTTTTGGGTGCTGGGGGACTTGTCATCCTACAGCACCCCTCGGGGAATTCAAACATGCTCCCGCTGATTTTTGGCTTTACAGTTTCTGGGCCGTGGTTGCCCCCCAGTGATCCATTTTACATGGGCGAATGAGGAGGAGAAATGCAGAATCCAGAAGTACGTGCAAAGACCCTTTCTTGAGATATCCCGAGGAAAGGTCCTGCATGGCTCAGCAGTCCTGGGAAAAAATGTTTAATTTTGGTGAGTTTCTATTTCCATCTAGGTGTAGTTTAATAGTTGTAGTGCTCTGCCTCTTTCCATTCAAGAAACCAGGGGGTCTCAGCTCTATCTCCAGGGGGATACAGCCCCACGATTCTTCATTTCTAGCTTTCAGCAGTGTGCCATCCTGCGATGTGATCAAGGATAACAGAAAATGTGTCTGTGCTCTCCTGACAAGGGCCTCCCTGCACACCTAGAGACTCCAAGTGTTACCTGCTCCTCAAAATGTGTTAAGGATGGCCCCGCTGTTGCACTTCTGACCATTTTTTATGTCTTTTTTTTTTTTTTTTCTGGGTTTGAGTCTAAAAATTGTATGGAGACTCGTAGACCAAAGCCGTGTCTCACTCTGGCTAGTGATGCATGTAACCCTCCCGAGCTGAAGCGGGACAAATTAAAACTCACCCCAAACATCATCATTGGCTCGATTCAGAGACGTATAGGGGCTACAGGATCCTGATTATCTGGCCAAATAAACGGCCTCTCAAGACAGCTTTTCCCTCCAGTGTGCGATAAAGTTGCTTTATACCTCCCTATCTGTACCACTGGGGAGTCTGTGGTGTATTAAAACTATTGTAATAACTTCACAGGCATTTCCACATTCAAGAGATCATAATAATGCTCATAAAGTACGCTCCAGCATGAAGTATTTATGAATTATTTGACTTAAGGTGGGAAAAAAAATATATATATAAAAGAAGAAAAGACCTGGGCTGAATTAATAGCTCTGGAAGAACCATAAATTTAGAGGCATCATATTGCAGAGGGCTATTTTGTGTGTGCAATAAAAGGGAACATTTATGGCTTTGGTGCGTAAATTTGTTTTGAATGTTTTTGAAGCGAAGACCTTTGAAATAACTCGGAACTTTTCTCCTTTCATTTCAATATTGCCTTAAAAAGAAACACCAGACTCTTCGGTGCTACGCGCGAAGGCAAGCGAGGAAGGAGGTGGGAGTGCGCTTAACTTGGAATCTTGTCCTTGAGCAGGTGAGGAGGGTGATCAGAAGGATGCTCCCGGAGCCCTAAGGGGGATACCCAGCTCCGGGCTGGCTTGCTCTGAGCCCTCGCTGGGGTTTGGTGGCCACATGTCTCCCACTCGCTGCCGTGGCAATAAATAGACGTGATCCCAAATCCCTAGTTAGTAATGGTCTTGTCTGGAGGCGTTTCTGGATGCTGTTCACACGCTGCAATAAGGCAGACGGCTGTGAGATTTGTCTTCCCTCATTTCCCAACCTGAGGGTGATGCTTTTACGGGGAGATGAAGGGAAGGGAGCCAGGGGGTGCCCGAGGAGCAGGCGTCCCGGCCGCACAGCGGGGTTAATGCCAGGCCTCTGCTTACCCGGGATCAGAAAAGGGAACAGATTCTGCCCCTTACAAACTGGGGACAAAGCATTCACCGCATCCCTAGGAGGAGATTGCAAGTGGTGGGGAAGCATTTACCCCTCCGATCGCCTCCTGCCCGAGGAATAGGGGTGGGACAGTGGGGCTGGTTTAGGACGTGGCTCTGCGGGGTGCCAGGGACAGTCCTTGGCTCAGGGCGGCAGGGATGACCTGCCCCGTGCGTCCTGCCCGCCGGTCACCTTCCCTGGTCCCTGGAGCCAGGGGGGACTGGAGCTGCAAGGAAAGATGTCTGATTCAAGCAGGAGGAATGCAGACACTATTGCTCCCTGGTTTTGGTTTGGGTTGTGGGTTGGTTTTTTGTTTTTTTTGGGGGGGGTTTGGTTGTTTTGTTGCTGCTGGTTTTTTCCTTTGCTACATATCATGATCAGGCAAAACAACCTGAAGCAAAGCCCCAACTTATAAATCCTTACTGCTGCCAGGACCCGGAGGGTTTTCTTCCCTCTGTCAAACTGAGTAATCAAATCCCCTCAAACACGTTTTTAATTGGGTAACTGAAGGCTGTAATGTTCCCTCTGGGACATCTGCGGTGTGCTTGCAGAGGCAGCAGGGAGACGCTGGCTCCCATTCCCCAGTGCGAGTGACGCCAAGCAGCAGCCAGGGCTTCTCCAGCCTGGAAGTACTTAGGGCTCCGGGGGGCTGCTGGAACCATGGCACCCACCTGGGAGCAATTTGGGGAGATGCCTGCGGAGCTCTGCGGCTCTGGCTCTGCTCCCCCAGGGCGGGAGCCGGCGAGGTTGGTGACTGCATGGCAGCTGTGGGGTGTGTGGGGGGGATGCTGCCCCCCTTTCCCTGCTAAAGCATCACGAGTGGGGAGCGGGTAATGACTGAATAGCTGTGAGGTTGTGCTAGAAACGATGGGATTTCCAGTGAGGCCGCTAGAAGACATCACCTGGGCGTGGAGGCACGTTTGTCTCTTTGCTTTGAACTTTTGAGTTGCCCAGGTTAAAAAAAAAAAATCAAAGGGAAAGGCACACGATGTGATATTCCCTTGTCCCATCCCCTCTCCCCCTGCCCAGCTGGACCCTTCCCACTCTGCTCTCCGCTCTCCACAGCAGCTTCTCTGCTGGGACAGAGCCAGAGTCCCACTGGGACCTTCCCTCAAGGGATGGTGGGGGAGACAAGTCATGTGCTGAGAAAGTGGGGGGATGCTCTTGTCTTGGTCTCCAGCAGACCAATATTGCTGGGAGTCCTGCAGCACTTGGTTTCTATCTCAGCCAAGATGGTTATCATTAATTGTGCCGACTGAAGCCGTTCCTGACATCCACAGAAATCTAATCCTGGTTTGGAGCTACGTACGTTCTTGGCCTCTCTACATCCTCCTTTCCCTGGGAATTTTCCCCTTCAGACAACTGGACTGTGCTAGAAATTCACGTTCATGCCAAAAACCTACAGGGGGGTCCCGCTGGGTTGAAGATGTTGCGAGGGGAGCCCATGGTGGTGCGGGTGCAGGGCGGATGCTGGGGCTTTTGGGGTCTTGCCGCTGACACCGAGGACTGGATGCGAATGTCTTTCCCCAAGGTGCTGCCCCAGTTTCTCAGTCACCGGCTGAGCTCAGCGACAGTGCATGCCTGTCTTTCTGTGGACGTTGGCCCTCCAGGTAGGGGTAAAATGATGCTGGATTTGTAGGTAGAGGTTACATCGCTGACTTAGGTTGTTGGGGAAATCAGGAGAAATGGAGAAACTGGTTAAAGAGGTGGGTGAGGTTTGGATGGAAAGGCCGTTCCCTCTTCATGGGCCGGTTTGTTGTGATGTTGGAAAAACGGCGTTGGGACCTGAGGGTGTCCCCAAGCCTGGGTCTCCCTGGCTCCTGCCGAGAGCCAGAGGGTGCTGCAAAGAGGTGCCAACAGCAGCTCTTCTCTGCGAGCCTGACTCCCCCAGCAGCCAGTGTCTGTGAGGGGAAAGAAAGCAACCCTCATCTTACCAAAATTAATACACTGGGAGAAAAGATCCTTGTTCATTCCCCTGTCGCTAACAGAAAATACTTACGTGCTGAAAACCCCTTGCGCTCTGTCTGTGTGCAGGACCCACAGGTTCCCATGCAAGCCTGTGAGGTTTTCTCACTCTAACACTGACTCCTGACGGATTTCCCTGCTGGTAGGCAGAAAAATCTTTTTTTTTTCCCCTGCCAGAACTGATTGCAAAGGATGCCCCACCTCGGTTCCTGGGAGGCTGGTACGTAGACGTCGGTTTGGGATTGGTTTCCATGGCAAGGCATTTTTTCACAAGCAGTGTGCATTTCTGAGGTGTTCCTGGTGCATCCAGGATGCAAAGGAGAGTGAACTGAAGAGCAGTTGGTGACTGGAGGCTCATTTTCTGATTGATGCTGGCTGGAATCAAACCTTTAATGGGTCCTTGGCTGGTTTTGGAGAGACGTTGAACCCAGCGCTCTCTGCTCAGTCCCGCATCTAGGCAAGCCCCTGCCTGGGTGGAAAGTTCACTTCTCAGACCCGTAAATTTAAACAGCTCAGGAGGCAGCTGGGGTCTAATCCAAAACAGTAGGACGGTGTGAAATATCCTCCCGGAGAGCTTTCCTGCTGTGCTGGATGCAGATCTGAGATATTTTGTGCAGGGCAGGCTGCCGGCAGTGGACGGGGCGCCAGGATCCCGTGTCTTGGGGGACCGGGGGGTTTTTTGTTTGATGGTGAGTGGTTCCCTTCTGCCACCACCAGGCAGGACACCGAGCACCAGAGGGGCTTGTGGCTCCCTGCACCCCTGAGATCCTCCTTGGCTGCTCAACAGCACCACGAGCCTGGGGAAGGATGTGCTGCCTGGATGAGATTTTTGGGAGGGGATGTTAAGAGATGATTGGGATCATTTGTTCCCCGTGGTTGTCACCGTGTCCCTCTGGCACACTTGCCTCTGGATCTCTGAGCAAGAGAGGCATTGGAGTCAGCATGGATCCCACGCTGTGCTGGGACCAGCCTGAGAAAGGGGAAACGTTAATGGAAAATCCATCAGCTGCACCGACGGCAGATGAACACCTGTCTCTATCCCCTACAGGCCGGATTAATGGATATTTCCTTTTCATCCCGTAGAAAAGAGTTATTCCCCTTGCATTTATTTCAGAGCAGCATCCTGGTTCAGATCCTCTCCCTGCAACAGCCCTGTGCGGGAGCACTGGACTTCCCTGGAAATACCGTGATGGGAAGGAGCTGTGAAGTGGCAGACGTTGCCGTGCATTGGTGGCGCACGAGGATGCTGCTCCCTGGGGGCTGCAAAGAGCCGCTGGAGCAGAGAATTGCAGGTTAAACAAGCCAAAAACTTGCGTCAGCCCCTGGAGTGCTCGGTGTGCCCCAGCACGTGGGGCTGGTTCCCACTTCCCTTCAGACCCATTGCTGCCAGGGGATCTCGAGGGGCTCCCCGGGGGAGTCCCAGCCAAGATTTCCAGCCCTGACTGTGGATTTTGAGTTCTTTGGGGGGTGAAGTGGGGTTGGCGTTTCAGGGGAGCAGGACCTGTGTGGGGATGGGGCTCCTGGGCACATCACTGGGGTAGGTGGGTACTGACAGAAACCATCTCAGCAGCACAGCTACATACCCTCTTCACTAATGTGTTCATCCGTTGATCTGGCCTCCCGGAGACCTTTTTATTTCAGATTTTAAAGGACCTTGTGGAGATGCATGGCCAGTGGTAGAAACAGATGGGGTTTGGCAGGATTAACCTGTTGTTCAAGCCCTTGGCTGGACCATGACCTTGAGAACAACCTATGAGGGTCTCCTGGCATGCAAGGCTGGAGACAGAGGGTCTCTATGAGGGCAAGGGCAGGTGATGGCAGTGAGAATCAAGTCAGTAGCAACCAGATCATTTTAAATCCCTGTTGGGATCTGCTGCTGCGAAGCAGATTAAACCTTGCACTGAATACCTGAGGTTGGGATAAAGCAAAGCCTGACACCACCCCCCCCCCAGCTCTGATCCTGCATGGCTTCATTAAAAAGAAGAACCAAAATTAACACTGGGCAAGTTAATTTTTCATTGCTGCTGTTGGATAAAGTTGAGCTTGGAGGACTTTTTAACCTTAAAACAGACGTCTTCAGGTCTGGGCTAAATTATGCCTCCACAGGCTGTCATTATATCATAAAAGGAGCAGGTAATATTAACATTTTTGAACAACTGCCCAGATTAAGTTTGCTAGGGAAGAAACCTCTGTGAGTGTTCATGGATGCATAGAGGAAACCAGGACTGGAATGCTTTGATTTATGAGTGGGGCCGGGGATGCCCGGGAACGAGCGGGTCCTTGGACAGCTTACACACGAGAGCAGGAGGCTTAAAAGACCTGCTGAAATTCTTTGTGGTCTGGGGATTTCGCTGCTGTACTGATTCATCTCCGATTATCAAACGGAGCACAAATTCCTTCCTGATGACATGCGAGTGAGCGTGTTACCGGAGAAGCCCGCTGATGAATTTGGGGCGAAGGGGATATGGCAGAGGGTCCTTTGGAAGGACTTGAGTGCCTCTGGATGCTGATGTGACTCGTGGAGGTTTCCGCAGCCTGCAGAGCTCTCGGTGCTGGTTTATGCTCCCTGGAGACATGGCCATTGAAGCAGAAGGCATTTTTAAGAGGTAAACCACTATCGTTGTCTAGGGGCTGGTGACGCATTTTGCAAAATAACCGTATCCTCCAAACTGGAAGAGTAAAACCCCAAACCAGCCCCAAATGGCAGCCCTGTGAACGGCACATTGCGAAGTTTGTGACTCTTGATTCTTTGACATTTTCAAGGGGGGAAAAAAATGGAAAAGGAGAGACATCATGTGCTGTCTTCTGCTCCAAGTTACCCAAATTTTTACGCCCCAGTAAACGTGGGCTCCTTGAGGGCCTGAGTCTGCATGGCCCATCCCCAGCAGGGGTGGGTGCCAGCAGGAGAAGTATCTTGGCCCCATTTTGGGAGCGCAAACGGCAGCAGAGGCTGCGCGGATTCAGTCCTGGGATGGTGTTGGGACCTCAACTCTGCTGCCGCTGACGTCAGGCGGGAGCGCCCGGGGAGCTGGCGGGCGCAGAGTTAGAAACACCCTTTGCTGGTGTGAATTAGGTTACAGCGTGGTCCCGGGAGGAAGGGGGAATTCATTAAAACGCCACCACATGTGGAGTGAGGTTATAACTGACTTTGAGTGAGTGCAGCTGACAATCTGAAAATACATTTTCCCCTTCCAAAGAGTTTTTATTCTCAGCTCTGCCTCGCTGCAGCCTTCAAATACTGCAGATGTACGTACAGGAGACGGTCTGGCATTGGTGTGAGCTTTTCCTGGTAGCGGTACAGAGCAGACCGAGGCACGATCAAGTTAAAAGAAAGCTGCTGCTTTTCCATTGCCCAGGTCTTTGTGCCCGTTCATTCTCAGTGGGGAGTAAGTGGCATTTTCCAGTTTCTGCAGTAATGACTTCTTTGTGGTTTCATGGTGCTCCACTGTTGGTTTATTCAGGAATAGCCGAAGCAAAAAGCACCCCGGGTCCCATCAGGCAGCATAAATTCAGCTCCTGGGGCTGCAGGAACCCCCTTTGGAGTTGCTCCCCAGATGCAGATGCACAGGCAAACCCTTGCAGTTTAACATCACGTCGCTAAGTTTAACGCTGTTCACACCCTTGGCCTGTTGGGGTGATGAGGTTTAGCAAAACCCTGCTCTGAGCTCAGGAAAGCTGCAGCCATTGCCCTTGCTGAGCTGACACGAAGGAGCCCATCTTGCCCTGATGGTGTCTGTGCGTGTCTGAGCACCCACCTGGCACGGAGCTGCTCTTTGCTCAGAGTGGAAGGTCCCTTCCCACAGCATCGTGGAGAAACTGGCTCTGCTCTTTCAACCCTCCTCTGTACTAGGGAGAAGGGATCCTCCTCCCCAGGATAAAAACCATGCGTTAGTGGTGGCTGTTTTTTGTTGGGTTTTGTTTTTTTTTTTTAAAGGGTTGCACAATAATTCCCCTAAAATTCACTTGGAGCAGGGGGAACCAAACCAACCCACCTCAATGCCTCCCTGCCACGGCTGCCTCAGCATCCCCGGTGCTGGGGAAGGGCTTTGCAGCAGGATGGACTCTCCTCCTGTGATTTAGGACCCATCTTCCCCCGAAGCTCTCACTGAGCCAAGCAAGAGCACAGATCCTTCACTCTCATTGTTATTCTGCAAAACAGCTGCTTATTTCTGCTTAATCCTTTTTCCAAACAGATAGGCTTAAATCAGAAAAGTTTGGGTTTATGCCAGCCTGTGCAAGAAGCTGTCCTGAATCATATCTCTGGGCAGACGGACTCCTGTGAGGCTTATAAAATACTGAGCACCTTCTTGGCAGAGTCGTAGTGAATAAGAGTGAGTAAAAAAATTGGCCTGGCCTCCTGGGGATGGGGGGAGCTCCTGGCCCAGCTCATTCCCAGCAGTGCTGCAGCAGCCTTATGGAAAAGGGCTTGCAGCTGAAGGGGCGGGAAATAAAAATCCTTAATATTTGGATTGATGAAGTAAGGGAAAAATGTCTCTGTGAAGAGGACGGCCCTGAAGGGTGTTTCTGTGCACTGGGAAACGACATGCATGTGTTTCCACTGCCGGTTGAGGTGTCCAGTGCCCAGATCCAGCCTGGCTCTCCTCTTGC
Source organism: Athene cunicularia (assembly GCF_003259725.1). Taxonomy (NCBI): domain Eukaryota; kingdom Metazoa; phylum Chordata; class Aves; order Strigiformes; family Strigidae; genus Athene; species Athene cunicularia. Next base: position 1,996,131 of record NW_020799140.1, on the reverse strand, counting down.
AGGGCCAGTGTCCCCCGGCTGCCAGGACAGCTCATTTTTTCAGAAAGTGCAGGGAAGTCGGGAAAGTTAAACATCCGTGTGGCCAGTGCTGGCGTAAGCAGGACCTGTTGTGCTGGGACTGCCAGAGGCTGACCTGGGGCGAGCCCTCAGCGGCAGGGCCCGTGGCAGAGCATCGTGAGGGACACGGAGGCCTCCCTGGCTTGGAGTTAAACCTTTGCTGCCGCCTTGGTGGTGTGAATGGAGGGGAAAACCTGGCCTGACACAACTTGTGGGTGGGCAGAGGTTCAAAACAACCGCCTGGGAACCATCTCATCTCTGGAAAGAGCACCCAGCTGTGGCAATTCGGACCCATGGGTGCAGCTACAGTTGAAACTCTAACTAAGGAGCCTGGCAGCAAGGTGACCCTTCAGTTACATCTCTCTAATTTTTTTTTTTATTTTTTTTTTTTTTTTGTTAACAGGTGAAGAACCTCATGAATTTTCCCCTGGAAAACAAATACACAGCAAAATCAAAGCTCACCCCATTGATACCGGGTGGTCAGAAGCTGAACAGGAGCCGGGGGAGAGCAGCTGAGGTGTGGTGGGGAGGCTTCGCTGGAGACGGACTGTCACAAGGCAACGTGGCCGGTTGGAGCCGCTGGAGGAGGAAAACATCTCAAACGTGTCAGTGCTGGCTTGGGTGGCTGCCGGGGCAGGGCTGGGAGGTGCAGTTCTGGTGAGCTGCAGGCATTACAGGTAGGATTTCAGATGTCAGGTCTGGGGGCGCACAGGCACACGTGCGCAACCAGCACCAGTGTGGGCAGCACACACATGTGCCTCGACCACAGCTGCCAGTGCACACCTGCAAAGCAGCCCCTGCGGGCACAAACCTCATCCCAGCCTGGTCCCAGCTGTGTTTTCTTCCTCTTCCCTCTTCATGGCTGCACTTTGTGGATGTCACTGTGTCTTTTGCCTGGGCTGGGAGCAGCCCCAGTCCTGCTGAACCCCTGCCTCTGGTCCAGCCTTTGCTGCTGGAGGGTTCTGGAGGGGAAAATTTGGAGGAAATGGGACTGGAAGACCTTTCTGGTGGTGAGAGCTGAGCATTGGCTGGAGGAGGGGGACCACGGGTAGGTCTTCTACTTCCAGCTCCAGCAGCATCTGGGCATCGCTGGGGCTGTGCTGCCGTGGAAGGGCAGAGGGCTGCGGTTTGTCCACCGAGGCGCTGTCATGAGGATCATCCAGCCCCCAGGTATTGGTGCTGTCCTTCACCAATCTCTCCCCTAAAGCACAGTCCTGACCACCCCCCTCTAGCCCCGTACCGTGCTCCCACAGACATGTGGGAAGTGCTGGGACATCTGAAGGAAACCTCACAATCTTCCTCTGACCACCGCTGGGTTTTCAAGCTAGTGGAAAGGAAATGGCAGCAGGAGCCTGGGGCAAACGTTGTGGTGTGCACAGCCCTCTGCCCTGGCTGGAAGCTCCTGTCATGTGCCCTCAGTCCAGGTGTGATTTCTTTTTATTCTGTAAAACAGCAGCGCCCAGACGAGCCTGTAAAGCACTGGCAGCATCTTTAGAGCACACCAAAACCATCCGAAACATCAGTAGGATGAGCGTGTGGATGAAGAGGAATTCCTCCTGCAAACCCTTAGTGGCGTAGAAGGAGGCGCAGTGGTGGCTGGCAGGGCTGCGGGGCATCCCCCATGGGCTACCTCAGCCCACGCCACCTTCCCTGGGGAGGGCAATAAACTGTGATGCGGGCAAACAGCTCGGTGGTCCAGCTTGGGAGGCACAGGAGGATGCTCACACCAGCTGTAGAGCTGGGAGGCTCCTGCCAAAGTCTAACATGGGGCTGCCTTTGCCTGGCCAATGTTTGACACCGCGCAGAGGGGCTGCTGGTGCATCCAGGACATTTCCATCACTCAGACCCAACACAGGCACCAAAAAGAAGGCAGAAATAATTCTAAGTTGGCCTCTTAAATGTAATTAACCCTGAGCAGATGCTGGCTCGCTCTTAATCCAGTTATCTATCAGCAGGCCTAGGCAGTGCTGGGAGGAAAAACACGCCGACCTCATCTTGCTGGGAAGTGGGGCTTCAGCTTCTTCCAGAATTTGCACCCCCACCCTGCCCCAAATCCAGCAGAGCTCTCTGGAAGCATGAGGTCCATGAGCAGCACAGGTCCAAGGGCACGGGCTGCGGCCTCCGGGCACTGGTTGTCGCCTGCCTCCTGCATCACTCAAAGCACTTGGAGCGTGAAGTTTTGTTCTAAAATACCAGAACTTGAAGCTTTATTCCCCAAGGCTGCCACAGTGGTGCCTTCTTGAGTTTTATCGCGCAGGTTATTAGGGAAAAGCCTGCATGTTCATTTTACATCCACCTTCCCTGCCCAGAGGATTTGCAGGGCTTTGCATCCCTGTCGGGATGTGACTCATGGGATGCTACAGCTTTTGGGGTACCCCAAAGGCAGAGCTGGCTGAACCCCTGTGTCCGAGGAAGAGAAACCTCTGGGAAGGTGTTTGAGCAGAGGGAGCTTTACTCTCCTTGCAACTGCTCTTGGCTGCTTGGCCACCCACCCGCCCGGACCCCCTGTGAGAGGCTGGGGTGGGCTCAAGTGGCGGCTTCCCCAGCAATTAGTGGCCACTCTTGGGACTCGGGTCTCAGCAGCCCCGGCTGGCAGTGAGAAAGTTGATGGAAGAGGAGCCATGTCCGCTCGCTGTGACAACAGTACAAGTATTTCTGGAGGAGCGCCCTTGCCAGAGTAAATTGTTGGCAACCACGCGCTAATTCTCTTTTCATAAACAAAGCGAAGGAGATAAAAGCAGCAGCCTCAGCTGCCTCCGCCTTCTCCCTCCAGCGCAGCGCCTCGCGCCCTTGCACACCCAGTCCTGCATCTGGAGCTCATTGGGGGCAGCTGCTGGGAGGACGGGGATGGGAACCAGCTGAGCCTCCTTCCACGCTGCTGCCAGGTCCAAGCGTGGTCCTCAGGAGGGAGCGCGCAAACGGGGCCCTGCCTGGGTTGGGGAGCTTGGGTCAGATTGACGGTGGCAGGCAAAACATCGAAAATTCTTGGGAAAAATAGATGCTGTGCATGCGGGGGGTCACTGCCCAGATCTGCTTTCTTCTGGCAACCTACGTGTGCAGCTGGAGACCTGGAATCAGCTGCAGGCGGGCTGGCTCTGGCGTGCAGCTCAGCCTTTCCAAAGGATGCTTTGTGAGGGTGCGGCCAGCGTCTGGTAAGACCCAATCCTCCTCTCTCTGGTTTGGGGTGTTATCTCATGTGTGAAGAGCTCCGACTTGTCTTTGCAGCCCCCCAGACACGGGGGTCCTGCCTGCACGGTGGCTATAGCTGAGCCACTGGGCCTGGAGGGACTTGGGGAGCCGATGGGAGCTGCACGTGCTACAGGGGAGGAGCTGGAGGTAAATTCTGTCTCACCCATTCCTCAAACCAACTGTGCATCCGCCCATTAGGTCCCTGGACCAACATTTGAATGCCCAAAGGGAATGACCATGTTTTTGTCTCCTCATGCTAAAGGATTTTCAGTCCCTGGCCATTTTTAATTTTTTTTAATTTTTTTTTTTCCTGTGGAGACCCATAGCAGACAACTGAAAAATCACCCTTAATCCACCTGAACTGCTAAATCTCCTGGTAATCCCTCCCCAGCACTGCTCAGATGCTGCTCCCCTACCACAGACCTTCTTGGTACCATTAATCAGTGTCTTTGGCTCCCGGGTGCCTCTTGGTACGTGTCTATGCAGGGAAACCTTCTCA
>NW_020799140.1:1973067-1992336 GCF_003259725.1 Athene cunicularia | reverse complement strand
GGGGGGGGGGGGTGGGGTTGGACAACCCGTAAACAGAAAAGTGAGGTGGCCAACATGTATTTTTAATGGTCAAAGTAGCTTCAGAGTTCCTCTTGGCCATTTATCCCTTTCAATCAGTAGTGACCGAGCACTGGGAAAATGTGCTGCTTGTTAGATCTTGAGTGTGCCCTGAATTTTGTCCTATCCCTGGCACAAACCTGAGCTGGGCACCACGGGCAGGTTGTTTCCCTTGGGTCTGCAAAGAGGCAGTCACCTTGGGAGTAGGCACCTTGAGCTTTGGCTTTGGGAAGGTGTTATTAAAAAAGCTGATTTGAGCCCCTTTTTGCAGCCAAGGGTCATTGCAGGTGGATTTCTCAATGCAGGAAGATTTTAGCAGGCCGGGGAGAAAAAAAAAAAAACAAGAAAATGATGTGGCCACAATGGAAATGTTTGCATTTTCCATTTGCAAGAGGGACATTTTCTGTTTTGGGGTTGGAAGTGACTTCTGTTTAAGAAAGTTGAGGACAGCATAGTGCAACACAAAAATAAACAGCAGCACAGCTCAATTCGCTGCAGCCCCAGATGAAGCATTGTGAAATGAATGAAACAGTCCCCTGGTTGGCCCCAAACGAGATCTCAGGCCGTGGGATGGACACTCTGACCGATCCTTGGCTCTACCAAAGCCTTCCCAGGACATTTCCTGGTGGATCCTGCCCCTGGTTTCGGGCAGGATTTTGGAGGCTGAGCCTATGGTGCTCATGTGGAGTTCCTCTGGATTTGTCAACCCTGTAGAGAAATGGTGTTTTAATCAAGGCTGCGTATAGCAGATGGCAGCTGGGAGCCGTCCCGGTGTGGGAGTGTGACTACCCAACCCCAGCTCCCCGAATCGCTCCCGTTCCATCGGGGTTTGCTTTTGTGTTTTCCTGACAAACCCTTGCCGGGGTGCTGGTTTTCATTAGCTGGGGGAGGGCGGTTCTTTGCCTTGTTGGCTCTTCCACGTCCGTCCCATCCTTAAGGAAATCTGAAGGAAATAACTTGAGTCAAGCAAGCATGCTCAGGGAACTCAAAAATGTCCCGCTCTGCAAGAGTGGTGTGTCCTGTGTTCCTCTTTGCAATCGGAGACCTGTGGTCCTGCAACTGTGCCTTTATTTGTTTATCTAGATTTCCTCTGAAACCAAAGATGTGTTGCGAGCATGGTCTTCATTATAATTTTATTAGTTACACTTCCAGTTACTTGTCTATTACATATTCCCCTTCTAGACCCTCCTCTTGCCTTTTCTTGGGAAAAATAGATGCTGTGCATGCGGGGGGTCACTGCCCAGATCTGCTTTCTTCTGGCAACCTACGTGTGCAGCTGGAGACCTGGAATCAGCTGCAGGCGGGCTGGCTCTGGCGTGCAGCTCAGCCTTTCCAAAGGATGCTTTGTGAGGGTGCGGCCAGCGTCTGGTAAGACCCAATCCTCCTCTCTCTGGTTTGGGGTGTTATCTCATGTGTGAAGAGCTCCGACTTGTCTTTGCAGCCTCCCAGACACGGGGGTCCTGCCTGCACGGTGGCTATAGCTGAGCCACTGGGCCTGGAGGGACTTGGGGAGCCGATGGGAGCTGCACGTGCTACAGGGGAGGAGCTGGAGGTAAATTCTGTCTCACCCATTCCTCAAACCAACTGTGCATCCGCCCATTAGGTCCCTGGACCAACATTTGAATGCCCAAAGGGAATGACCATGTTTTTGTCTCCTCATGCTAAAGGATTTTCAGTCCCTGGCCATTTTTAATTTTTTTTAATTTTTTTTTTTCCTGTGGAGACCCATAGCAGACAACTGAAAAATCACCCTTAATCCACCTGAACTGCTAAATCTCCTGGTAATCCCTCCCCAGCACTGCTCAGATGCTGCTCCCCTACCACAGACCTTCTTGGTACCATTAATCAGTGTCTTTGGCTCCCGGGTGCCTCTTGGTACGTGTCTATGCAGGGAAACCTTCTCATTTATAAAACTTGGGGACCTCCCACAGTTTCCCATTCCCTGTGACCCCGGCGAGGGGGTCAGTGCACAGAGTAAACTGGTTGAGAGGGAAGGTCCTAATATTTATATGGAAAGCCATTAGCAGGCAATATCTTATCTACCTTCTATTTTGAAGTGGAGGCTTGGGGCGATGGCAGGGCTACGGGTAGCATTGGAGCTGCCTCTGAAACACCCTGACATGCTCTGGTTTGCCACCTGCGCTTGTGGCTCGGTTATAGCACGTTCTTAATGTTACGGGACGAGAGCGGTGGGTGCAGAAGGATTGCAGAGAGGAAAAAAAAAGAGTTTAGACCCTCACCTGATGAATTTTCAAGCCTGACGAAAGCTCTCAAATCCACCTGGATACCTTCTGGGGTGGTGTGTTTTAGGCAGCTGGTCGCGGCATAGATGATGTCCTTCCAGGCCCAGCTGGAGGTCAGAGTGGTCTTTCTTCATCTTAAAAAGTATAAACCTATGAAACAGCCGTTGTCTTGTGAACTCCCCTGAGCCTTCCCCAGATGTTGAACATAGCTTTGAACGCAGAGGTGGTCAAATCTTGTTTTCTCCAGTGGAAACTGTCTTGGAGAGCCTCTGTGTTGGATGTAATAAAAGGCAGGGAAGAAGTGAAGATGAAAGTGAAGAGAAAGCAGTGGTGAGATTCCTGCAGGACTTTTGATGTGAGAGGAGAGGTGGTGACTCCCCGGGAAGGCAGGCAGGTAGGACACAGGGGACCAGCAGGTGTGTGGGTGCTGGGCAGGTAACTGCTGAACTGCAGCGCGGTCACAGTCTGCATTTCTTTAGGAAACGCGACAAAAAGCAAACCAGAACCAAACTAAACAGCGAGGCAGTGGGATTCCAAATTTGCTGATGTTTTATTCATGACATCTTCAGCAAAAAGAGCCCTCTGCTCCCGGGCTGCTGTGCAACTGTGGATATAACTTCACAGTATCCTTTTTTTTTTTTTTCAAGTCCATATCCTCACAGGATGCTGGGAGTCCAGGTTGGACTGGGAATGGGAACAGAAGCATAGACAAAATGAAACTTGTTAGAAGCAGTGAAGCTATTGGCAGTGGGCAGCTGGCTGATCTCCCGTTGGCAGATTTGTGGCAGCATTTAGCGTATAAATTTGGGGCACTTTGTAGATGCTGGGGCTGAAGGAGCTGTTGGGACTCCGTGAGCCCTAACAAATATCACAGCAATTGCCCTTTAGTTCAAAAGCCATCAGGAATATCCAGGCACAGTCTGGGGGGCTTCAACCACACTTCAACCCCCCCTGATATTTGTTGGAGGGACGACACAGCCGGCCATAAGCGATCCAGGAGGTTCGTGTTGATGATGACTTCCTTCTCCAAGTGATAGAGGAGCCAACAAGGGGAGGGGCTATGCTGGACCTTGTTCTCACCAACAAGGAGGGGCTGGTGGGGAGTGTGAAACTCAAGGGCAGCCTTGGCTGCAGTGACCATAAAACAGTGGAGTTCAAGATCCTCGGGGCAATGAGGAGGGCTGGACTTCAGGAGAGCAGACTTTGGCCTCTTCAGGGATCTTTTTGGTAGAGTACCATGGGATAAAGCCCTGGAGGGAAGAGGGACCCAAGAAAGCTGATTAATATTCAAAGATCACCTCCAAGCTCAGGAGCGATGCATCCCAACAAAGAGGAAGCCAGGTAAGAACACCAGGAGGCCTGCAGGGATGGACAAGTTGCTCCTGGACAAGCTCAAACACACAAAGGAAGCCTGCAGAGGGTGGAAGCAAGGACAGATAGCCTGGGAGGAATACAGAGAAACTGTCTGAGCAGCCAGGGATCAGGCAAAAGCCCTGACTGATAGAATTAAATCTGTCCAGGGATGTCAAGGACAACAAGAAAAACTTCTATAAATATGTAGGTGATAAAAGGAAGACTAAGGAAAATGTGAACCCTCTGCAAAAGGAAACGGCAGACCTGGTTACCTGGGATATGGAGAAGGCTGAGGTACTTAATGCTTCAGTCTTTACCAGCAAGTGCTTCAGCCACACTGCCCAAGATGCAGAAAGAAAAGGCAAGGACTGGGAGAATGAAGATCCACCCACTGTAGGAGAAGATCAGGTTCAAGGGCATCGAAGGCACCTGAAGGTGCACAAGTCCATGGGACCTGATGAGATGCACTGGTGTGTCCTGGTGGATGAAGTGGTTCAGCCACTATCCATCACATTTGAGAAGCTGTGGCAGGCTGGTGAAGTTCCCACTGACTGGCAAAGGGGAAACATAACCTCCTTTTTTAAAAAGGGAAAAAAGGAAGACCTGGGGAACTACAGGCCAGTCAGTCGGACCTCTGTGTCTGGCAAGATCATGGAGCAGATCCTCCTGGAAACTATGCTGGGGCACATGGAAAATAAGGAGGTGATTGGTGACAGCCAACACGGCTTTGCTAAGGTCGAGTTGTGCTTGACAAAATTGGTGACCTTCTATGATAGGGTTAGAGCAATCATGGGTAGGGGAAGAGCAAATGACCTCATGTAGCTGGACTTGTGCAAAGCTTTTGACACTGTCCTGCACAGCAACCTTGTCTCTAAATTGGAGAGAACGGATTTGACAGATGGACCACTCGGTGGATAAGGAATTGCTGGATGGTCACACGCAGAGAGCTGTGGTCAGTGGTTTGATGTCCCGGTGGAGAGCAGTGACGAGTGGTGTCCTCGGGGGTCAGGGTTGGGACCGGCGCTTTGTCGGTGACATGGACAGTGGGATCGAGGCACCCTCAGCAAGTTCACCGACAGCACCGAGATGTGTGGGGCGGTGACATGCTGGAGGGAAGGGATGTGCCATCCGGAGGGACCTGGACAGGCTAGAGAGGTGGGACTGTGCAATCCTCATGAAGGATGGCCAAGGCAAAGTCCTCGGCACAAGGATGGCACAAGGCCAAGTGCAAGGCCCTGCCCATGGGTTGGGGCAATCCCAAGCGCAAATACAGGCTGGATGGAGAACCAGCTTGAGAGCAGCCCTGCAGAGGGCTTGTGGGCATTGGTTGATGAAAAGCTCAACATGACCTGGCAATGTGTTTGCAGCCCCGAAAGCCAACTGTGTCCCGGGCTGCACCCGGAGCAGTGTGGGCAGCAGGCTGAGGGAGGGGATTCTTCCTCTCTACTCTGTTTGGTGAAATCCCCCCTGCAAGTCCAGCTCTGGGGGCACCAACATCAGACGGATACGGACCTGCTCAAGCAGGTCCAGAGGAGGCCATGAAGATGATCAGGGGCTGAAGCCCCTTCCCTGTGAGGACAAGGTGAGAGGGCTGGGGCTGTTCTCCCCAGAGCCTGGGGAGACCTTATAGCAGCCTCACAGAGGGGCTACGGGAAAGCTGGAGAAGGAGTTTGTACAAGAGCATGTAGTGCTAGGACAAGGGATAAAGGCTTTCAACTGAAAGAGGTATAAGGAAAAAAAATTCTTTACTGTGTGAGTGGTGAGACACTGGAACAGGTTGCCCAGAGAGGTTTTAGATGCCCCCTCCCCGGTCATGTTCAAGGCCGGGTTGGACAGGTCTTTAAGCTACCTGGTCTAGTGGAAGGTGTCCTTGTCCATGGCAGGGGGGTTGGAACTAGGTGATCTTTAAGGTCCCTTCCAACCCAAACCATTCCCTGATTCTATGATTCTATGTAAAGTCTTCAAGGGCGGGTGAAAATGACCTCACCACCTAGTTCTGCAAAGCTGAGAAAAGCCAATTCCCAGAGCCAAGAGGATGGTTGCTCCCTCTTTCCCTGCCTCTCTCCAAGCCCGGCATGGGATGTGTTTGTATGAGACGAAGGAAATATTTCTAAACCAGAAAACTGCCCGTGGGCACCATTTAGATTGTATGTGTGCTAGGAATGATCACTTTTATAAATCAGGCCCTTCCTCACCCATCAGGGATATTTCTCTGTTCCCATGGAGCTTTTGTTCTATTTAAGTACCCGGGTCTGTCTCTTTGGACTGTTTGCACTAAGATGGATTTCAGAGGTGTCACTATTTGCAGTTGCAGAAATCCTACCCTGACACCATCACATGCTGATTACTAAACGCTGAGAAATGTAGGATCTTGGCTCTTGACCCAGGAAAGACACTGATGGTTTCAAGGAATGGGAGGGACAGGGACAGCTGAGGGGGAGCCGGACACCACGTTTTGGGCTGCTACTGAATCAGGGAAGGGACCATAAGTTGTCATAGGGAACAGAGTTTTTAGCTGAATTTGGACATGCTGGAGGCATAGAGCATCTCTGATTCCCAAAGATGATGGGGAAAAAAAATAACTTGTTTCTTCCCCAGAAGAACGCTGGAGCTTTTCAGTGCTGTGTGCGAACATGGCCTGGGCAAGCAAGGCCGTTAGCTCTGGCATCCCCCTGGCATGATCTGGCTCTGGGTGCAGCACAAGCAGTTGGACTTTTTTTCTCTAGAAGGAAATACCATGTTCTTGGGAATACAAACAGTTCACAACCTTCCTGGATCACTCCCTGCCACTATTCTCGAGGCTGTGGGGAGCAGCAGCGGGGCTGCCTGGCCTAGGCTCCCCAGAGGGGTCGGACTCATGCCAAAGGGTGGGTGGAGCTGTGGTCCCAGCAAATGCACAGGACTGGTGATATAATAGAGCAAAATCACGGGGCAGTCTGGGGAGAGACAGTGGTGATGAGGTTTGGCCCACCCGGGAAGGCAGAGGGCTCAGGGGATGCAGGGTTTGGGGTCGGCTGGTATTCAGGGCTGTCTGCCAACCTCACACTCCCGCCCCAGTCTCCCTGCTGACATTAAAGGGCTCCGGCTCAGGCATTGCTAGGTTTGTTCTTGGTGGCTGCATTTTTCTGCTCTGCTGTTACTGGGCTGTGCCCTCAGGTGGGTCTAGCCTAGAAGATCAGAAACCCATTGCTGGATGCCAACCAGGGCATGTAGTTATACGTTGGGGCACAAACAACATGCTCAGCATCTTAGGACCTGTTGTATCTTTGGGGTTGGGCCCCTCCCGTCTTCCTGATCCTCCTCCCTTACCTTGGAAACCCACATGAGAAATTCAGCAGGGTGAGAATGCCTATTGACGTTTCTTTTAAGTCTGTGCGGTCAAAGAGGCTGAGGGTGATGGAGGGGACCATCGACAGCCATCGTGTTTGGACCAGACCTCTCCATCCTACCCACTGAAGCTCAGCTGCATGTTTAGGACTACCACTGGATCCATGTTGGTATTTGCCTATTGATGATCATCTCCCAAAACATCTTTGCTCCTGGAAAACCTCAACAAAATATTCTCTATGAGATGAGCAGGGAGCAGTTGGAGACCGCAGCTGTGAATGCCCCGGGCAGAGCTCCCTGGTGAGTCTTTGCAAAGGAATTCTGCATTCCTCCCACCTGTTTGTCCTGCTCTTACTCTTTGCAGTCTACCCAAAGTGACTGGAGCAGAAGAACGTAGTGTTGTTCCCTTGTAGACTCTGCAGAAGCTTTTCAAAGGAATTGGAGGTATATCGAGATTTTTTTTTCCAGTTATTTTTAATGCAAACATTAAATGCCTTGATACTAGCGGAGATAGATTGCTGATGGGGCTGTAAGACATCTGCCCTGTCCTCATGGAGTCTGTCTTTTCTTGGGACAAGGTGTCTGATTAGATAAAGGCTTCCGAGAGCTCACCCCTCAGCTGTAGCCCTGGCCTATGGCTTTTCCTCACATGCTGCGTATGAATGGGAAACTAAATGGAGCCAGGGCATGGGTCTAAACACCGTCCCATTATCATCTGTACCGCACGCACCTTGGAAGGATTTTAGCCCATGTCAAAGAGTGCCCTTCAACCAGCACCTGGCCATGGTCCAGGGATAGTCCAGGGCAGGGACCACACGCAGCAAAAAGCCTGGATGAGGCTGCAGTTGACTGAGAAGCTGTGGGGATGGGAGTCAAGCTGGGTCACTTGGCTTCGGGGACAGAAACTAGTCTTTGTCCCATTTATTTAGTAATGTAGATGAGTCCAGTGTGCTTGAAAATCCATCACTGTGGACTAACTGTGCTTGGTGACCTTTTTGAAGGTAAATGGTCTCATCTGTTTGCCTGCGGGCATGCCTGGGTGAACAGTGCTGGCTCTGCTGGAACTGGGAGCTCAGCCCTTACGTTTTCCTGTGCTCACCTGGTGAGAGCTCATCATCTGAAGCTCCACTGTCACTTACTGGCTCAGCAAGAGCAGTAACCAGGAAGCTTCTCCGAAACACAGCATTGTCTTCAGATGTAGGGATTACTGAGACCATTCATCACAGAACAATATCTCTCCACGTCAGCTGCATTTCATGCTGCCAAGTCTATTACCTGAATGGCCTCTTTGTTCTGTCTGTGCTACAATCTCACATCACCTTCTGGACTAAGCGATCCGTCACCTCATGTCATGTGTGCCACTTGGAACAATTCTCAATCCACAGCTCTGTGACTGTTTCCACTTGCTGATTTGTTTCACTTACACTAATTACACCTGCTGAGCTCCAGTTCCTTATGGTCCTGGTTTTCAGGGGGACGAAAAGTCTTGAGTTTTCCGCCTGCCTGAAGCCTCTTATCTGGTGCTCCAGAATCCTTCAACTCAGGGCTTCCCATGGTGCTGGGAAACTCAGATCCTCTTTCTTCTCTACAGCCTCGAGCAAAATTGCATCTGGGGACATCTGGGCATGCAGGGTCTTCATTTGTGCTGCTGGCTGCAGCCATGGACCCTCAGCAAGGAAGCCAGCTGGCACCTGAACTTCACAACTGCATCCACCCTTGTAGGACAAATCCGTTCTCCTGAGGCTGGGCCATGTTCACGTTACAGAAATCCTTTTGCCACCAAGGAGAGGCCATGTGCAGGCTACCTGTAGGGAATGCTTGTCCTGCTAACTCCCAAACCGCACCTGGGTCACATTTGGCATAGTGCTAGCTGGCTCATGCCAGAGCTGGGCCATGGACCATTCCAAATAGCAGCCTCTAGGTTAATTAAATCCAGAGCCCTCGTATTGTTTAAGTTGTTAGTGTAGGTGTAGCCTGTGTTATGGGGAAAGGGCAAGAAGTCGCCGTTTCTCAAGCGTGGAATTCCTAGGCAGAGCAGCTGAATGGCTGGTACCTTCTCCAACCCAGGCGAGGAGCCGTGAGGCCTGAGGCTTCCTGGGTCATCCTGGGGTGAGCAAACCATGAGTTATGGCCCCCGGCCCTCATGCCATGGTGTATTTTTTTTTGCTCTCACCTGTGCTGGAGTGCTCCCAAATCTGCAGGAGGCACTTGGACACGCTTCAGGTGACCTCCAGCTCTGTCCCAGGAAGCACACACCTGCTAGTAGAAGACTTAAAAACGTAAAATATTCCAACATGTATTGCCCATTTGCATTCCCCTTGCCCACCCAAACCACCCCAAACCTGTATTAAAACTCTTCTGCAAATTTAATTCCAGACCAACAATCCATATTTACAGCTGAATGGATTTAAGCCCGATAATAGCACATAACGGCTTCTTAATATCCCAGTCAAGTGCAGCCGAGCTTGGTGCAAGATCAATGCACTCTTGTCGCGGCAAACAGCCTTTCCCTGTCCACAGGACCGTGATGTACAATGCCTGTGCACCCGGGCTGGGGATGCTCCAAAGCTTGGTCTGCGGTTCTGGACACAGGGGGGGGATCTTCCAGACACTCTTGCTCAAGGGCTCGTCTACTCTGAAGCTCGTGGTGATCGCTGAAGTCACCGGCCCCAAGAAACACTTTAGCTCAAGATCTGGGAAAGGTGACAAGGAGATGTGGGCTGGTGTAGGGATGGGGAAGCCCGTTAGCTGGCAGAGGGTCTTGCAGATCTGCTGCCTACACCTCCGCTCCATGTCAGCTTTGCTGTCCTCCTGCAGCACGAGGGGGAGGAGAAAACATCTCACAGGCAAATCCTGTGGGTCGAGACTGGAAAAAGAAGCAGACCAGTGCACGTGCAGGGGCGCTTTCTGTGGTAAGGTATGCTTTAACCACAAGCAACCTCTGGGCTCCTTTATTTGACGGTTCCTTGATTTGTCAAAAAAAGAAATCTGTCCTGCCTTTATTACGGCTTTTATGATTGGGCGATATGTTTCTGGTGGAAGCAACTGGCATGCGCAGCTCAAGACACAGAGGAGCACCTGGAACACGCTGCCAATCCCTCCCTGCGTCTGGGCTCTCCTGTCTTCTCCTCTTTCCTGGTCGTGTCATCCACTCGAGTGCTCACCCTCATGGCGCGCTGTCTCACCAGGACCAAGCCCAGAGGTGAGTTGCAAGAGTCTTTTCTTTTTTTTCGATAGTTATTGGAGGAGGAACCTGATTCAGGCTGCAAGAGGGAGGCACCAGGTACAGGAGGGAGGGGGTCTGCGGACATCTGTTTTCACCTCTGACTGCAGGGGGGCATTGCTTCCCTCTCCGTTTACTTATGTCTGTCAGCAGTAGATATCACTGATACACGAGGTAAGAGCCGACGGGTGACAAACCCACCAGCTTTTGGTGGAAATCCTGTTGTTTTGGGGGATTTACAGCTACCTGTAAGACCACGGTGGAGTGCAGGCTGGTGCTGTATGGGATTCCTCATCCTTAGGTGGGCGCTGGCATGCAACCAAGACTGTTCTGTTAGTCCTGATTACTGCAAAATCAGCAAGACCTGGGCTTTGGGACACAGACATCCTCATGATCTTAGAGACCACAGCAAGTGTACAAAGCAGTGGGGCGTTGCAGGCCTGAAGGTCCATGACTATTATCTGGCACAGAGGAGTAGCCAGCAGGATGCCGGGGATAAATCTCCGGTGGTGGTGCTGGAAGTTGGAGGGGTGGCGGTCATGTGGGTGCTAACTCTGCTGAGAAGGCTGGAGCTGCTGTTCACAGGATACAGAAGTAAAACAGACAGTGACAAACGAGGCCATTAATTAGTGCAGGTGAGCTGTTCTGAAACGTTCAGTGAGGTCATCGGCTGAAAGGGGAGGAAACACATAGAGCACCAGCCTGCACACCAGAACGGTTCACTGGTGGCTGTCAGATCCCCCCCAACCCCCCCCATATCTCGGGGAGCTCCCCCCCCATACCTCGGTGTGACGCTGACATCAAAATCCAGTTTGTGGTTCAAAGCCCCGTTGACCCATTCTTCTGGTTTGTGTCACCTTTTAGAGGGGCCTTTTCCTCATTGTGCCCATGCACGTATTATTCTGACATTTTGTCCTCCGTGTTTGCAGGCAGCGTTGCCTGTGTCTTGCAGCCCTGCGCAAAGCCCGAAGCCTGCCCCAGCGCTCCTCTCATCCTGCTGATCGGAGCTCAGATGCAGGGGCACCTCTTTGCACGGGACAGAATTTGTGCTGGGGGCCCCTCGGTGGCTCCCTTGGAGGGGTCTGTCACCCTTGGGCACGTTCTGACTTCTCTGTGCCCCCACCCTTTCGGTACCCCTCTGCCCTTATGAAGTTTCTGCCCATCCCAGACATGGCAAAGTGGGGGGACCCCAGCCCGGCCATTTTATATCTGTATTTTTACGATTATATGTTTTTAATCTCTATAGCTTTATAAATATATATATATAAATATACACAGCTATACATATATAGAAGAATACATAAAACAGTGTGTCTGCATCTAATTTAAAAAGTCAAATCCTATTTGTACGCTCCTTTACATACACTTCTGTATAACGTATACCAGTATAAAATACGTGTTTATACACAATATATAGTATATAAATCTATCTATTTTCATACAGTGGCATTTCCCGGTCCAAAGGAAGCGGCCAGCCAATCACAGGGCTGCCTGAGACCACGTGGGTATGATGGCAGCACGATGCTTAAAAAAGCGGGAAACCGCCTGCCGTACAATGGCGGCGCCGCGTCCTGAAATGGCGGCCAAAACAAAATGGCAGCCCCACGTCGAGTAAATCGGAAGGGCGTGGCCGCTCCTGCCACGTGACCAGAAGAGGGGGCGTGGCTTCCAGCCCCTAAGGCTGCTGGGAGGCGGTGGGCGGGGCTTGCGGTGAATGCTGGTGGGCGGGGCACCTGTCACTCCTCCGCCTCTCTGGGGCCTGTGGCGCTGCTGCCGCTCCTCGGGTCCGAGGTCAGGGAGGGAGCCGGGCGCCGGGCGCCCCGAGGAACCCGCGAACGGCAGCTGGTGGCTCTCTGGGAAACGAGGGGGGCGAAGACGGGGCTGCCGATGGTGATGGAGGGCGGCCTGGGCTCCGTGGAAGCGCCTCGCGCACGGCGCTCTAGGGGTGACCTTTCTTTCCGCAAAGAGTCGGTTGGAGGTAACTGTCCTTCAGCTCTCCACGCCGTCCCCTGAGCCCCTGGGCGTTCCCCTCTGCCAACCCCTGCACCCAGAGCCCCCGCCCTGCGGGCGTCTCTGTGCTCCCATCGCTTGTCGTCCTGTCTGTGGTGTTCGCAGGTCCGTTCATGGAGTGCGTGGAGGGGAAGGTCTCCTGCAAGAAACTCCTCATCTGCCTGCTCTTCAGCTTCATCATCGGCCTCTGTTTCTTTGTTTCTCTTCATCGGTTCGGGACTTCTGAGCCGGAGCGTTACAATTCCAGTCCCTCTGCACGAAGAGCCCATCCTAGAGATATCGGTGCCCCACCAAAGGGTGAGCGCAGGCTGACCATCCTGCTGTGGACGTGGCCCTTTGGGCACCACTTTAACTTCATAAACTGCTCAAAGGTCTACAAAACCCCGGACTGCCATTTCACCGTCAACCGCAGCTGGTCCCAGAAGGCCGATGCTGTGATTATGCATCACGGGGATGTGTGCAGGGAGAGGGAGAAGCTGGCCCAGGTCCCCAGGTTCCCGTTCCAGCGCTGGATCTGGTTCAACCTGGAGTCCCCAAGTCACTCTCCGAACTTAGGTGCCATGGACAACCTCTTCAACCTGACCATGTCTTACCGGAGAGATTCAGACATCTTCACCCCTTACGGGGAGCTGCAGCTCCTTACCCAGCCCCAGCCCCTCAACATCCCACCCAAGACCAAGCTGGTGGCCTGGGTAGTCAGCAACTGGAAAGCAAACTCCCCCCGGGTAAAGTACTACCAGGAGCTAAAGAAACACATCACTGTGGACGTCTATGGGCGGTACCACTTGCCCCTGCCCCGGGACAAACTCCTTCCCACTATCTCCCAGTACAACTTCTACCTGGCTTTCGAGAACTCACAGCATGAAGACTACATCACCGAGAAGCTCTGGAGGAACGCCTTGTCCTCTGGCACTGTCCCTGTTGTGCTGGGGCCTCCTCGAGAAAACTACGAGCGTTTCTTGCCCCCTGACTCCTTCATCCACGTCGATGACTTTGCCAGCCCCGGGGACATGGCGCAGTACCTGTGGGAGCTGAGCAGGGACGGCGAGGGATACCAGCGCTACTTCCAGTGGCGCAAGTGGATGAAACCCTCAGAGGGACCTGGGTGGGCTGTGCACGTCTGCAGAGCTTGTCACTTCTTGCAGACCACGGCAGCCAGGTACCGGGTTGTGCCCGATCTGTCTGAGTGGTTCGTGTAACTGCTGTTTGCTCAGCTTTCTGCCGTGCTGCAATCTTTTTGTCCTTGCTGGTGGGTCGCAATTTCGCGATTAAACTCGATGGAAGTGGAGGGACAAAAGGAGCTTTGAAGCAAACAAGGACAAGGAAGCAATTAGGTGTTTTTATGTCTTTGTCTTGAGAACAGATTGTCAGATAGAGCAGTAGTACATTGTCTTTTTTGTTGATTAGTTACCTGAAAAACTTGTTTGCTGGCTGCAGCTTGGTCTTTGAAGAAGTTCACCTTCAGTCTCCGCAAACAATTCTGAATCAGCCCCACTGGAGGGGGAGCTGAAATAACAATACCTATCATAAAACAGTTTCAAGGACTTGCTACTGTGCAAAGCAGCAGCTTGAAGGGTCGGCCACCCCACGAGGCTGCCTGCTGCTGCAGGGGGAACTGCCTGCTCTCCTCTCTTCCAGCCCCACAGCCCCAGTCCTGCCCTTGCTCTGCCTTGGGCTCTCCCTGGCTGCCTGTGTGGTGCTGCATCAGGATGCTAAATGGGCAGAAACCAACTCAATTTCTTTTTCAAGGCTGTTTTTTTGGACAGGTTGGCAAGACAATGTGTGTTTGAGGAGGGATCTGGCGGCAGCAGCCTGGTCTGGGTAAGGTGTGGGGTGCCAAGGATGCCCCGGAAAGAACTGTAAGTTTTAGTGCCTGCAGCACCCTGTGGCAAGGAGACGCTCAGGACCAGCATGTGATGAGTGACCTCCTCTGTGCCTCGAACAGCAACTTCTGGCATCGGCTGATGCCTCTAGGCCACGTGTTTAAAAAATAGTGAAAAATTCACTGAGCTTCCTGCTGCTGTTCAGGTTGTATCACTGGAAACTCTTTCCTTTTCAGGTTGGGGAGCCCCATTGCATGGAGTTGGCGGACACAGCCGTGCCCTTCCAGGCTCCTTGCCGATACTCCTGATCATTCAGTTTGTTTTCCTGACGGCTGCTGATCCCTGAGCTGAGCCTTTCAAAGGTCTGTCCTGACCCCGGGATGTTTCCATGAGGAAAATCAGCTCAGAGTCCAGCAGTGCGTACAGAGATGCAATTGTTTTCCCCATCAGCAGCATTCAACAAACATTTCTAAAGAATTCCCTCTGCATTTTCACTCACGGGCATTTTGTAGGAGAAGGACCATCAGCAAGACCTTGTCTTTAACACTGCGAGTCCTTTATTTTCATTAACAACCTTTGCCCCCTTTGTTTTTTCTCTGCTTTGCAGATTGGTTGGATACATTAATCAGCACAAGCCGAAGGACAAATGTTCACTCTGAAACCTGAACCTTTATCCCTCCCATCTTCTTCCTCTTCTCCTACCTGTCTAGCTAAGACCTTCCTGCTTAGTTTCATGAAGAGCCCTTGCTGGACCTTAGGGAAACATGTGCCACATCATCCTTAGCCACGTGCTTGCTGTCTGCTTCAAAAAAGAGCAATAAATTTGTGAAGCATCAATTTTTATTGCCAAACAATTGTCCACGCTTCTGCCTCTGCCTCGTCTGCCTGCAGACACACACACATCTCTCCTCCTTTAGCCTGCAACTCCTGGGATCTCGTCAACCCACCCAGGTGCTCTTCCCAACTTTAGAGCCAGTTCAGCTCAGAGCAGCTGGAGAAATTTAAGCCTTTAACCCTACGGATTGAGCTGATATGGATGTGGATAAGGGATAAATAATACTCTGTGTGTGAGCTCTAGGTACAGTCTCCTTCTGTCAGTGGCGGCACGGGGGAGTTGGGATGGATGGTCACTCGTTTCACCGCCCCTGCTACATTTGGAAGATGACACCAGTCCCTGGGCTAAATCCTTCTGCCTCGAGACTTCCCTTGGGAAGACTTCAGCTTTGAGCATCGCCTTCAAAACCGATAACAAAACAGAGTGGTTGATTAAGCCGAGCAGCGACGGGGCACAAAGTCCAGCTGCTTGGAAAGGGTGTTCCATTTGGAAAACCAATTGCAAATTTCCAGGAGCTAATAGAGACGACCCGTGCTGCGTGCATGAATGCAGCCAAGAGGAGCTTGCTCTTGGCTTTAGCCAACGTCATAAAAAGCCTTCCCAGGAAGACGTGTAAAGCCCCATGAACGTG
This sequence comes from Athene cunicularia, assembly GCF_003259725.1. Classification (NCBI taxonomy): domain Eukaryota; kingdom Metazoa; phylum Chordata; class Aves; order Strigiformes; family Strigidae; genus Athene; species Athene cunicularia. The sequence continues at coordinate 1,976,834 of NW_020799140.1, read as the reverse complement.
TTCAGTTCACCTGCAGTATTTTTCTTTGGCCTGTTTTGAAGGGACGTGCTGCAGGGAAGGGGAGGTCCTGGTGGGTGGCAATGCAGGGTGTGTTGGGGCAGGGCTGATGTCTCCGGGGGTTTAGGTGCCTCCTGCAGCAGTGGGTGACTGCAGATGTGCAGCTCCCTCGGCCATCAGGGTTTCCAGGTGTACAAAGCGGTATTTTGCCTGACTGGGTGCAGAGCAAGTGGCTGTTCATGGGCAGGGAGCCCAGTTTTGGTCTCACTGGAGGCTTGGTGATGACGTTTATTGAGATCATTTGATATTTTTGCACCATTGTGCTGGGAAGAGGCTGGATGGGGAAAGACCCTCTGGTGTAGGGCTGGGAAGGGAGATGGCTGCAGGGAAGAGACTGGACTCAAAACTAATGCCAGGGGTTTGTCAGGGGAGCACCTAAAAGAAATTAAATTTGGAAGTTTTCAGCTGAGGTTAACCTGAAACATGTAAATCATGTGCTGAGGATGGAGACGAGACAGATTGAGACTCAGGGTGGTTTTTAAGAGGAAAGAAATGTCTTTCCAAACTTGTAAGGCTCTCCGGTGGAAAAGCTGAAGCGAAGCCCCCAAGCTAGGGAAGGTTTTTCTCTCAAGTAGAACAAGAAGTATTTCTGCAAAGCACAACAATTTCCACGGCTGATGGCAGGGAATTGCCCCGATCCGATGTTGGGGGAGGTTTCGATACGATCCCAAGAATGAGACTAAGAGGTCAAATGCCATCCACCCAAAACACTTTTTATTATTAAAAGCAAAGAGTGGTAGCGATAGGATGGAGGGGAAGGAAAAGACAGAAATGAAGTGCCCAGAGCAGAGTTGCGGGAATAGTCACCCCCATGGATCCAGCAGCGTTCCGTCGGTCCGCAGTCTCCAGTTCTTCAGTGGTGGGTGCACACACAGCAAAGGTTACCGTCGCCTTTTAAAAATTCATCTTATCAGCTGATTAGCATACCTGCCCACCTTTAGTTTTCCCTCTATTCCCACAGGTTTTTGCTGACTTCATGCTGCTTAATCCCGCGGGTTGTGGTGGGGGAGCTACCTCACCTCTTACCAGTTCATTAGCAATGCCCGGGCGGGGTCTGGCCTACACAATAGAGCCACAAAGTGCCGGGTTTACACGATGGAGCCCGTGATAAACATTTGGTTTCACACAGCCCATGTCCCCCCCCTGCCCCGCTTTGAGGTTTATCTGAGTCTGACAATGCAACTGCAAGGGGGTGCGGCCTTCCATACCTCCCACGTCCTTGGGGGACCTTCCTCAGCCTAACCCAGAGGCCACAGCTTGTCCTTGAGGTTTGCGCACACACACACGAGCAAGGTTTGAGACAACCGTTTGCCATTTCAGTCTCTCACAGTGACGCACACCTTAGAGCAGTGGCCAGTGTCGAGGTGTCCGTGGCTGCGATATGACCAACAAGGTGCCGGGGTGCCGATGGAGGGGGATGCTGAATGGCAGGAGAGCACCTGAAGGAGCCTTGGGCTCCTTGGCATAGGGGGACAGGGCTTGGCACATCTATTTAGTAGGCCTCTTACATGCAGAGAGGGCCAAGTCTCCCCAGTTTGGACTATTTACCCTTGTGGAGAACCTCTTTTCCAACGATGGGGAAAGTCGAACGTAATTTATCCGTCCCTGCTAATGCCTCCTGCTGCTGCAGCCTCTCCAGCTGCGGTTGGGGAGCATTTTGGAAACACCTGCTCCACAAAAGAGCTGCAAGAAATCCCCGTTTTTCTCTTGCCAACCTCCCAAGCCGATTCCCTTTGCTTCCAAGACCTGGAGTCATTTAACATCTATCAAAAAGACACGAGTCCTGCAGGTTTTTGGATTCTTTTAACTGAGGAATGGCGGATCCAGGATTATCAGCTCTCTCCTTCTGTGCCTGAGCCTGGGGATATTTTGGCAGGTCAAGGCCAGCCAGGCTCATCAGCCTCATCCCTCTCCCGGGTCCAAGGGCTATTTGGGGACCTGGGTGAGCCTTGGGGAGAGCAGCAGGGGTCTTGCTGAGCCTGAGGCTGGCCAACCCTCAAGGCTGCAGGAGCAAAGGCAAAATAAATATGCAGGGGGCAGATTTATGAATGTTGACCTCGCCCTTACCCAAAATTGTTCTGCAGCCTTTGGGAGGGTGACCAAAATAGGAATTTTAGTTCCACTGAAGCATTCAGGACTGGGCAGACCGGGGGGTGGTAGGAACTTGCACCCAGCCAAGCTTAAGCTATGGTCCTTGAGGAGGGGACATGGGGTCGACAGGACAAAAATACGACATTAAACTTTCTCCTCCTCTAAGCAGTGTCTTGCTGCTGCCGTGGCCTGGGGAAGGGATGCCTGTGGGTGACGTGGAGCCACACACAGGCTGACTTTGTTAGGGGACGGGAAAGCTGACACCGCACTTGGGAAACTGTAAGGGGGGGACTTCATCGAGGGAAACATCTGGATGGCTGCACTGCGGGGGCCCAGGGCTGGGAGACCACACTGAAAAGTCACAGGCTGGCTTTTCCTGCAACACCGGTGCCAGGGTTTGCAGCCTCCTTGCCCAGGTGCGTCCCCCCCTCCACACCCAGTTGGAGATACCAGCATGAGGGGCCGCCTCAGTCCCTCGCAGAAAAGGTGTGATGTTTGCCCCCGAATCTCTCGTCTCTTCGCCCAAAGGCGGCAGGGGGCAGGCTGAAGTGTTCCCAGGTGACACTTGGGCAGAGCTGGTCCAAAGAGCAGACAAGGGGAAAACTTGACAGGGGTGTTTTTCCAAGAGGTGAGAAAGAGGCTGCTCCTCATGGGAAACCGGGGAGATAATGATGTTGAAAATGGAGTTTTTGGAGCAGTGTCTGACTTCTGCTCTGCAGAGATACCAGGGCCAGAGAGAGAGCTTGGGAGAAGCACAAATCCTCACCAAGCCTGGCTCAGCAGAGCTTTGCATTTGGGGAAGGGAAGAGAAAAGGCTCAGCGACACCAAAACCCTGAAAACAGCAGCTGGAGCCTTACGAGCTCCAGAGTTCCATCATCACTGGGTTTGTCCTTCTGGGTGTGCGAAGGTGCCTGAACCAACCCTGTAAATGCAATTACTTCCAGTTTTCCTGAGCCTACGGGCAGATACTCACCCCCCCGGTCTGGAAACCTGCTCCTCATTTTGTCCACTGAGGCTGGGGAGGGGAACACGAAACCAGTAAGACCATTTTCTCCACATCTGTCCTGCACCGCTGAGCTCCCTCCTTCCCTTGTAGCAAAACCCCAGCAGCAGCTGAAGTAACGCATATTGTCATCCCGGGCTTCTGCATTTTTGGTGGTACTAGCAGAGATACTGAGGGGGAAAATCACCATTTATGTGAGTATCTCGGTTGCTTGTTGGTTTTTTTTTTTAAGACTTGCAAACTTCACGCTCTTGTCTTCACTTTTATTTCACATTTTTCAGTTTGAAGTGAGGCTGGGTTTATTTTCCCATGTTTTTTCTTACCAGGAGGTAATTTTGAGAAGCTCAGACTGAGTGGTGGGGTTGAGCACTGTCAGCATCCCATTTCCCACCTCTTTTTCCATTTAAAAAATGAAAAAATAAATACAGACCGTCATTTGAGAGCTGGGATTTTTAAGCTGGGGCTCTAAAGCAAGCACCAGCCAGTGAAAATCTCCCACTCACACTATGAAAACTGGAACTATGCACCTCATCTCCAAGAAATTACACCCCAAATCATCCCCTGTCCCAGACCAGCAGCACGTCCTGGCTTCACACTGTTGCCTGTAACCGTTGG